>NW_027361703.1:37422500-37830000 GCF_039654945.1 Dendrobates tinctorius | reverse complement strand
GGTTTCCCCCTCAGAGAAGGAACACTGGGGGAAAATGGGGGCTGAGCTGAACTCGAATGGAGTATGGGAGAATAAGGATAAATTGTGCTTACCGAGGTCCCTGTTCCCAGAAATGGCGCAAGCAACACATGGCCCCACTCATGTCTCAAAAAGTCACATGTGTACCATGGTAAATGCCTTCTCGATCGCTCCTGATTTGAGTTTCGCAGCCACGAAAGTTGTGCAGTCCCAGCTCATCTGTGCACAACACAACTCAGGTAAAACAGTAAAATTTCCGAAGAAAGCGACACCCAGGCCTCTCTAATTGTTTCAGAGACTGCAGATTAACTACATACAATTACCCAAGGAAGGAGTGTACCAACATGTCATAGTATTTGTAGATCTCTTCTCTGGTTGGCTTGATGCCTATCCGGTAAAATGCGCAAATGCTAAAACGACTGCTGACAAACTGATGAAAGAACTGATCTGCAGATATGGGGTCCCAGAAATCATAGAAAGTGATAGGGGTGCACACTTCACTGGAAAAATAATGAAATAAATCTTGCGGGCCCTAGGAATACAGCAAGCATTTCATACACCATATCGGTCACAAAGCAGAGGGAAAGTGGAAAGGCTAAATGGGACACTTAGGCTGTGTTCACACACAGCGTTTTTTTAGCTGTATTTTTAGTGGATTTTCCTATAAAACCGCTAAAATAAGCTTCCCATTCATTTCTATGCATTTTGCACTTTTTGTGCATACTGATGCGTTTTTTACCGCGAAAAAAACGCTTTGCGGTAAAAAATGCAGCATGCTCATTAATTTTGCGGATTTTTCCACGTTTCTAGCTATTTCTATGCGTCTTGAAAATGCGCGGGAAAAAATGCATAAAAAACGCGCATTTTTTGCACAAAAAACGCGTGGAAAACGCACAGAAAAAAACGCACGGTTTCTGGGAAGGCAGTCAGGTTTTGCAGCAGAAATTTTCTGCTACGTGTGCACATAGCCTTAAACTAAAAATTCAAAAGACCATGGCGGACACAGGAAAGAACTGGGTTGAGTGCTTGTCCCTTGCACTTTTTTCAGTCAGACACACTCCAAATAGAAAGACAGGCTTATCTCCTTTTGAAGTCCTGTTGGGTAGTGCGCCAAAGACTGGTCTGCACTTCCCACAGGTACTACAAATGCAACATGGTTCTATGACAGCTTATGTTCAGGTCTTGCAGAAAAGACTTAATGTGGTGCATAAACATATGTTCTCATCCACTCCAGATTCTAATGAAAGTGCAAATGTGCATCTGCTGAATCCAGGTGATTGGGTGGTGATACGCAGACACGTGAGAAGGAGCCTAGATCCATGGTTTGACAGTCCGTTCCACCTGGATACAGGCCAGTCACTGCAAAAAGGTCACTTCACCAGCAGAATAACTGTTCACAGCATCACCAGCAGAATGCCCTTGCTGGCAGTAGCAGGATTAATGCACACTATGGAGACACTGGATAAGCTTTTAAATATGGACTGGGACAACAAACTTATTGAACAACATGCTCTTCTTAGGGTATGTGCACATGCTGCGGATTCTGCTGCAGATCTGCAGCGGTTTTGGCCCTGCGGATCCGCAGCAGAATTAGCTGCATTGTACAGTACCATTATATCTTATTGAAAATGGAAACCGCAGTGCAGACGGTGCGGAATTTTCCGCGCGGTTTTTGCTCTTGTTTCCAATCCGCAGAAAGAATTGACATGTCATTCTTTTCTGCGGATTCCGCTGCGGATTGCCATCTCCTCCATTGTAGAGATGATAAACCGCAGGGCAAAACCGCAGGCTAATCCGCAGATAAACCGCAGGCTAATCCGCAGACCAATCCACAGCATGTGCACATAGCCTAAGAAAGGACATGGAAGAACAAAACCAAAAGAATGTTGGATCCGTACACACAGTCTAGTATCTGCAAGGACTATACCATACTTAGCCTTACCTCTGAAGCCTTGGAAGGTATTAACACCACACTGCATACACAATGACAATTGGACTCAGATTTTCCAGGTTCCTTGAGGTTCTTAATGAGACTAATACAATGCAGATTTTATTGGCTGGTCCATACAATCAGGTAAATTGTTACCACCCACCTTTCGTGTCTACCTTTTCCCTCATAGATTGTAAGTTTGCGAGCAGGGCCCTCATTCCTCTTGGTATCTGTTATGATCTATGTGATTATTGCTATGTAGTAATGTCTATTGTCTGTACAAGTCCCCTCTGAAATGTAAAGTGCTGCGGAATATGTTGGCGCTATAGAAATAAAATTTATAATTATTATTATTATTGTTTGTTTGTTACTCTACGTAGCCATAAAAGCACTAATATATTTATTACCTAAGCTATTGAATAATGTATGTGTAAGAAAAGAATCTAAGGCTGAACCTTCCATAGTGTATCATAGACCCCAGATAACCAATGCTGATGGGGGAAGTGAGTTTCCACACTGAGGGTGGATGGGCGAAGCAGGTAGAAAGCCCCCTTATGGGTACTAGACCCATGAGACAGTAGCTCCTTTGTGGACACCAACTGACCCTATGGTTAAAGGTTATACTATTTACAAAAGGGGGAAATTTATATAGAAGGGTTAATTTTTTTCCTCCTTGTTCTAGAATTTGTTCTTATACTGTTGTAGCCTCATAGTCTCCGATTCAAGGATTTTATATTTCTTATCTCATATGCAATGTCTTCAAGAGTCTGCAAGAACATGTTTTGGGTACATGGTAAATAAAGGTCATCATGACCTGGGTAAAGGGGGTTACATAAGTTATATTGAGGTACATTGCTTTAAATGGTATAAAATACTGTGTCTTGTGTGAATAAACTAGAAAAGTGACTTGCTCACAACCCGTGTGCATTCTTTTCTCCAAGCGCTTAATTATTTGAGGGCGTAATCTCTTAATTCAGCCTCACTGGTGATCCAGCATAACTGACTTTGGGTCAGAAGGAAAGCAGCTACGACACCTTCCACCACAGGCAATCCACAAGTTGGAGATCCAACTTGGAGTCTCTACATTTCAAAAGATAATTGTCAAACATCACTAAAGTTGCATCAATTTCCACAAAATAGAAACAGTATAATAAGCCTGACACACCTTCCACCATAGGCAACCCACCCGATGGAGACCCAACTTTGAGTCTCCACATTTCAAAAAATTGTTTGGAACATCAGCAGCAGTAGCAAGGGTGATTTGCACAATGTTCGGACTGTGTTGACCCAGGCTATGAAAAATGACATATTGCACCAGGTCCATTCACCAGTGCCACAGTCGGTGAAATATGTGCAGAGTGTAATTCCATGGTGTTGGAAGATTGAAAATCAAAAGGTTAAACTCTAGACCGAAAGACCTCTGTAGCGGTGCAGGTCGATGACCTGCGGAGTGCGATCGTCGGAAGTGAGTACACAGCGACTGTGCTTTCTGTAGCAGCGTATCCAGGCACGTATAGTGGCAGATACAGTGAAGGAAATAATTATTTGATCCCTTGCTGATTTTGTAAGTTTTCCCACTGACAAAGACATGAACAGTCTATAATTTTAAGGGTAGGTTAATTTTGACATTGAGAGACAGAATATAAAAAATAAAATCCAGTAAATCACATTGTATAAATTATATACATTTATTTGAATGTTGCAGTGAGAAATAAGTATTTGATCCTTCTAGCAAACAAGACTTAAAGGGAATCTGTCACTTATTTTTTGGCATATAAGATGCGGTCACCGCCATCAGGGGCTTATCTACAGCATTCTGTAATGCTGTAGATAAGCCCCCAATGTAACCTGAAAGAGAAGAAAAACAAGCTAGACTATACTTACCGGGGGGGGCTGTCCGGTCCGGGTCCGATGGGTGTCGCGGTCCGGGTCCAGCGCCTCCCATCTTCTAGCGATGACGTCCTCTTCATTGCTTCCCGTTGCGGATCCGTTGAGGGCAGAGCAGATTACTGCAGTGTGCAGGCGCCGGACCTCTCTGACCTTTCTCAGCACCTGTGCAATGCAGTGCTCTGCTCTGCCCTTAACAAATGACACATTCCCTTTAATACTTGGTGGCAAAACCCTTCTTGGCAAGCACAGCATTCAAACTTTTTTGTAGTTGATAATAAGGTTTGTACACATGTCAGGAGGACTTTTGGTCCACTCTTCTTTGCAGATGATCTCTAAATCATTAAGATTTTGTGGCTGTCGCTTGGCAACTCGGAGCTTCAACTCTGTACATAAGTTTTCTATGGGATTAAGGTCTGTAGACTGGCTGGGCAACTCCATGAACTTAATGTGTTTCTTTTTGATCCACTCCTTTGTTGCCTTGCCTGTATGTTTTGGGTAATTGTCTTGCTGGAAGAGCCAGCCATGACCCATTTTTAATGTCCTGGCGGAGGGAAGGAGGATGTCACTCAGGATTTTATTGTACATGGCTCCACCCACTCTCCCACTGATGCGGTGAAGTAGTCATGTGCCCTTAGCAGAGAAACACCCACAAAACATAATGTTTCCACCCCCATGCTTGACAGAGGGGATGGTGTTCTTTGGGTCATAGGCAGCATTTCTGATCCTCCAAGCATGGCGTGTTGAGTTGATGCCAAAGAGCTCAATCTTTGTCTCATCTGACAACAGCACCTTCACCCAATCACTCACAGAATCATCCAGGTGTTCATTGGACAGCTATCTTGGCCAAGTTAGAGCAATGGCTGTCTCCACTAAACCTGGAGCCAGGGAAAGCCTTGGGGATACTTCCATAACAGCTGATGGGTTCTCACTCACCCTGACTGTAGGGGGTAAACAAGTGTAGTTTCTGTGGCCATAGACCTGTGTGAGAAGACTTGGCCTTGTGATGGAGGCTGAAGAAGCAGCAGATGGGGTCAAATCGCCAGACCTGGTACAAAACAGAAAAAAGGAGGGCACCACTGAGCTATAATGAGAAAAGGGAGGGGTTCACCAAGAGCATGTCAATTAAACAGTGACATGAAGAGAGAAAAAAGCGACTTGCCCATGAAAAGGGAACACCACAATCGTAAATTATAAGGTAGACAAAAAATAATTTTATTTAACAAAAAAGGGCACAAACATAGAACAACACTAGACCCATAAAACAATTAAAAACATGCAAAAGTGCAAACTGGTCATGTCATATGGTTATGGTGCAATGACCCTCCCACATCCAAAATCCCACAAATAGAAACAGATGTATTAAGGCAAAATATACTGCACACATTAAATATACAAAAATAGATAATCTATAATGCAATTTCATATATATAGTAAAGAGGCATGCACACTACAAATGAGGCTATTCACAGCACCATGCAAAATAGAACGCTAAGCCTATGTATAAGGAAAAGCCTATATACCACTGAGATGGTTTTAAATAAATGCAACAATCGCAGTATATTACCAGAAAAAAGAAGGCTGGGAGCCACATCAATCAAAGCTCCTAAGGGCATGAAGGTGCATCAAAAATAAAGTGCCTGGTGCAGGAGTGGGGGGAGCAAGGCCACCATGCGTATCGCCACTACCCAGGTGGCTTTCTCAAAGGAGAATGAAGCGCAAATCTAAGACCTCACATGACTCTGTGGGCCAAAATATGGAAAAATTATAGCTCTCATAATGTGGTTATATAAAAACTATTTTATGCAATAAAAAGCGTCTTTTAGCATGTGACAGCTGCCAAACATAAAAACCCGCTATAAATAGTAAATCAAACCCCCCTTTATCACCCCCTTAGTTAGAGAAAAATAATAAAATTAAAAAATATATATATACTTCCATTTTCCCCTTAGGGTTAGAGTAAGGGATAGGGCTAGGGTTAGGGCTAGGGTTAGGGTTAGGGGTGTGTTGGGGTTAGGGTTGGAGTTAGAATTGGGGGGTTGCAATATTTAGGCACATCAGGGGCTCTCCAAACGCGACATGGTGTCTGATCTCAATTGCAGCCAATGCTGCATTGAAAAATTCAAACAATGCTCTTTCCCTTCCAAGCTCTGCCATGCACCCAAACAGTGGTTTACCTCCACATATGGGGTATCAGCCTACTCAGGACAAATTGCACAACAACTTTTGGGGTCCATATTCTCCTGTTACCCTTGGGAAAATAAAAAATTGGGGGCGAAAATATCATTTTTGTGGAAAATTATTTTTTATTTTAATGGCTCTACGTTATAAACTTCTGTGAAGCACTTGGCGGTTCAAAGTTCTCACCATACATCTAGATAAGTTCCTTGGGGGTCTACTTTCCAAAATGGGGTCACTTGTGGGGGATTCCACTGTTTAGGCACATCAGGGACTCTCTAAACCCAACATGGCGTCCGATGTCAATCAGGCCAATTTTGTGTTGAAAAAGTAAAACGGCGCTCCTTCCCTTTCATGCTCTGCCATGCACCCAAACAGTGGTTCCCCCCCACATATAGGGGTATCAGTGTACTCGGAACAAATTACACAATAACTTTTGGGGTCCAGTTTCTCCTGTTACCCTCAGTATAATAAAAAAAATTGGACCTGAAGTAATTTTTTTGTGAAAAAAAGTTAAATGTTCATTTTTTTAAACATTCCAAAAATTCCTGTGAAACACATGAAGAGTTAATAAACTTCTTGAATGTGGTTTTGAGCACCTTGAGGGGTGCAATTTTTAGAATGGTCTCAGTTTTGGGTATTTTCCATCATATAGACCCCTCAAAGTGACTTCAAATGTGATGTGGTCCCTTAAAAAAATGGTGTTGTAAAAATGAAATCGTTGGTAAACTTTTAACCCTTATAACTTCCTAACAAAAAAATTTTGGTTCCAAAATTGTGCTGATGTAAAGGTAACCTGGATGGTGTAATGTGTTACCAATGGTGTTCTTGGCGAATGTTTTGCCAGCTGCCTTGAGATCATTAAAAAGTTCCCTTCATGTAGTTTTAAGATGATCTCTCACCTTCTTCATGATCAAGGATACCCCAACGAGGTGAGATTTTGCATGATGCCCCAGATCGATGTCGATTGACGGTCATTTTGTATTTCTTACATTTTCTTCCTATTGCACCAACAGATGTCTCCTTCTCATCCATTGTCTTACATATTGTTTTGTAGCCCATTCCAGCTTTGTGCAGGCCTATAATCTTGTCCCTGACATCCTTAGAAAGCTCTTTAGTCTTGCCCATGTTGTAGAGGTTAGAGTCTGACTGATTAATTGATTCCATGGACAGGAGTCTTTTATAAAGATGACTATGTAAGACAGCTAGCTTTAATGCAGGCAATGAGTTGATCACAAGCATCTAACTGGTCTATAGGAGCCAGAACTCTTAATGGTTGGTAGGGGATCAAATATTTATTTCTCACTGCAAAATGCAAATAAATTTATATAATTTATACAATGTGATTTTCTGGATTTTATTTTTAATATTCTATCACTCAATGTTAAAATTAACCTACCCTTATTATTATAGACTGTTCATGGCTTTGTCAGTGGGCAAACTTGCAAAATCAGAAAGGGATCAAATACTTATTTCCCCCACTGTATCTATGCTCTGTATCTTTATGGTGAGATTATGGATATAGGTACAGTATTATGAGCACCCTGCAGGTGTTAAGGAAGTTTCACGCTTTTATCTTAGAGATTGTTTAGGTTGTTTGTACAAATAATTTATTTATCTACTCTGAAAAATGTACTTTTCAGATAAATTATCTATTGGAATTTTTAAGTTATATTATAGGTCAATGCTTTTGAGACTACTGTGGAATGTGCTAATAGGAGCTGATTGCTTGTAAGTTCCGCGAGTTGTCAGACAATTTCTCTTCTGCATTCTCTGCCAATTTTTATTATTATTATTAATATTTATTTACATAGCACCATTAATTCCATGGTGCTGTACATGAATCAAAAATTTGAAAACAAACCTAACATTTGCTTCTCTGTAAAAGCATTCCTGTTTTTGAATCTTGCAATTGGAAACACTGCACTAACTGGACCTCTCTGATTATTAAGTGATGGCATTTATTGGAGATATGAGGAAACCACTTCTAGATTTTAGATTAAATAAAAAGGGTAGAAAAATACAAACCATAAGACATATTTCTTGTTCTTAGCTGGTCAGTTCTTCATCACACATTAAACCAAGTTGGATTTGCCAAAGCACAGATCAGTGAAATTTTAACACTGATGTTGTACTTATATATGATTTTCTTTTATATTTTATGTTGATATTTTTTACTTTCCACTGATGTTTTTTGGCAGAAAAAAATGTATGAATGTGAATTAGCAAAAAGCAAATATATTGAATTTATTATATTTTTAACATTTAAAAATGCTGATCTTAAGTGTATTTTTATACAGAAATATGCTTGATTAGCTGTTGCACATTAAAAACAGTGATTAACAGCAATTATGGATTTTACAAGGGTTATTGTCATGCCCCCTACCGGTGTCATGCCCCCTACCAGCCATACTTACCAGCGCGGCCCCGCTGCTCTCCTGCACGCCTCCCGGCGCGCTCCTGCTCCACGTCGCGTCCCCGCTCCCGACATCCGGACTCCCCGTCGTCGTTCCTGCGCGCCTGCGCCGGTCTATTCCCTTGGCGCTCGGACCTCTGGGAGCAGTGACGCAGTGGCTCCGCCCACAACATGGCGGCGCCCACCGGCAATTTCAGCAAGGCATCTTGTCAGGTAAGATCCCTGATTATCTTCTGTGGTGACGCTGTTCCTGCTCTAGCGTTTCCGCTCCTCTCAGGTCCCTGTATTCTCTGCGCTATCCTGCTATCCTGTTTGCGCTGCCTCCGGTAGCTTCTCTGCTCCGTGGCCCAACCTGCCTTGTCCAGTGTCTCTGTCTTATCCTTAGTGCCTCTCTGGTCCGTTACCCTCTGCTATCCGTCCATCCGCTCTGTGTGTTGTCTGTACCTGGCTCTCCTTCCTCTCTCGCCCACAGTCACCAGCCTCCGTCTGCCTCTAATGCTCCCGGTCCTGCTTGTCTCTATTCTCCTTAGTTCTTGCAGTCCCTCCGTGCGCCTGGGCTCTGCCCCTCCTCGCCACAGACTCTCTTATTTCTAGCCCTGGTCGTCCCTTTGGCTCCGGCTGTTACAGTTCCATCCCTCGGGGGCCTGCTCCTAACCCTCCCTGTATAGGGGGTGGGTTTCACCTGGTCGGCTCGCCCTCGGGGGCTCTGGAGCCGTGATCCAGAGGGTCCAACCCCAGGTTCCTCCTTTATTTCCCACACCGTAACAGCATAATCAGGCCATGGATCCCGCATAATGTCCTTAATGAAATCTTTGGACTCGCGCTTTTCTGCTCTCCAATCCGCTGATCCAGGGAATGCTTCTCAGCTGGTGGGTTTACAGCAGGAGCTGGCCCAGCAGCGAGACACCCAAATGCATTTTCTTAGCTACATGGCCTCTGTGGACACTCGATTGCTCTCCTTGCAGTCGGCTGCCTCAGCGTCTCCTCCCATTGCACTTTCTCACCCTCTGCCACGCTTGGCCAAACCGCACCGGTATGGTGGTGATGCTAAACTATGCCGGGGTTTCCTGAACCAATGTAGTCTCCATTTTGAACTGTTGCCCCAACAGTATCCCACTGACCGGTCCAAGGTGGCTTTTATTGTTTCTCATTTAGAGGAGGACGCTTTGGCGTGGGTGAATCCCCTTTGGGAGCGTGACGATCCCGTAGTTTCCCAGCTGGCCCTTTTTCTGGACACTTTTCGGCGAGTGTTCGACGAACCAGGTCGTCTAGCCTCCACTACACAGTCCCTGTTCAGCCTTTGTCAGGGTTCACAAACCGTGAGTTAGTATGCCATCCAATTTCGGACCCTGTCGTCCGACTTAGGGTGGAACAATGAGGCATTGGTAGGTGCCTTTTGGCAGGGGCTCTCGGGTCGTATTAAGGATGAACTCGCTGGTCGCGATAACCCCACCGCTCTGGAGGATCTAATTTCTCTAGCCACGCGGATTGACCTCTGGTTCCAAGAGCGGTCCCGCGAGAGACGACTTTCTCGGCCAATGCCATCCGCCCGCAAATCACCCAGTCCTCGACCCAGGGCTTCTACCTCCGATTCCGTTCCAGAGCTACTCCGCCTAGGTCAGGTAAGGGAGGCCTCCCTAGGTGGTCAAGATACCGCTCAACCCCTTACTTTGTCGGTCCTCCTGCATGTTGGTAGTAAGCGGGTTTCTTTGATGGCCTATGTGGATTCGGGTGCTGCTGGAAATTTTATCAGGCTCGATGAGGTCTCCAAATTGTCTATCCCCGTTAGGACCCTCGAAAAGCCTCAGGTCCTCGCCTCTGTGGATGGCAGACCTTTGCTAGAGACCGTTACGTTGGTAACACAGGAGGTAGAGTTACAGGTAGGGGCCTTGCACAAGGAGAGAATTTCGTTCTATGTTTTGGCTGGTATTTCGCATCCCGTCCTTCTCGGCCTTCCTTGGCTGCAGCTCCACGAGCCCACCTTGGATTGGCGTAATGGCAATGTTCTTCGCTGCCTCCGGTAGCTTCTCTGCTCCGTGGCCCCACCTACCTTGTCCAGTGTCTCTGTCTTGTCCTTAGTGCCTCTCTGGTCCGTTACCCTCTGCTATCCGTCCATCCGCTCTGTGTGTTGTCTGTACCTGGCTCTCCTTCCTCTCTCGCCCACAGTCACCAGCCTCCGTCGGCCTCTAATGCTCCCGGTCCTGCTTGTCTCTATTCTCCTTAGTTCTTGCAGTCCCTCCGTGCGCCTGGGCTCTGCCCCTCCTCGCCATAGACTCTCTTATTTCTAGCCCTGGTCGTCCCTTTGGCTCCGGCTGTTATGGTTCCATCCCTCGGGGGCCTGCTCCTAACGCTCCCTGTATAGGGGGTGGGTTTCAACTGGTCGGCTCGCCCTCAGGGGCTCTGGAGCCGTGATCAAGAGGGTCCACCTCCAGGTTCCTCCTTTATTTCCCACACCGTAACAGTTATAATGAAATATATTTGTAAGGGATGTCTAAAGCCATGATATACGTACCTTTTACTTATGCTATGTATATTTAATGTTGATTAATGTCCACCGTATAATTCTTTGTATGCTTTGCTATTATCGCATTTATGTAGGGCAAGCGTAGTTCCCTAGTAGGCCCACTAGATGGGGATATAGTTATTAATGTAGGAGGGGCTATCTGTGGTTAAGCCAGGGAATCATAGAATCATAGAATCGTAGAGTTGGAAGGGACCTCCTGGGCCACCTGGTCCAACCCCCTGCTCAAAGCAGGATTCGCTAAATCATCCCAGACAGATGTCTGTCCAGCCTCTGTTTGAAGACTTCTATTGAAAGAGAACTCATCACCTCTCGTGGCAGCCTGTTCCACTCATTGATCACTCTAATTATAGGAGGGGAAGACAGTGCAGATAGAGACCTGGGCACAAATAATGAAATTGGGGGTGAGGGTGGCATGGGGGGTGGGGTTAGAACAGTTAATAATTTAAGAAAGAATAGAGGTACAGAGAGATACATAAAGTGCATGTATACTAATGCCAGAAGCCTCGCCAACAAGATGGAGGAATTGGAGTTAATGTTGTTGGAACATAATTATGACATGGTGGGGATATCTGAGACATGGCTGGATGAGAGCCATGACTGGGCGGTTAATTTACAGGGCTATAGTCTGTTCAGAAATGACCATACAAATAAACGAGGGGAAGGCGTGTGTTTATATGTAAAATCATCCTTAAAACCCATCCTTCTTGATAATATATATGAATCTAATTAAAATGTAGAGTCCCTGTGGGTAGAGATAAGGGGAGGGGGAAAAATAATAAATTACTGATAGGGGTTTGTTATAAGTCTCCAAAAATATTGGAAGCAACAGAGAATATCCTCATAAAGCAAATAGATGAAGCAGCGACTCAAGGAGAAGTCATTATTATGGGGGACTTCAACTACTACCCTGAAATACATTGGGGAACCGAAACCTGCAGTTCCAGCAAAGGTAATAGGTTTATGACAACTATGAGAGACAATTACCTTTCACAACTGGTTCAGGACCCAACAAGAGGGGGGGCACTGCTAGACCTAATATTAACCAAAAGGCCTGACCGCATATCAAATGTAAGGGTTGGGGGTCACTTGGGTAATAGTGATCACAAATTAATAAGTTTTCATGTATCCTTTAATAAGATGTGTAGTAGAGGGGTTACAAGGACACTAAACTTCAGGAAAGCAAATTTCCAACGGATGAGAGATGATCTTGGTGCAATTAACTGGGACGATATCCTGAGACATAAAAATACACAAAGAAAATGGAAGACGTTTATTAGCATCCTGAATAGGACCTGTGCACAATATATACCGTATGGGAATAAACATGCGAGAAATAGGAGGAAACCACTATGGCTTAATAGAGCTGTAAGGGGTGCACTAAGAGATAAAAATAAAGCATTTAGAGAATTAAAGCAAGTAGGTAGTGATGAGGCATTAACTAAATACAGAAGATTAAATAAATTCTGTATAAAGCAAATCATGACAGCAAAGATTGAGACAGAGAGACTCATTGCCAGAGAAAGTAAAAATAATCCCAAAATATTCTTTAACTACATAAATAGTAAGAAACTAAAAAAATGATAGTGTTGGTCCCCTTAAAAATAGTCTGGGTGAAATCGTGGATGAGGATGAGGAAAAAGCCAATATGCTAAATGACTTTTTTTCAACAGTATTTACACAAGAAAATCCCATGACGGATAACATGATCAGGGATAAAAATTCTCCATTAAATGTCACCTGCTTAACCCAGCAGGAAGTACGGCGGCATCTAAAAATCACTAAAATTAACAAATCCCCAGGCCCGGATGGGATACACCCCCGAGTATTGCAGGAATTAAGCACAGTCATAGATAGACCATTATTTTTAATCTTTAAGGATTCCATAATAACAGCGTCTGTACCACAAGACTGGCGTATAGCAAATGTGGTGCCAATATTCAAAAAGGGGACAAAAACTGAACTTAGAAATTATAGGCCAGTAAGTTTAACCTCAACTGTGGGTAAAATCCTGGAGGGTTTTCTAAGAGATACTGTACTGGAGTATCTGGAGAAGAATAACCTCATGACCCAATATCAACATGGGTTTACAAGGGACCGTTCCTGTGACTAATATAATAAGCTTTTATGAAGAGGTAAGTTCCGGACTGGACCAAGGGAATGCAGTGGATGTGGTGTACATGGACTTTTCAAAAGCTTTTGATACGGTGCCACACAAAAGGTTGATATATAAAATGAGAATAATGGGGATAGGGGAAAATATGTGTAGGTGGTTTAAGAGCTGGCTCAGGGATAGGAAACAAAGGGTGGTTATTAATGGAGCACACTCGGACTGGGTCACGGTTAGCAGTGGGGTACCACAGGGGTCAGTTTTGTGCCCGCTTCTTTTTAGCATATTTATTAATGACCTTGTAGGGGGCATAGAGAGTAGAATTTCAATATTTGCAGATGACACTAAACTCTGCAGGGTAATCAATACAGAGGAGGACAATTTTATATTACAGGATGATTTATGTAAACTAGAAGCTTGGGCTGATAAATGGCAAATGAGCTTTAATGGGGATAAATGTAAGGTCATGCACTTGGGTAGAACGAATAAGATGTATAATTATGTGCTTAATTGTAAAACACTAGGCAAAACTGTCACTGAAAAGGACCTGGTTGTATGGTTGGACAACAAACTCACATTTAGTGGCCAGTGTCAGGCAGCTGCTGCAAAGGCAAATAAAATAATGGGATGCATTAAAAGAGGCATAGATGCTCATGAGGAGAACATAATTTTACCTCTATATAAGTCATTAGTGCGACCACACTTAGAATACTTTGTACAGTTCTGGTCTCCCGTGTATAAGAAAGACATAGCTGAACTAGAGCGGGTGCAGAGAAGAGCGACCAAGGTTATTAGGGAACTAGGGGGTCTGCAATACCAAGACAGGTTATTACACTTGGGGTTATTTAGTTTGGAGAATTGAATGCTTAGGGGTGATCTTATTACAATGTATAAATATATGCGGGGACAGTACAGAGACCTTTCTAATGATCTTTTTACTCTTAGGCCTGTGACGGGGACAAGGGGGCATCCTCTACGTCTGGAGGAAAGAAGGTTTAAGCATACTCACAGACGCGGATTCTTTACTGTAAGAGCAGTTAGACTATGGAACTCTCTGCCATATGATGTTGTAATGAGTGATTTCCTACTAAAATTTAAGAAGGGACTGGATGCCTTTCTTGAAAAGTATAATATTAGAGAGTATATACACTAGTTTCCTTAATATTGCGTTGATCCATGGAGCTAGTCTGATTGCCGTATGTGGAGTCGGGAAGGAAATTTTTTCCCCAATGTGAAGCTTACTGTTTGCCACATGGGTTTTTTTTGCCTTCCTCTGGATCATCATGTTAGGGCAGGTTAGGACAGGATATAGGTTGAACTAGATGGACTTAAAGTCTCCCTTCAACCTTAATAACTATGTTACTATGTAACTGTCAAAAAGTTTTTTCTAATATCTAATCTGTGTCTCCTCCCATTCAGTTTCATCCCATTGCTTCTAGTCTTTCCTTGTGCAAATGAGAATAAAGATGATCCTTCTACAATGTGACAGCCCTTGAGATATTTGTAAACAGCTATTACGTCTTCTCTCAGTCTTCTCTTCTGCAAGCTAATCATTCCCAAATCCTGCAACCTTTCCTCATAAGACAGGGTTTGCAGACCGGTCACCATTCTGGTCGCTCTTTTCTGAACTTGCTCCAGTTTGTTGATGTCTTTTTTAAAATGTGGTGCCCAAAACTGGACACAGTATTCCAGATGAGGTCTGACCAAAGAGGAGTAGAGGGCAATAATGACTTCACATGATCTAGACTGTATGCTTCTGTTAATACATCCTAGAATTGCATTTGCCTTTTTTGCTGCTGCATCACACTGTTGACTGACTCATATTCAGTCTGTGATCTATTAGTATACCCAAGTCTTTTTCACATGTGCTGTTGCTTAGCCCTATTCCTCCCATTCTGTGTATGCTTTTTCATTTTTATTGCCCAGATGTAGTACTTTGCATTTTTCCCTGTTAAAAACCATTCTGTTAGTTGCTGCCCACTGCTCCAGTTTATTTATATCTTTTTGAATCCTCTCTCTCTTCTCTAGTATTAGCTATCCCTCCTAGCTTAGCGTCATCAGCAAACTTAATCAGTTTACCCTCAATTCCTTCATCTAAATCGTTGATAAAGATGTTGATCAATACAGGGCCCAGGACAGAGCCCTGTGGTACCCCAGGGAGCATCTGGCATTTTAGTCAGTTGGGCTTAGTAGCTCTGACAGGGCAGGTAGCCCCATAACATTTAAGGACATGAGCCCAGCCATTCAGGGCCTGAGCGCCACAGATTACAGAGGTGCAGAACATTGCAGTACCGAGCACTAGACTGCAGATGGCAGTGAGACAGTTGGCAGCAATACGGCAGCAAATCCAATTAACCTGGTTATAAGCAATACCACAAAAACACGGTAGAAAATAAATAATATGATAAGATGTGATTTAATAAGTTACCATTTCTAACATGTTTAAGTGGGTGCTAATGGAAGAATGGTAATCCATTCGAGAAAGACTTGCATACCGAACCAAAAGAAAACCCGAACTTGTGGTCAAGATAGGAATAATAATAAAATAAATAAAAGATTAAAAACATAAATGAGATTAAAATACCTTTATTAAACAATAGTGGTACATATACATGTAGAAAAGCATTGTGTGCGCAAATTATTCAAAATATATATCTATATAGGTTTAATAAAAAACACAACAGTCCTCATGTATCTAACATGTGATTACACCCTCTATATATTCGCCCTATAAGGAAGTGACATAAGGTATAAAGAGCCAAATCTACTTTATCTATGGTCAAAAAAGTGTCTGTGCACTAAAAACAAAATATATAAGGGTGTAATTTAAACCAGCAACGATAAAGTTTCATCCAATTTTAAAAAGTGCAAGGTGCTGAGTGCAAAATAGCAAAAGAGGTGAAAGAGGACAAATGAGGGTATATACCTTTAAGGACCGCTGGTAAATGAGCAACACAGCCCCGACGCGTGTTTCAGAGTAAATTCCCTGACGAAGGATTTACTCCGAAACGCGCATCGGGGCTGTGTTGCTCATTTACCAGCGGTCCTTAAAGGTATATACCCTCATTTTTCCTCTTTCACCTCTTTTGCTATTTTGCACTCAGCACCTTGCACTTTATAAAATTGGATGAAACTTTATCGTTGTTGGTTTAAATTACACCCTTATATATTTTGTTTTTAGCGCACAGACACTTTTTTGAGCATAGATATAGTAGATTTGGCTCTTTATACCTTATGTCACTTCCTTATAGGGCGAATATATAGAGGGTGTAATCACATGTTAGATACATGAGGACAGTTGTGTTTTTTATTAAACCTATATAGGTATACATTTTGAATAATTTGAGCACACAATGCTTTTCTATATGTATATGTACCACTATTGTTTAATAAAGGTATTTTAATCTCATTTATGTTTTTAATCTTTTATCTATTTTATTATTTTTCCTATCTTGACCACAAGTTCGGGTTTTCTTTTGGTTCGGTGTGCAATACGGCAGCACAGATCGCTCATTATGAGGCAGCTTGCTACTTGGGCAGGTGCCCTTTTGTCTGGGGTGAAACAGACAGGGGAACTCCCAAAGATGGTGAAGCTGGACAGTGAGGATGCTGTGATGCAGACCGGGATGGGACGACCCAGGAATGTTCTGGAAGGTGACCGTGAGAAACTAGGGAACGTGAAGAAGGTAAATTGTGTGTTACCTGATGCCAATGCTGTAACTGAAGGGAACAGACTGAGAATACAAAAGAGTAAAGTTTCTTGTTTAAAGTTGGAATTGGACTGTGTCTTCATTTTTGCCAAAAGAGTTAGAAAAAATGTGCAGCTACCTGGGGAAGGCCCTGAAGGTGAGAAGAACGGAGCAACAGGTATGCTGACAGAGAACGGTCATGTCTATGTGAGGGAAGACCAGGGCATGCCTGAGCCATTTACCTCGGCAACCTCGGCAACCTCCAGGGATTGGAGAAGCAGGAAGCTCATCTGCATATTTCCGGTGCATTCTGGGAAGAGGAGAAGAGTTGCCTTAAGCTGATCGATCGCTAGGACTTGCCAGGTCTCGCTGTTTGAGGACATCGCATCATAGACTGCATCAGCAATAGCAATATGGAAGAGAAGAAAATCCACATGGTCACCTGCAACACATGCTACAAAAACTCAACTTTACCTGTCAGAAGTGCAAACTTGTTGCCCTCTTAGAGGAAAAGATGCAGGGACTGGAAGAAAGAATAGCAACATTGAAGGTAATTAAAGAACATGAGGACTTCTTGGATGAAGCAGAAGCAACCATTCAGAATACGGAAAGTGAGAAAAGCTTCAGAGCACATACAGAGGCTGAAAAGTGGAGCCATGTGACGAAAAGAAGCAAACGGATCAAGTGGTCATCACCACCCACACAGCTTAGCAACCAATATGAAGCCCTCATGCTGGAGAACGAAAATGGCACAGCTCAGGATGATACCGTATCTACAAGAGAAGACACACTATCAACAAAAGAAGTTACTCTGTCAACAAAAGCGGAAACAAATGACACTCAAAAGCACTCACGAGCAACAAGCAGTGCGCCCGGAAAGAAAAGAAGAGTGGTAGTAATGGGCGACTCACTACTAAGAGGCACGGAGGCAACAATCTGCAGGCCGGACATAACCAGTCGAGAAGTATGCTGCCTCCCAGGAGCAAAAATTAAGGATGTGGCTAACAGGATACCAACTATCCTCAAATCCAAGGATGACTACCCTTTCTTACTGATACATGTAGGCACAAACGACACGGCAAGAAATGACCTACCAACTATCTGCGAAGACTTTGAAATTCTGGGGAAGAAAATAAAGGAACGGAATGTACAGGTTGTTTTCTCATGAATCCTCCCAGTCGATGGTCATGGCATCAGAAGATGGAATAGGATACTAGAGGTGAACAACTAGCTACAACGGTGGTGCAGGCAGCAAGAATTTGGATTCTTGGACCATGGCGTGAATTACCTCTATGATGGACTTCTCACAAGAGATGGGATACACCTCACAAAACCTGGGAAACACACATTCACCAGAAGACTTGCCACACTCATCAGGAGGGCTTTAAACTAGAAGAAGAGGGGATGGGAGGAAAAACAGCAGACAAGAACATGCACCAGAAGGACAAACTAATCAAGGATACTAGATGTGGTAAAGAGGACCTAAGACAGGGTACTCAGAAGGAAGCTAAGAAAAAGGAAGCAAAAATTCTTTCCTGCATGCTGACCAACGCAAGAAGCCTGACTAATAAGATTGAAGATCTGGAGTTGGTAATGTATAAGGAAAAATACGACATAGTAGGAATAACTGAGACATGGTTAGACGACAGCTATGAGTGGGTGGCTAACTTGCAAGGATATGATTTGTTTAGGAGGGATCATAAAAAAAGGAAAGGGGGTGGAGTCTGTCTATATATAAAGTTCACTTTAAAGCCCACACTAAGAGAAGATATACAAGAGGGAAATGAAGAAGTGGAGTATCTATGGGTGGAGATACAAGGAGGGAAAAGTAATAAAATCCTCATAGGGGTTTGTTATAAGCCACCAAATATAACAGAAACCACTGAAAATGTATTATTGAAACAAATAGACAAAGCAGCAAATCACAATGAGGTGATTATTATGGGGGACTTCAACCCCGACATAGTCTGGGAAACTGAAACCTGCGTATCTCAGAAAGGAAACCAATTTCTGTCAGTGACCAAGGATAATTATCTTTCACAACTTGTGCAGGGCCCAACTAGAGGGACAGCCCTTCTGGACTTAATTTTAAGCAACAAGCCAGATAGTATAACAGAAGTACGAGTCGATGGGCACCTAGGGAACAGTGACAACAATATAATACAAATCCACTTGTCGTTCAGTAAGGTGCCCTGGAAGGGGGTTACAAAAACGCTGAATTTCAGGAAAGCAAAGTTTGATCAGCTTAGAGAGGACCTTCGCCGAATTGATTGGGACAATGTCCTCAAAAATAGGAGCACATAAAATAAATGGGAAATATTTAAATCAGTTTTACACACCAACTGCAAGCTAGCCATACCATACAGAAATAAAAGGGCTAGGAACAGGAGAACACCAATGTGGCTAAATAAGGATGTAAAAAGGGCAATAAATAACAAGAACAAGGCATTTAAGAAGCTAAAACAAGAAGGCAATGAAGAAGCATTAAAAAGTTACAGAGAAAAAAATAAAATGTGTAAAAAACAAATACATTTAGCAAAAGTGGAAACTGAGAGACTCATTGCTAAGGAAAGTAAAACAAACCCCAAACTATTCTTTAATTATATAAACAGTAAAAAGATTAAAATTGATGGTGTTGGCCCTTTAAAGAACAATGAGGGTGAAATCATAGAGAGCGATGTGGGAAAAGCAAATGTTTTAAATACTTTTTTCTCAACTGTGTTCACACAGGAAAAGGATTTGCCAGGGGAAATGCAAAGTGATAATGTAAACTCCCCATTAAGTATTGCCTGCCTAACCCAGGAAGAAGTGCAGAACCGCCTCAGTAAGATTAAAATTGACAAATCACCAGGCCCTGATGGCATTCACCCTCGGGTATTAAGGGAGTTAAGTAATGTGATAGACAGGCCTCTATTCCTTATATTTAAAGACTCTATAGAAACAGGGTCTGTTCCTTTTGATTGGCGGCAAGCAAATGTGGTACCAATATTCAAAAAGGGGTGTAAAAGGGAACCTGGAAACTATAGGCCGGTAAGCTTAACATCTGCTGTGGGTAAAATTTTTGAAGGGTTTCTGAAGGATACCATTATGGAATATCTCTTTGTTAATAAATGTTTAACTCCATATCAACATGGATTTATGAAGGATCGCTCCTGTCAAACTAACCTGATCAGCTTCTATGAGGATGTAAGCTCTCAAATGGACCAAGGAGAATCATTGGACGTCATTTATCTCGACTTCTCTAAAGCATTTGACACTGTCCCACATAAAAGATTGGTAAGTAAGATGAGAGAGCTTGGGCTAGGGGAAAATGTGTGTAGATGGGTAGGTAGCTGGCTTAGTGATAGAAAACAAAGAGTGGTTATTAATGGGGCATACTCAGATTGGGCAAGGGATACTAGTGGGGTACCACAGGGTTCTGTATTGGGCCCCCTACTATTTAATATATTTATTAATGATCTAGTGGATGGCTTACACAGTAAAATATCAGTATTTGCAGATGATACAAAACTATGTAAGGTAGTTAACACAAAGGAGGACAGTTTGCAACTACAGACAGATTTGAGTAAATTGGAGAATTGGGCTGAAAAATGGCAAATGAGGTTTAACACAGATAAGTATAAGGTTATGCACATGGGAAGGAGAAACAGATGCTACAATTACTTACTAAATGGGAAACTGCTGGGTAAATCAGACATGGAATAAGACTTAGGCATCTTAGTCAATAAGAAGCTAAATTGGAGTGCCCAGTGTCAGGCAGCTGCCACCAAAGCAAATAGGGTCATGGGATGCATTAGAAGAGGTCTGGGGACACGAGATGAAAACATAATTCTCCCTCTGTACAAATCACTCGTCAGACCACACTTGGAGTACTGTGTGCAATTTTGGACACCAGTGCTCAAGAAAGACATTACTGAACTTGAAAGGGTTCAAAGGTGGGCTACTAAAATGATAAATGGAGTTGGTTGACTACAAAACCCAGAAAGGTTATCAAAATTAGGTCTATTTACTCTAGAAAAGAGAAGACTTAGGGGAGACCTAATATATGTACAAGTATATCAGAGGGCAATACAGAGATCTCTCCAATGAACTGTTTGCACTAAGGACTGTGACAAGAATAAGGGGGCATTCTCTTCGTTTGGAGGAAAGACAATTTCTGCACCAGCATAGAACAGGGTTCTTCACGGTAAGAGCAGTGAGGCTCTGGAATTCTCTTCCTGAGGAAGTGGTGATGGCCATCTCACTGAATGAGTTTAAGAAAGGAATGGATGCTTTTCTTGTGAGTAACAGTATAGAAGGTTACGAATAACATAATATTATAGGTAGATGGTTGACCCAGCTTAGGGGAAGGAATTTTTTTCCCTATGGAGAAAATTGGCTTCTACTCTGTGGGTTTTTTGCCTTCCCCAAGATCAACAATGCAGAACAGCTGCACTAAAAATAGGCTGAACTAGATAGACATAAGGTCTTCCTTCAGCCTTCAAAACTATGTTACTATGACTCCTGCCCTGGTTGACCCTTACACATTTCTGATAAAGAAAATACACTTTTTATTCCTTACGCATAGTTACATGTTACAAAAGTTGGCAAAGGTGAAAAAACTTAAAAATCAATTTACTGTAAATTGCAACTCAAAATAACTTAGCATACACAACTACAAATTTAAGCTAACAGGGGAATGATTTCCTGGATGTATATTCTAAGGTAAAGTACATGTATAATACTCAGCATACAGTATACATGTGATAGAATAGAAGTAAAACATGAGATGAGTGTGATTATAATTTTACTGATATAATAATAATAATAATAATAATAATAATAATAATAATAATAGTCTTTATTTATATAGCGCCAACATATTCCGCAGCGCTTTACAGTTGAACAGTTTCAAACACAACAGTCATAAGTAACAACGTTAACAATACAATAATTATCTGGTATCTGGTTAGGACAGAAGGACAATATTACAAGAAAAATGAGAGCTGTTGAGAGTGATGGTAATGGTCACCTGAAGTGGTTGTGTATGGACACAACACCTGAGAATCCACTGCTGCTGGGGGAAAATTCTTTCAGATAACAATTCACTTTAGTGGAGAGATCATGGTACCTGGGCTGAGCTTTCAGAGATGAAGAATCCTCCATGACATAAAATGAGGGTTTTTGTTAACCAACATGTTTTGGCACTGGACTGGTGCATTTTTCAATGTAATTTTACAAATACATAGGGCTATAACATTGCACATACAATTCCTCTCAATATTTTCTTAGATGTAGTTAACTGTAACCCAAAATCTGTTGTGATATTTACTCTATCATATTACCTTTGGAATTTGTATAACTGGAGAAAAGTTGAACTTGATGGCCCTAAGTCTTTTTTCAAATTATATAACTATGTATATTTAACTAAGTGATTTCTATTATTTTTTACTCACTTATATAGAGCCATTAATTCTACAGTGTTGCACAGACATTATCATCACTGTTCCCATTCAGGCTCACAATCTGAAATTCTTATGAGTTTGTCTTTGGATTTTGGGAGGAAACTGGAGTATTAGGAGAAAATGCAAACTCCTTGCAGATGTTTGCCTTAGTGGGATTTGACCCCAGTGCTACAAGGCTACATTGCTTATCACTGAGCCACCATGCTGCTCTATACTATGAATCAATTTGTCATAAAAAATGTTAAACAACAATGTGTCATTTTATGTGTGCTATAACAATATCTTTAGTTACATCACTACATGAAGATAATTGAGGAACTGAAATACCGTATTTTTCGGACTATAAGACACACCGGACCATAAGACGCACCCCAATTTTCAGTGGGAAAATAGGGGAAAAAAAATAATGTGTCAAATGGGGGTCCGTCTTACAGTCCGAATTCAGCTTACCTGGGAAAGGATCCGGCACAGGTGGAGAAGTAGTCACAGGGGTCATTCAGTGGTCCAGGCTCATGCGGTGGCGGCTCTGTGCTGGGGCAGGTTGGTTGTGCTGGGGCAGCTGCGCTGGGGTAGGGGCAGCTGTGCTGGGGCTGGGGCAGCGGTGCTGAGGCAGGGGCAGCTGTGCTGGGGCAGGGGCAGCAGTGCAGGGGCAGCTGTGCTGAGGCAGGGGCAGCTGTGCTGGGGCAGGGGCAGCAGTGCTGGGGCAGGGGCAGCTGTGCTGGGGCTGGGGCAGCATTGCTGAGGCAGGGGCAGCTGTGCTGGGGCAGGTGGGCTCTGCGGTGGTGGCAGCTGTGCTGGGGCAGGGGCAGCTGTGCTGGGGCAGGGGCAGCAGTGCTGGGGCAGGGCAGCTGTGCCGGGGCAGGGGCAGCTGTGCTGGGGCTGGGGCAGCTGTGCTGGGGAAAGTGGGCTCTGCAGTGGTGGCAGCTGTGCTGGGGCAGGGGCAGCAGTGCTGGGGCAGGGGCAGCTGTGCTGAGGCAGGTGGGCTCTGCAGTGGTGGCAGCGGGCTGTGCTCCGATGTGCAGGGGCCACGGCTCCGCCGGCATTTCTTCGCAGCCCAGAGGCCCCCGCAGTTCCCTTGCTGGCCGTCGCCATGTTGCGGTGGCCTCCGGGAGCATGGACGCCGGAAAGATGGCCGCCGGTCCGGGGATGGCGCATGCGCGGGATCAGATCTCGTCCTGAGATCTCGGGGGACGAGATTCAAATCTCGGCAACGAGATCTCGTCTCCCGAGATCTCGGGACGAGATCTGAAGCTGCGCATGCGCCGTCCCCGGACCGGCGGCCATCTTCCATCTTCCATCTTCCATGTTCCCGGAGGCCACCGCAACATGGCGACGGCCAGCAAGGGAACTGCGGGGGGCCTCCGGGCTGAGAAGAAATGCCGGCGGAGCCGCCGCCCCTGCACCGGAGCACAGCCCGCTGCCACCACCGCACCGCAGAGTGCCGCCCGCTGCCACCACCGCACCGCAGAGCCCCACCCGCTGCCACCAGCCACCAGGTTAGTATCGTGTATTGCGACCATAAGACGCACCCCCCACTTTCACAAAAAATTTTTGGGGAAAAAAGTGCGTCTTGTGGTCGGAAAAATACGGTAATTATTACAATTAATGTATTATTTGAGAGCATAATATGCATGTGAACTTGTAATTTTATCTGACTATATTTTAAAAGATAAATATTTTATTTAAGACTTCTCAATAAGCCACAGTGGGAAATGTTTATTACATATATTTGCTTCTCTTTTTGTTCTACATTTCTTCACTAAAGGCATGATGAAGAGGTGGTTTTAAACCTGGTTATTAATGATTAGATCAGGGTTTCTGACATTTTTTATAGCGATACTGACTTTCCTCATAGCCTGAAATAAAAGCAAAATACCAATATTCAAACTTTTCTCCTTTAGGCCACACCAATCATAGAAATGAAGCTACAATTTCAACCAGAAATTATATTACAAATAAACCCTGACCAGACGACTGGACCTCCCACTACAGTGGCACAGGTACCTTCAGATGCGTTGCAAATCATTAAGCTGTCTGATTACCAACTTTTCCCAGATTAAATTTTGGTCTTAAGAAGGGGAATGACCTTCTCTCCACTACAGCACCTGGACAAATTCACACCTGTGAAGGATCTCTTTCTATTCTGCAGAAAATTGGTGTTTCAATTTCTATATAAAAAAAGATCATTGATACTCTGGACGAGACAGACAGACAAGTTTTTAGTGATCTGGTCGAATTGTTACAAGAGAACGAGGCGGACTCAGGTAAGCAGCAATTCCCACATTTTGATAAATCCAATGCAGCCCCTCTCCTCTCTTTAGTCCCAGCAATTTGAATTTTCTTAGAACTGGTTAAGCAGGATATATCTTGGTTATCACCATATCCAAATCAACTGCACAATTTACATGCAGGGGAGCTTAAGTAAGTTTGAGATCTAAGGACCAACAAAATCTTCCTGATTAAGGAAGCTGATAAAGGGGGCAATATGGTCCTTTGGCCACATCAAATGTGTCATGATCTCAGTGCGGGTTTGACTCGCACACGTGGGGTTAATGTCTGGAACCAGTGCTGATGACTGGCATTTCTGGGGTTAAAGGTTGTGATCCCGGTGCAGGCTTACCTGCACACCTGGGGCTATGATTGTGGCCTCTCCCTGGTTCTGGCAGAGGCTTCTTATAGCCTCAGGATGCTACCATCCCTGTCAGTTATACTCTTGCCCTTGGTATAGTGTGGTGACCCCTGAGTGTGTTTTGCTGTGTTCTGGTTGCTTGATAATCTGTGTATGACTCGGTCTGTTCTCTGGATATTGCTTTGGATTCTGCTTGGTACCTTCTATGTCTGTTTGGTTTTGACTGCTGCTTGGCCCTGACTATCCGCTCTGTCTCATCCTTGGTACGTTATGGCTATCTCTGTGTATGAACCCCATTTTGCCTGACTCCGAGTAATTCTGTATAGTGTCTTTCCATCTCACTAAGCAGGACGCTAAGCCCCGCCCCCTTGCAGTCACATGACCATAGGTCCCGTGTCTGCTTGCTAAACTTCAGCATCCACAGGTCCTGTGCATCGGTACTTTCTGGCTGTACCTGACCCCGGTACCCCTACAGTGCGGGTGAGTCCCTGCTCAGCGGAGGCTGCACGCCAGCGCTGACAGGATCCTGACACTCAGGACACGCGCACTGGCTCAGTGAGCAAGTACAGTGCGGTGTTCCTGACAAAATGTACTTGGAAGAATCCCATAGACAACTGGGTGACACCAAATTTTACCAAAAACTACCATAAGATCCCACAGAGGCGTTTGCTAAAAAATGTAAGAACTTGTTGAATTTAGCTCACGATATGGGCATTATCATTGCCAGGTAGAAGAGCTTTATATGGGTGGAAAATCTAGTGATCTCAACATTCTACATGTTGCCCAAGGTGCATAAAACATGGAGAGACCACCAGGCTGCCCTATAGTCTCTAGCATTTGCAGTTAATGCGAGAAGGCCAGTACTTATGTAGATTATTTTTTACAGCCACTGTTTCTGAAGCTGCCCTGATTTTTGAAGGATACATCACGTTTTATCAAGGCATGCTGTCAAATTACCCTTCCTACCCAAGCTCTTCTGATAACAGGTGATGTGGAGGCCCTATATTCTAACATCAATCATTCAGACGGGAAGAAAGCAGTCTCCTACTTCCTGGATCAGCAAACAGGTTCCGACAGATTGCATGACTCCTGTTTCATTGACCTCTTGGATTTTATTTTGAAACTAGCTAATTTATGTTCAACAGATCATTCTATCTACAAACTTCGGGTGTTGCAATGGGTGTTCATAGAGCACTCGCCTTTACTAATCTATTCCCAGGATGGTGGGAAGCTACAGTGGTGTACCCCTCGGATTGATACAAGAAAAAGGTCAGACATTAGCTACGGTATATCAATGATATATTCTTTGTCTGGCTTGGTACACAACCAGAGTGTGAGGTATTTTTGGATTTTCTAAATCTCAATCCTTTTAACATTGTTCTTACCCACTCTGTGTCTTCTGTTTCTGCTAACTTCCTAGATGTGACTGTTTCGGTGAAGGATGATCAGATCATCACTAACCTATTTTGAAAAGCCACAACCACAACAGTCTTCTGGAGTTCCTCATCTTCCACTCATCCCACACCAGGAAATAAGTACCTACCAGTCAATTTCTTAGAACTAGCAGAAATTGTACCCTTGATGAGGATTTCTGCTGTCAGGAACAAGAACTCACCACCTGGTTCCGGAAGTGGGGCTACATGAAAAAACATCTCGACGGCTTTCCAATGGGCAAATCAACACACACAGGATTCCCTACTTGTTACCAAATCACAGGATAACCAGGTGCATTTTATTACTAACTATAACGCACAATAAGGTCAAGTGACAAGAGTTCTACAGAACCTTTGGAATATCCTCACTACAGACTTATCAAACTAACACCACTGTGGGGACAAGGCCACATTACTCACAGCAAGAAGGGCTCTCAATATTAGGGTTACCCTCATGAAGAGCCATTATCAGAGACCAAGAATTATACTAACTCATGGTATTAATTTGCAGGGTTTTTTCCCTTGTGGGAACTGTAATATCTGCCCACATATGAACTCAACATGCAATATTTTCATTGATCCCTCTGACACAAAGTGTTATCAATTTAGACATTACATTAACTGTAAAACGAAACACGTCATCTATGCCATAATTTGCCACTGCTAACAAGTATATGTCAGACAGATGTCCCAAGAACTCCTGAAAAGAATTCAAAAGCATTTCTCTACACTTAATCTGGCAGCTATTGATCTACGCAAAACTCTTACCTCAGTGGCCTCCCCTTTTTTGACGCATCACTCAGGTACCTATACTCATGCTCATGTGGTGGGTCTTAAACGCATTTTGGGCTCAGGTAAAGGTGAGAACCCATTAAGACAACTGCTGCAATCTGAGTCCCTTTGGATCTATGAGATTTGGTCACTAGCCCCCATAGGCTTAAACGAGGAACTCTTCTTCACGGGATTCCTGGGTTGATCGCACTCCCATATATGATATTAACTATATTCTTCTACCTGCAGGAAACTCTTTTGGAAGACATGACCTAGGAGAGCCCATTAACCCCGTTCTGACTTTCTCTTCTTTGGAAGATGACATCCACTTTACCCCCAGCTTTACCATAGAGGTCTATTCATCCAGATCTGTACGAACAATTCCAAGCTACCTCTTAGAATAAGCTCTAAATATCATAACTAGCATCATTACAGAACCTGTCTGTCTGTCTCAACCCAATTCCCACTCCTTTTGGACACCTGGCTATAGACCCTATGTAAGGCAACCTCCACAAACTCAGCTGTAAAATATGTTTGTTTGTTTTTTGCACTAAGACCATGAATACCAATTGGGCCTTCCCACTTAATTCTTTCATCATGATGGACATTCACATACATTCCTTGATTTACCATAGTCTCATGTCAGTCTCCACAATATTGTGTCCTATGTTTTATAAAAATTGTTTTCTATTTGTTACAGTACGACTAAAGTTTAATGGCAATTACTAACTTGTTGCACATTTCTTTCACTTTAACTTACAGGCATGGCTGCATATATTTATTTATTTTTTTCATTGTATATTATTTTTCCATTATGTTTTTCAGTTTACTGTTTATTTCATATTATTTTTTCTATAATTAGTTTCTCCGTCTTGCCCATTTTCAGTTAATTCTTTATCGTTTATTCTATATCATTATTTTCTCTATACTTATTTACTCTATTCTAGTCTGCAATCATATTACTTATCTCTATTACATATAACTTGCTTTTTTCCCCTTTTTTCTTCTTCTTCTTATTTCTTATTACACTTTCTTTCTTTATCTATGTTTGATTGCATTTATTCCCTTTTCATATCTTTATTACTTAACACTAATATTTCCTTACTCCTTTACTCTTATCTATGCAACGCAGCCTACTTAACAATACTGTATTGTCCGTTACTCTGGTGTCCTCTTTCTCTGTTGTCCACCTGGCTGGGTCCGGTGGTCCTGCCCAGATGCAAAACATGTTCATACCTATATGCATTCTCCTTGTCTGTGTTCCCACAGATGGCTCCTGGTAGCTGTGCAAGCGTACCTCACATCCTTTTTCAATGCTTCTTTACTTTCATGCAGACGCATTCGCAACTTTCTGTTCGGGCAGAGATGTCTGCTCGCTCTAGACACTTACGCCATGGCCTTGCGTATTTATGGTCCCTACTTTATATACCCGACAGGTTCACACAAGCCACACTTCCCCTGACGCAGCTGCCAGACCTGCCGGGCGGTTGTTCCATCTCTGACCCTACCCTCTTTCATCTCCCGTGGCTTTGGTATTCTCATACCTATGTATAATCTACCATTTCTCTATGCAGGTATTCCTTCTGGCTGCAGCCAGTTGCATCCTTTTCATGCACATATATATTATCTTATTGCCTTAAACAACCCTTCTTAACTACTATACCCAATTTCCTCACTTGCATACGCTGGCTTTGCTGTTTTCTATTGAATGCCTTCCCTTGGATTCCCCCATGTATATTAACTCCTTGTTTTTTAACGGAAGCCTCTGAATTATAGACTTTATCTCCATACTTATCTGGGTCTTTGCCCTGGCATCTGTATTCTCAGGAAGTCAACCTTCCTTTCTTTATTTGGAGCTCTGCCTAAGTACCTTCTACCTCATTATCCATGGGTATATGCAATATATACAATATATATATATTTATATATATATATATATATATATATATATATATATATATATTTTATCGATATCTCTGTATTATAACATTATTGTGCTACATTATCATGCTGTTATATATCTTATCTCTCATGATCAAAATAATATTTTTTCTTGGATATTCAAGTCTGGGAACCTTTTTGTATACTTTTAATTGTTTTTATATATTTTTTGGTTATTGTTTTCTTGTCCAAGAAAATTATATGCTTTTTATATACTGGAGTGTGCACATTTCTACAGGTAACCTTTTCTCTCCCCTCTTTTCAATTTATGTATACTACCTGATGTAGAACCTCCACAAATATATATTTTTTCATTCTTATTATTCTCTTATTTTTCATTGTGCACCTTTATCTACATATTATTATAATGGCAGCGTACAACATACCCTTCAACTTGATGTCACTCTTTTCCAAGTTGTATGCCACAACATCCTTAATTTTTTGGTTGCTATCTACAAAGCATTAGTGTTTGTTGGAGTTTTTACATAGCATTGTTTTACTTTTCTGAAAAAAATGTAAATAGCACAAAAAGGAATAAAAAACAAATGCATATAAAATATCTTCAAATACTGAAAGCATTAACCTGTATAGCCATGGAGGGTAATTAAGGGTCCAACCACTGGGATCCTCGAAGATTCCAAAAACTGGAATTTTCAAATGACACATCTTGTAAGAAAGTTCAATCTAGCACAAGACAAAGAAAACGGGCACCATCCATAAAGATCTATTAAAGTGGGATCACCATGTGCCTATAAATAGATATACATTGAAACTCACAAGAAAAAAGTATATGCACAAAAGTAGGGATCACCAACAAAAAATATAGTCAAAAAATTCAACAATTTTTATTGTAAATATACTGAACGCAGCAGACAATAACACTATGTTAAAAACAATTAAAAAGTCTGAACAAACAGACACAGATCTCAAAACAAAGACAATGGGTCATATAATCAAATTGTAAAATACTATGAGTCACAAGATTAGCCGTGCAATTAGTAAACCGTATATAATGACAAATATCTCTTAATTATCATTACTCACATCACCTAACAGGCAAGTGCAATTACACTCATAGTATCCTAGTGTTGTTTATTTATAATTAATCCTCTATAACCAGTGCTATGCAACAAACCCTGGTGGTACAGGCTGCAATTACAAAGTATTATAAACAAACATTATGCCAAGATATAACAGCTTATCACCATATTACCAGCGCTTTATCAGCAAACCAGATCCTGGGGGTTTAAGTGAAAAGAACTAGAGTAAGATGCGGAAATGCCATTAAGGGATCATTCCCTTGTGGCAATTGTTCAGTGTGCCCACTAATGATCTCAAGTAGTGGACTCACAATACCTGGCTTACCCACACAAATTAAATCAAAGGCATACTTCAATTGTCGCACACGCAATTTGGTTTATGCACTGATTTCTGGGTGTAATAAGATATATGTGGGTCAAACCACACAGGAGCTGCGCAGGAGAGTCCAACAGCATCTTCCGAATATAGCTACAGCTAGAGTGGATAAAACAAAAGAAAAACAAATAACGTCTGTAGCAGCTCACTTCTTGGAGTTCCATAACAGTAGCCCCAGGACCCTTAAGGGGGTTTTACACTAAGCAATATCGCTAGCAATATCGCTAAAACGTCACCGGTTTTGTGACGTTATAGCGATATTGCTAGCGATATCGCTATGTGTGATACTTACCTCCGACCGGCTCCCCCGCTGTCCATCGCTGATCGCGCAAGAATGTCCGGCTCCATTTCTCGTCGGGCGCTTCCTGCTGAGACTTCCTGCTGTGACGACGAGCGATGCGTGGAGGCGGGCGGGAGGACGCAGGATCGCTGTGTGTGAATGGTAAGTATCGTGCGCTGCGTCGCTGCTGCATCGCTGTGAGATCTTTCTGTATGAAAGCTCAATAGCGATCATTTAGCGATGCACCAGCGATCCTGACCGGGTCGGATCGCTGGTTGGATCGCTGGTGCATCGCTAAATGTAAAAGGGCCTTTAGAGTCATGGGATTAGAAGGGGTACTCACAAACATCAGGGGGGGAAGGATAACGGGTGAACTTTTGAGACGAGAGGCCAGATGGATCTATGATCTTAAAAGCTTGGCCCCGGGGGGTTTAAACGAAGAACTGCTGTATACAGGGTTTTACAAAGAGACCTGATTTATTAATTCCCTGATTCCTTTGTTTACCAGTCTACAGTTGGTCTTTAACAGTTCTTTTTTTCCCTCTCTCCCCTTTACCCACACACCCCTCCCCCCCTCTTCCTTCCCCCCCTCCCCCTTTTCCTCATTTCTTAATTTTTTATGTTTACATCTTTTTGTCCCTAGGATTCTAGGATTAAGGTATCAAGCTGGAAGACTATTTTCTAAGAAACAAGAGACAATGAAATTGATCTCAACGTGACAAATATTAGTGCTCCACACTTTGGATATGTATGCATCATCTGAACCTTGTTAATTACTTTTGGTCTGAGATGTATATATTTTTTCATATTGATGTATAAAGCTTGTAACATTCATAGTGCTTACACACTCTTGCATTGTCCCATGTGTAAATATATCAATTGCTGATGAGCATAATGGCCCGTGGTAGAGGGATAATTTTCACTCGGACTTCGCAGCCTGGTAAAGATAGGCTATAAGTATGTAGCCTTCAGAATGATATATATATATATTTATAGGGAGTATACAGGCATTGGGTGCTAACGGGCAAGGAGAGAGAAAGTCTCTCACTGAAAATTGGAGAATAGTGTATGGATGAGCTGTATGGGGGTACCCCTGAAAGAGTGCATGCATGCTAGGATAATTAAGATAACATCTGATTTTGATGAGAGGCCACTAAATGGTCTAATTAGCACAGTCCTAAATACAAACAGGAATGGACTATGTCCATGGTAATACTCTGTAATTTTATTTGGGGTCCCCTTTGCAGACCTACTTGCAGTATGTAGTAATTCTAATGGATTCCACCCATAATGGGAGAAATTAAGAAACTCGTGTGTTAAATCATGTTTGGCAGTTGTAATATTCCCACATTGTGTGACAATATACATGAGCATAATTTCTTCCTAATGTCGGCTAGATACCTCTATGATAAGGACCATTTGATAGAAATTAGTATGTAGCCATATGGCAACAGTAAAGGTTCACATGCGAATAATTACTCAGGCTTATGTGCTGCATGCCTTTATTTATAATGGGATAGCTGTATTGATTTACACAGAAATTTATGTATTATTATTATATGACATATAATAGCTGAGTTTAGTGTCAGTTTGTGCATAAAATTTTCAACAAGGGTTTCCTGAAAGGAATTGGTATGTCTGCACAGTGATACAATAAATGTGCATATGAATAGTTTCTTGAAAGTTCCAAAGTGCTTTCATGCTTATTTCCTTGATTGGTTGTACTGGGGACTGTGTTTACGTAGCGATTCATGACGGCGCGGTATTCCCCATATGAGTGCTGTTGTAGTGCAGTATCTCTGGGGGGAGAAAGCAGTCAATTTGGCTACTAAGTCTGAGCGCCTGCGAATGGATGGTCAGGGGGGAATTGCTTGTCATTGCATTAGCAGTGTAACTTCTAATGTTTAGAGATCCCTGGCGCGTGCGCATTTACATTGCTTTGCTTTAAGTTCTCCTGGAGAGGAGAACTGAAGAACTTCCGCTGACATATCCAGGCGCTTGCGCACTAACAACTGACGTCTGGTTTGGGGAATCCCCATCACCATATACAAGCGCCTGCGTATTAAGAAATGACGCCTTGTGTGGAGTAGTAAACTTCCGGTATCATTTTCTGGTGCCTGCGCATTACCAACGGCAAGACGCCGTTCAATTAAGTCTATGAGGAGTAGTGAACTTCCGGTATCATTTTCTGGCGCCTGCGCACTACCAACGGCAAGACGCCGCTCCATTAAGTCTAAGACTGTTTGACTCCACAAAAAGCTCAGCTGGTAAGAATTATCAATCTTCTGTGCATATATATTAAGGACGGTAGCAGACTATTCCACTGACCTTGAAAAAGACACATCACTGTGTCGATACGCGTGGGTTTAGAGGTCACATGTAACTTAGCCGTATGCCTGTATACTCCCGGGAACCAGCTGGTATTATGCTAGGGAGGGGAGGTTTTTTCACTTAAACCCCCAGGATCTGGTTTGCTGATAAAGCGCTGGTAATATGGTGATAAGCTGTTATATCTTGGCATAATGTTTGTTTATAATACTTTGTAATTGCAGCCTGTACCACCAGGGTTTGTTGCATAGCACTGGTTATAGAGGATTAATTATAAATAAACAACACTAGGATACTATGAGTGTAATTGCACTTGCCTGTTAGGTGATGTGAGTAATGATAATTAAGAGATATTTGTCATTATATATGGTTTACTAATTGCACGGCTAATCTTGTGACTCATAGTATTTTACAATTTGATTATATGACCCATTGTCTTTGTTTTGTGATCTGTGTCTGTTTGTTCAGACTTTTTAATTGTTTTAACATAGTGTTATTGTCTGCTGTGTTCATTATATTTACAATAAAAATTGTTGAATTTTTTGACTATATTTTTTGTTGGTGATCTTGTAAGAAAGTTGTACATGAATGACCTAGTGCATCTTTTTCCATATCTCTGTTCATTTCTTTGACATTAACCACACACAAAGCCTATCCTCACAAGTATGTGGCCGCACTGTTTTGATATTACTACCTCTTATTGCAACTGAAAGTTTTGAAATGAATGAGCAGAGTTTATTAAAAAAAATTGTAGGCTCAACATATTATTCCAAAAAGTTTTTTATGTTCTGATTTTAATTTGATCAATCTTCTGAATATAAGGTGGACTGCAGCTTACTCATAAAGGCTGATGGGAGCCTACTTGAAATAGAAAGTGACATATTCTGTGAAGATAGAAAAAAACCAGAGAACATTATTTCTTTCCTATAAACTACAGTACACCGGTTTAGAGTCAAAGCATACAAATAAATATTTTCTGTCATCTGCCCTATATTGCATTATTTATGTTCCACATCAGACCACCAAAAAATGCCACATGGCAGACCATAAAATCTATTACCTGTCCCATACTGTACTTCTTAGCAGTTGGCATACATCAGCTAGCTTGTCAGAGATAACAGGTACAGAATGAGAATACAGAATTTTTTTTATATCTCTATGAGTTAAAGAAAAGTAGAAAACCAACCTGTCGAGCTCAGACAAATGTGCTGGATGTGCTACAAAGTCCTTAACAATTCTGAAGATGAAGTTTGCACAGTGTGAGCATAAATCTGCCAATATCATTTGTAAAGTGTATAACAAAAGCCATAGTAATGTATGTGCTGGAACTTGAAGTGGTTCTATCAGAAGCTGGAATATGCTTTGTAAGTAAAAAAACACAGTGATGGCTTTCTTTTTTCCAGCACTATGATGTGTGTTCTCTTCTACTATATGGCACCACTAAATATGACTGCTGCTCAAAGAAATGTAGTTATACTGCTGCTTACATTTCTGAAATTTGCCTTTCCTTAGTGACAGCCTCTGAGAAAGCAGTTTGTGGCATCCATGTATTATAGTCATTTTGAATTTTTCTGCGTCCTTCAAAGTCTATGTGAATGCATTTTTCCCTTGTTCCCAATTTGCAAAGTGCTGTTTCAGTTACAACCTCACATTCTAATATTTCTTATTCCTCAGAAAGTTGTTCTCATGAATTCAATTTTTTGTTGTCTAATGTCAACATCACTATTGCACTATTTTTAAATTATCAGAACAAATCATGCCATTGAATAATATTGAATAATTGATTAGTAAAGTGAATTAAATTAGTTAATTGATTTACTGTATTCATGTTTGAGGGAAAGATACTATATAAGGGTGTGTGAATAAACTGAGTACTTGCAGCAGATTTTTCTGTACTAAAAATTGGAATGTTAGTAGAAAGTATGCTGTTTAAATACCACATTGTTTAATGCTTTTTCTGTGCATTTTGGAAGCATTTTTACTTTTGTTTTTTTCCCCATTGATTTGAATGGGTGAAAAAATGCTGCCAAATTGCTGAAAGAATTGACATGCTGCAGATTTGATGGTTCACATCCACAAGGAAAAAATAAGCAGCATGTGCATAAAATTTCAGAAATGTGATTTATTTTGCTGGTAATGTAACTTGTAGTGTTTTTTACCCCTATATATTGTGCAGAAAATATTGACAAAAATGCAGTAGGTGAACAAGTTCAAAGAGATACTAGAATTTTGCCTAAAATTTCATCTTGGAAGACTTAGGTATAACATGGCTTTATAACTAGAAGATACAGCTAGAACAATACAATGCTAGTCACCTATCAGCCAAGTAGTACATGTATTCTGAGCAGAGATGAAGGAATCTGAAAAAATTTGAATTAATAGATTATTGCATGAATTTGTCCTTTAAATTCTATTTGTATTTTATTAGTTCAATGCAAATTGAATTTGCATTATTATGTTGTCAGATCTCTCCAACACTATGCAAATTGTCTCTTCAGAGAGGAAGAGTACTTGAACTCTAGTGCCATTTATTGGAAGTAGCAAACCTACAGGTCACTATTGATCATTTAACGAGCCTTGCAATATGACGTAGGATAAAAGCCAAAGTTTGCAAGGTTATTGCCCCCCATGCAAAATAAGAGATCTGATTTGGCTAAGTGAAAGACTAAGATTGAGATCTAAGTAGTAAGGTTTCTCCTTATGGAGAATGACATGCCAAGTGTGGCATGCTAGTATGGGGAGACTTAAACACTTTGCATGCTCCTTTGGGAAATTACATATGCAAATTGTTTCTTCTTCAGAAAGGATGGAGAAATCTTACCCCTCTTACAATGTCTCTTACATCATGTCACAATGTCATGATATCGCAGGAGTTGCACTTCTGGATTTCACATGAAGCCTCACAAGACACCAAGGTGCTTCAGGGTCTAGTAAGTGCAGGGAGTTTCAAAGATGATGAGCAACAGAAGGCGACAAAGATGGCCAAGTGAGGAACAGAAAAAAAGTCCAAACAACTTTGCATTTTGTTAACTGATTAAAAAAAACCTGTAAACGAAAGAGGTTTGTTTGATGCAGTGAAGAGCCGGAGGCAGAGAAGGGGATAACAAGGATTTTCTGAACAGGCAGTTAACAAATATTAATCCACGCAGGGAGGCAAGACTAGTACAGCAGCAACGGGGATTACACACAAACACAATGTTGGAGAATATGATATACAAAACAAGGTATCTTATTGCTTGCAGTTCTTGCAGGATGAGGGCTGGAAAATCTCCCGATGGCGTCACAAATCGTGGACAAAGTCTCTGGTGCTGTTACGGAGGAACGAGAAGCATTGTCTCCCGACGGTGCTGATGGATCTGGTCCTGCTTGGATTGAGTGCGCTGGAACGTGGAAACAGTCCTTTATGTGGATTCCTCAGGAATGGAGCTGAACACAAGCCGTGGGCACACTCACAGACCGTGGCAGCAGGCAGTCCTTTGGAGCAGTCTCTAGGCAGTCTGTTACCACAGACGGGACAGGGCTATCCAAGAGAACGGGGTCAGACAATAACTTAATTATGTCAAAGTCAATCTTATAGTCAGTACGCTGAGGGAGGAGTGGCGTGGAGTTGTCAGCCTGAGCAGCGAAGCGGAAGTCAACCTTCTCCTGTCGCTTTCTTGCCAAGTCTGCCCCGCTCCTGTGCTCAGTCCTCCTTATATACCCCTTGCCCCCTGCTGTCCACCGTAAAGGTCCTCCCCTCAATGAACAACCTTCACCCAGCAACAGTGGTGACAGTCCGGAAAGTTCCGTCCCCAAAGGGCACTGGAAATGGCTGACTCCGCCTTGGCTCATCTTCTTACACCCCCCTCTCTTTTCACTCTCCATTCAATGGACGAGGCATCTTGAGCACTGTTAGAGCACCTTTTGACTGTTTTAGCGGTTTGCCACCAAATAAACTGATCCTGATTGTACCGATTGGGGGGTTGTACAGCCATTGTTTGTTCGGAGCAATGTAGATTAGAAGGAGCAGTGGAGTCTTCCACTGGAGGCAAATTCGAATCTGCACCTGCCGTGACATTCTCTTCCTGGGTCTCAGGGCCCTGATCTGCAGACAAATTTTCAGAAGTCTGTTCGAAACTTTCTTCATCTTCATTCTCCACAGCCACAGGAGGTCCCTCTTCAGGAACCTCAGAGGTTTCTTCTCTCTGTATGGGGTCCTTGGAAAGACATAGCCGGAGCATACTCCTCTTCCGGATAAACCTTGTACATGGGCCCTTCCATACCAGCCAGACGCTTCACTCTGTATGGCCTACTCTCCCACCGATTTTCCAGCTTGTCACGAGGACATTTCTCCCACACCAACACTCGATCACCAACCTGAAGATCTTTCCCCAGCAGAGGAAGCTTCTCAGGGTGCTCCAGCTCCCGGAACCATGTCTGAACCAAACTATGCAAGGTCTGTAGATGGTGGCGATGTTCTCGGACCAAGGTAGACACCCCCATCCATGGGTAGTCCCCCCTGGATGCAGCTCCAGCCCTGTGATTTCTTTTCCTGTTCGTCCAAACAACAAGGAGTAAGGTGCTACCGGTGGTTTGATGGACTCGATTGTTGTAGATCCACACGAAAGAGAAATATTCTGGCCACCTAGCCTTTCTATCGTCTTCCAGGGTCCTCAGCATCTGGATCAGAGTATGGTTAAATCACTCACAGGCTTCGTTTCCCTGACTATGGTATGGCGTAGTGTGTGATCTGTCAAACTGATAGATCCACTGTAATTCATTCATTACTCTTCCCAAGAAACAAGCTCCTTGATCCGAATGGATCCACTGTGGGCATAAATACACCTGAATAAAATATTTACAGATGGTGTATGCAGCGGACTCAGCCATCTGGTCCTGGGTGGGCATCACTACCACAAACTTCGTGAAATGATCTACCATCACTAAACAGTGGTCGTATCCTTGGTGGGCTGGCCTGATGGTTATAAATAGTCAATGGTCAACAATTCCAGTGAAGCTGAGGTTACTATCGTCTGAGTAGGAGCTCTCTGTTCCTGGGACTTTGCCAACTCAAAGGCCCGACAGAGTCTGCAAGCTTCCTCAACCGCTGCTCTTGGCCGTGGGTGGTAAACGAACTGCTATAGCCACTGGAAAGTTTTTTCAAGATCGAAGTGTGACCTTTTTTTGTGAGCCTCAGTGGCCACTGTAGACAGCACCATCTCTGGAATAACCACCTGCTTGGAAGCCCCAAGATCCCTCTGTAGTTGAACCTTCCAATATAACAACCCATTTCTCATCTAGAAGCGCTCCCACAGCAAGAGTATCTTCAATGTTTCTGGAGTCAGAGCACTCCGCTGTTCCGGACTAGGCAGCTTCTTCAGTGTCACCCAATGTCTGAACAGAGCTAATTGAACCCACTCATCCTGAGATCTCCCAACATTTCTTCATGATGGGGTCTCCATATTTGGTCCAGCATGGCGGCTACAGTCCCAGCGGTCCTTTGAAACAGAGGAACCTCCTCTTCCTCTAGCAACTCATCTTTACTCTTTCTCGGCAGTGCATATCTTGTTCTGGATAGGTCGTCAGCATGAGTGTTCTCCACCCCCTTCTGTAGGCGATTCTATACCGGAACTTCAGCATCTGGGCCACCCAGCTTTGTTCCAAGGCCCCTAACTTGGCATTCTTCAGATGCGCTAGTGGGTTATTATCGATGCGCACTAGCACCTCCGAGCCGGACAGGCATTCTGCGAATCTCTCCATAATGGCCCACACCAATGCCAGCAACTCCAGCTTGAAGGCACTGTAGTTATCCGCGTTGCATTCGGAATCGTGAAGGAACCGGCTAGCATAAGCGATCATTCTTTCTCTTCTGTCCTGCACCTGTGACAACACAGCCCCAAGTCCATGCCAACTGCCATCAGTGTGGAGAATGAATGGTATAGAGAAGTCCACATAAGCCAGTACTGGAGCTTCGGTCAGTGCCTTCTTCGGTTCACAAAACACCTTCTCTTGCCTCTCCTCCCAACAGATGGATCGACCCTTGGCATTTGGGGTACTACTTTTAAGAGTCAAAGTAACGGTTGCACCACCTGCGCAAAATTCTTCACAAAGCGACGGTAGTACCCCAGCAATCCTAGGAATGCCCGCACATCCTTTACATTCTCCAGGGTCAGCCAGTCTCTGATCACCGCAATCTTCTCCTGTGATGGCTTCACTCCCTGAGTGGACATGACATTTCCAAGTTACTCGATCTGAGTCTGGAGCAAGTGACATTTTTGGGGTTTCACTTTTAGCCCAAACTTCTGTAAACGGCTCAACACATGCTACAGTCTCCGTAGATGATGTTCAAATGAAGCAGCGTATACGATGATGTCATCCAGATAGATGAGCATGGCCTCAAAGTTCAGATCACCTAGACACCTCTCCATCAGTTACTGGAATGTACCGGGGGCATTGGCCAGACCGAATGGCATCCTGTTGAATTCAAAGAGGCCCATTGGAAGTATAAATGCTGTTTTCGCCCGATCCTTTTCTGACATGGGCACTTGCCAGTAGCCACTGGCGAGATCCAGCATTGAGAAGAATTTGGCCTTTCCCAACACAGAGATTCCTCAATCCGGGGCAGAGGGTATGAATCTTGTATAGTACAGACGTTAAGCTTGCGGTAGTCTACACAGAACCTCGGTGACCCGTCCTTCCACATCAGCACAATGGGAGCTGCCCGCGGACTCTGGCTCTCCCTAATGACACCTGCCTGCAGCATCTGACCGAGCATCTCTCTCACTTCCTGATATAACTGGGGGGAATCTGCCGGTAGCGCTCTCGAATGGGTGCTGTATCCCCCGTTGGTATCTCATGAGTGATTGCCGTGGTGCAGCCAAAGTCATCTTCTTGATTCACAAAAACAGACTGATATCGCCCCACTAACGCTTCTACTTGATGCACTTGGGTGGGCGTGAGTTCGGACAGTTCAGCGTGCATCTGTTCTAAGATTCTCTGACCCTCTTGGATGTATTGAGGTTCGGCCGTCAGAGAGGTAGTGGCTTTCACCGGCCACGGGTCTTCCGGATTCACCACCAACTGTATGACCTAGGACAGTATGACTTCTTCGGGCATGCCCACTACCCACGGGACTTCACCCCTGTGTGGGACGACAATCTCCTAGTCTGTCAGATTCATGTAGCGTACCAGAACCGTCCCTTCTTGTACCACAGCCAGCGTTCGGGCCACAAAGAGTCCTGCAGGCAGTTGTTTCATAACTGAAGGTTCCAATTGGACTTCCACCCCCTCCAGCGGGGCATATGCTTGGATGGGCACGGTTAGTACTGTCTGTCCTGGTGGTAAGATGAGTTGAGTGGAGGCCGGCACAATCACTTTTCCTAACGTTTCCCCTTGACTGGAGACTTCCTGCACTCTGGCTGTACAAATTAACTGTTGGAACACCCACCGCTGGGGAGTGTGTGGATTCCACTGGTTTAAAGACAATTGAGATGGCTCATCACTCTACAGTTTTTCAAATTCTTTCAGGATATATTTATCCCCAGCATAATAATATGACCGTGGCCAGCCTCTCCCTGGGTGAGTATGATACCCCTCTGTCCAAGATCCTTCCCACACAGGGAGACCTGCATCCATACCAGCCCTGAGACCGGGATGGGCAGGTAATTTGCTGCCGTCAGCTTTACTACAAGGCCCCACTCAGGCCTGAGGGTTTCTGGGAAGTGCTGATGGAAATATGCTTCCGGCATCGTGGTCACTTGAGACTTGATATCCACCAGGCAACACACGGCCCAGCCATCGAACTCAGCCCAGACCAGCGGGCATGTAGACACCAGATTCGTGGGACTTTCACTACTCCTTCCTTTCCATTCTGGCTCCAGGCGACATCCCCCAAGCTTGGAGCCCTCTAGTTTAATGGGCGGCATGGTCGGGGGCCAGCCCATTGCGGACATTCCCTAGCCATATGTCCTATTTCTCAGTAGTTGTAACAAGCGAAATACCTCGTTCAACGGATCCTTCGGGCCTCATTACAGACATTTGCTTCAGCACTGGCGAAGCACTGGCCAGCCTCAGCTTTCCCTTTCATCGGAGTCAGTTCCCCTTGAATATTCAACAATTCTTTTTTCATCTTTTCAACCAATTGGGGTTCAACTACCGACTGTACTGCTGCTTCACCACTTTGGACATTCCCTACCGGGACTGTCACCCCCTGCTCCTGTTCACGTGAGAGAGCCTCTCTCTATGTCAGCAAAAGTGATACAAGGGTCTACCCACACCTACTCTGTCAGGGTCTGCTTGGTCAGGGCGTCCCGCAGGCCAGTCACCAAGTCACGCAGCACGACATCTGTTGGCCCTATCCCCATCCCATCTTTTCTGACAATGACAGTGTGTAATTCCTGTAGGGCATTTATATACTGCGCCACTGTCTCCCCCACTCTTTGCATATGGCTAAACAGGTGAGACCTAAGTTCTCCTACGCCAGTGGGGTGCCCATGGGTCGCCTCCAGGATTTGGATCATTTTAGCAAACGTATCACTGTCTCGGGGGGGTACGCAGCATCATGGAATCTCTAGCCTCCCCATCCAAAGCCATAATGGCCACCTCGGCCTCGAGTTCTGGGGTCATAGGGTGCATTCTCATCATACCCCTAATACGTTCCGTCCAACTCCACAGCATAGTATTAGACCCCGTAAATTTCAGCAAGTTACTCAGCATATCCCCCAGAGAGATACTGGTTCTGGGTCCAGCTGCCTGTTCTACCACCTCCGTGCTATTAGACTGCATCCTGCCGACGACGCCAAAATGTAAACAAAAGAGGTTCGTTGGATGTAGTGAAGAGCCGGAGGCAGAGAATGGGATAACAAGGGTTTACTGAACAGGCAATTAACAAGTAGTCCACGCAGGGAGGCAAGACTAGTATGGCAGCAGTGGGGATTACACACAAACACAATGCTGGAGAATAAGATATACAAAAACTAGGTAACTTACAGTTCTTACACGGAGAGGGCTGGAAAACCTCCTGATGGTGTCGCATATCATGGACAAAGTCTCTGGACCTGTTATGGAGGAATGAGAAGCACTGACTCCCGATGGTGCTGATGGATCTGGTCCTGCTTGGATTGAGTGCGCTGGAACGTGGAAACAGTCCTTTATGTGGATTCCTGTTATGAATGGGTCACCAAGGAGGATGGCAGGAACAGGCTAAGCCACCAGAAAACCAGAGAGGTTGGTAACAAAGTGGATTGCTGACCCCTGATCCTATCAACACAATTAGTAGTAGCCATAAAGCGTTCCTACGATGCCTTAGATGCCTCGGCACAGCCGGAGAACTAACTAAGCCTAAAGCCAGAAAGGTGAAATCTAAACTGCCCCGGAGCAGATCCTCAAAGGAATAGACAGCCCAAAACATACATTGTCGGTGAGATAAGATGAAACACAAACACAGGCAGAGAACAGACTGAGCAAACAGTGGGGCTCAAGCTGTCTAGACAGGACAGGACAGAAAAGATACTGTCTGCAATTACAACACACAAAACCCTAGAAAAATCCAACACATGTGATATACAAAAAACCTGAGGCCACACGACCTCACCCCCACTAGATCAGCACTCTGGTATGAACTGGAAGCAAAGCAAAAGATACTAACATAACAGGGAACTGAACAAACTGACACAAGCTGTAACATATGAGTGGGGCCCAGCGCTGCCCCCAGCAGGGAGTACGCTGAACCCTCGCAACAAAGCAGAAAGCAAAAAAAAGGCACAACCAGATTAGATGCAAAGGATTAGCAAAAGAATCACTTAACTGAACCATGCAGATCAGGCAGGAGACAAAAGAACTCCAAATGCCCAAGGAGGAAATCACCAGCAACCACCAAGGGAAGCCTGCTCAATTATATGCTCCCAGCCCGTAATCCCAGGTTTCAAATTATCATCGTCAGGTGGCAAACTTCCATCAACCTGGCCAGCTCCACTACTCCCAGTAACCTCCAGAGGGAGCTCCAGCTCAGAAGTCCGAGCAAGGGAATTCACAACAGATTCCTCAGGAATGGCTCCGAACACAAGCCGTGGGCACGCTCAGACAGGCGGTCATTCGAAGCAGTCGCTAGGCAGGCTATCTGTTACCACAGATGGGACGGGGCTATCCAAGAGAATGGGGTCAGATGATAACTTAATAGCTTCAAAGTCAATCTTATAGTTAGCACACTGAGGGAGGAGTGGCGTGCAGTTGTCAGCCCGAGCAGCGGAGGGAGTCAACCTTCTCCTGTCGCTTTCCCGCCAAGTCTGCTCCATTTCCGCACTCAGTCCTCCTTATATACCCCATGCCCCCTGCTGTCCAGCCTGAAGGTCCCTCCATCCTAGAAGAAGCTTCCCCCGGCAACAATGGTGACTGTCCCGATAGTTCCAGCCTTAAAGGGCACCGGAAACCGCCCGTACCTACACCTCCTATTTGAACAGGACCTTACCTGCTCCTCCATATTCCATTCCTTCCAGCCAGTACCTGCTCCTGCTGTGTGAACAGGCCCCTACCTGTTCCTTCGTTCACCACGCCTGCCTGCCCTGTGTCTCCAAGCCGTGCCTGCTTGCCCTGTGTCTCCAAGCTATGCCCGCCTGCCCTGTGTCTCTAAGCTGTGCCTGCTTGCCCTGTGTCTCCAAGCCATGCCTGCCTGCCTTGTGTCTCCAAGCCATGCCTGCTTGTAATGTGTCTCCAAACCGTGCCTGCTTGCCCTGTGTCTCCAAGCCGTGCCTGCTTGCCCTGTGGCTCCAAGCCGTGCCTGCTTGCCCTGTGGCTCCAAGCCGTGCCTGCTTGCCATGTGGCTACAATCCGTGCTTGCCTATAGCACCTGTCTGAGTGACTTGTCCCCGAGTGGGATCAGCAGCCACAGACAGACACCACCCTGGAGTGGTACCCGACAGCTATCTGCCACACAAGCCTGACCTCACCATCAGAGGCTCCAGCGAAGACCGAGGTAGCTGTCGCAGTCACACCCCTTCCAGGGTAGTCTGGTTTGTGGCACAGTGGGGCCACAACCCCCGGCTCACGCCAATCAGCCAAAACATGAGTGTGACACATATACAGGTGCTTCTTACAAAATTAGAATATCATAAAAAAGTTAATTTATTTCAGCTCTTCAATACAAAAAGTGAAACTCATATGTTACATAGAGTCATTACAGAGTGATCTATTTCAAGTGATTACTTCTGTTAATGTTGATGATTATGGCTTCCAGCCAATGAAAACCCAAAAGTCATCTCAGTAAATTAGAATACTTTATAAAACCAGCTTGTAAAATGATTTTAAAATCATAATTGTTGGCCTACTGAAATGTGGACCTACACCAGCAGATGACATAGCTCTCCAAAGCATCACTGATTGTGGAAACTTCACACTAGCCTTCAGGCAGCTTGGATTGTGTGCCTCTCCACTCTTCCTCCAGACCTTGATTTCCAAATGAAATCAATATTTACTGTCATCTGAAAACAACACCTTGGACCACTGAGCAACAGTCCAATTCACTTCTGGTGTTGTCGTGTTGTCTATTTATTGTGAGTGGCTTTATACAAGTAATGCTACACTTGTAGCCCGTGTCCTAGATACATCTGTATGTGGAGGCTCTTGAAGCAATGACTCCAGCAGCAGTCCACTCGTTGTGAATTTCCCTCAAATTTTTGAGTGGCCTTTTCTTAACAATCCTTTCAAGGCTGCTGTTATCCCATTTCCTTGTGCACCTTTTTCTCCCACTCGTTTTCCTCCCACTCAACTTTTGTGGTTTTCCATCCTTGTGGAATGTGTCAATGAATGCCTTCTGGACATCTGTCAAGTCAGCAGTCTTCCCCATGATTGTGGAGCCTACTGAAACAGACTAAGGGACCTTTTTAAATGCTTAGGAAGCCTTTGCAGGTGATTTTTTGTTAATTATTCTAATTTACTGAGATAATGACTTTTGGGTTTTCATCGGCTGTAAGCCATAATCATTGACATTAACAGAAATAAACACTTGAAATAAATCACTATGTTTGCAATTACTCTGTATAATATATGAGTTTCACTTTTTGCATTGAAGAACTGAAATAAATTAACTTTTTGATGAAATTCTAATTTTGTAAGAAGCACCTGTGTAGAAACTCTATTATATATCAAAAGAAATGAAGATGATACAGGAGATGCATGTATGGATGTCAAAGGAGATGCATTTATTGATGTCACATGAAGCATCCAAGACACCAAAGTGTTTAAGGGTCTAGTCAGTGAAGCAGGTTTCAAAGATGGTGAGTAACAGAAGACGCTGAAGATGGCCAACTGAGGAACAGACAAAAAAGACTAAATCGAAGCAAGGCTGCATGATGCGACAATTGAATGCTAGGTGAGCATAATTATTTTTAGAACCCTTCCCTCCCTTATATAAAAGAGGGAATTTGCTGTATTCATGTATAATTTGGATTCAGGAGAACATACAGTATTTTTTAAATTTGTAGCTAATTCTAGTGGCATCAAATCAATGAGCTCATCTCTAATTCTGAGTGACACTGCTGTTTCTTCTATCAATATACACAGTTTTACTATGCCAATGCAGTATAAGATGTCAGACAGGCAGACTTATTGAATATTAGGCTGCAATGTTTTGGCTGATACTGTATATAGAAGTTATCTAAAATAGAGTATTCCGATACCAAAACTATGAAGACATCTGCTTTAATTACTTTGTTCCAGGAGCTTTAATATCTGATTTATAGCCGTATGTTGCTAGATACCTAAATTTAATTAAAACTCACAATTACAAAAAGACTACATTTCTGCCCTATATCTCTGGCAATAATGAAAATACAGTAAGTGAATGTGGACTACTAGCAATTAATATTTTTATTATTGCAACAATAGTTAAATCCTAGTACAGTATGTGGTATAACTATAAGTATAACTCGAGACTGCTGTAAATTGAATTGACTGCAAAAGGCTTATGGTTATATTATAAAAATAAATTAGACGATCTTATTCAGAATAAAATCAGCCAGCAGGACTTGCAATATAATCGAATCAAAGTAATTAAGTCTTTAAATGAAATTAAATTTCAAATTTTAGAATAATAGAGAAAGATATTACTTTGTCATTTAATTCATTCTGAGTTAGTTACTTTAATTAGTTTAGTTATCTGTTTGCATTAAGTGGAATGAATGAGAATACACTGCCATTAAATTTATGAATTAGTATTTTAGTCTGGATACAGAATGAAGCTAGATAAATGTAATTATTCAGTAATGTAGAAAAATGTATAATGCTTCACTGCAGCTTTATGCTAAAATAATCCAATTTAGAAAGATAATGAATACATAATTCATGATGGATTTTACATGTCCCCACCTGCAGATACTTCTGTATGTGTTGTGATATTATATACTCACCATTCCTAGATCTAAGCATGTTGATTATGACATTTTATTTTACCTTATTGAAGAAATAATAAAGACATAAATGATGTCCAATTTAAGAGGACAAAAATTTATGAAGAAATATACCTGTTAAGATTAGAGATGAGCGAATATTTTAATATTCTGTTTGGCTCACGATCACCGAATTTGCAATATTCGCCAATTTAATTATCAATTAAATCGCCGAATATAGCTAAAACACACACAGCACAAAAGCTGGTGTTTCCCAAGCTGTGTGACAGCATGAGAAACACCGGCGTAGTGCTTTTGATCTCCGATGAATTCATCCCCGCCGGTCAGAGAGCTGCGTTTCCCACGCTGTCAAAAGACAGTGTGAGTGCTCAGCTGTGATCGGAGGAATGAAGTTTACCTCCGGTCACTGGTTTCAGCTGATGGGACTACAGCTCCCATCAGCTGACACTTGCTATCGCTAATAACAGTGAGAACAGGAGCAGCAGGTGGGAGTATTCATCAGCTGCTCCTCCTCTGTAAATAAATAATTAAAAAAAGAAACAGCAGAGTTGAACCGAACCCTATTCACTTTAAATGGGGGGCCCAACAATACAGTATTTGACAAGCTGTCATATGCATGACGGCACGGCAAACACCACTTCTGATCGGCAGTGAAACCATCCTCGCTGGTCAGAGAGCTGCAGTTCCCATGCTGTCAAAAGACAGTGTGAGCACTCAGCTGTGATTGGAGGTATGAAGTTCACCTCCGGTCACTGGTGTCAGCTGATGGGACAACCACTCCCATCATCCGACACCTACTGCCACTAATAACAGTGAGAGCAGGATCGGATGATGGGAATATTTATCAGACACTACTGTGTTGTAAATAAATAAATAAAAATAAAATCTGCGTGGGCTCCCCCTATTTTTGATAACCAGCCAGGCAAAACTCACAGCTGGGGGCTGCAACCCTCAGCTGTCAGTGTTAGCAAGGTTGGTTATCAAAAATAGAGGGGTCCCCACGTTGTTTTTTTAATTATTAAAATAAAAATTTTTAAAAATGGCATGGGGGTCCCCATATTTTTGATAACCAGCCTTGCTATAGCTGACAACTGGGGGCTGGTATTCTCAGGCTGGTAAGGGGCCATGGATATTGACCCCCAACCTAAAAAATAGCAACCTGCAACCGCCCAGAAAAGGCACATCGATTAGATGTGCATTTGCCTTGCTCTTCCCACTTGCCCTGTAGCTGTGTCAAGTGGGGTTCATATTTGTGGGGTTGATGTCATCTTTGTATTGTCAGGCGACATCAAGCCCATGGATTAGTAATGGTGAGGCATCTATAAGACACTTATCCAGTTTTCCAGTTTATTTAAAAATAACAAACACAGTTATACTCTCCTAAAGCCTAGATCCACCAAAGCCCTAGTTCTCCTGTAATAAAACTAAAATTAAAAAACAACAATATACCATACCTGTCTGTTGTTCTGTCCCATGAAAAAATCCATGTCTGGGATTAATAGTTTTCAACCTGAATGGTGCCAAGATGCGACCATCCAGGCTGAGAACCACTGAGGAATGAATTACTGCGAGCGGAGCCTCAGTGACCAGCGGTGACATCATCGAGGTTATGTCCAGTCACTGAAACTGGGCACCCAGCAGGTCTGAACTGCTGTGACCTCGTTGAGATCCCTGCTAGCACCGTGGGAAAACGTCACTGAGTTTACCACAATTCAACCAAGGTGGCTTTACAGCAGATTTATCACCGTGATCTGTGGTGAAGTCACTTAGCTTGAACTGCTGTGACCTCATCACTGACCTTTTCCCACAGTGCTGAGGTCACAGCAGTTCAGCCCTGCTAAGAACACAGCCTTAGTGACCGAATCTGTCCTCAATGACATCACCGCTAGTCACTGAGGCTGCACTTGTAGCAGCTCATTTACCAATGTTTCTCAGTCTCGATGGTCACACCTTGGCACCATCCTTTTTGAAAACTAATAATCCCTACACATGAATTCCAATGTGGGACAGAATGACAGACAGGTATGGTATATTGTTGATTTTCTATTTTAGTTTTATTACAGGAGAGTGAGGGCTCTGGTGGAATTAGGTAAGTATGGTTTAATCAAGAAAAAAAATTTTCTAAGTGTTTGTGTTTTTATACAATGTGAATATGGGGTTAGTAATGAGGGCGTCTTATTGACACCTCACTATTAGAGTTGAGCGACTTTTGTTTTTTTAGGGTCGCGTTTCGTTTCGTGAAACCCGACTTTTCCAAAAGTCGGGTCGAGCAAGATCGTCCGATTATAGGGAAAAGTCGGGGTCGTCCCGAAACACGAAACCCAATGTAAGTCAATGGGGAATAAAAGTCGGCAGTGAGAGGAGGACAGGAAACATACCTACAGTGCCCATTTGAATGCCAAAAGCATCAATTCTTCTTTCTTAAGCTTGTCAACCTTAATTAACTTCATAATACAAGTTACGCACTGAAAAATGGGGGTTATTTGGCTACAAACTGTGGGGGGGAGGGCTGGCTCCAGGTTTTCATGTGCCCTGGGCGAAAGAGCGCCCCGTTAACACATACCACAACTCATCATGCTCCGATACGGCAGAGAAATAGCGGTATAGTACAATGAAAAATACCTCACTTTTTACATCTCATGACGAGGCCCATCTATTTCTCCATACAGAATCATTGGTCCCATATAATGTTTGAAACAGTATATGATGAGCTCCACATAATGCTACAGTATATGTTGGTCCCCATGGATGAAGCTCCACTGTCTTATGGGCCCAAATAATGCTCCAAACATAATGGGCCCCATTTCTAATGCTCTAGTGTATAATGGGCCCTGTAAATGCTGCTCCAGTGTCTGATGTCCACCTTTGGAATGTTCCAGTGTATGGTGGGCCCCATCTATCATTCTCCAGAGTATAGTGCTCCCCAAAAATTGCTGTCCCAACATTGAAAACAATCAAATAAGTCTCCTCGCTAGGGAATCCCTGTACTTGTCTGGACAGGTGCTGTAGCTTGCTTAACAGCTCGCCAGCCGTTCTCACGCCCAGTATGGATTACACGTGATTGCACAAAGGTGAGAAAGGGTACCGTATCCCCAGATAACATGTATGGATAGCGTACACATTCAAAATATATGTCTCAGGAGGCAGGCTCAGACGGTGTTAGGCCCAGTATGGATTGCACGTGATTGCACAAAGGTTAGAAAGGGTACCGTATCCCCGGATAACATGTATGGATAGCGTACACATTCAAAATATATGTCTATACAGCATGAGGCAGGCTCAGACGGTGTTAGGCCCAGTATGGATTGCACGTGATTGCACAAAGGTTACAAAGAGTACCGTATCCCTGGAAAACATGTATGGATAGCGTACACATTCAAAATATATGTCTATACAGCATGAGGCAGGCTCAGACGGTGTTAGGCCCAGTATGGATTTCACGTGATTGCACAAAGGTTAGAAAGGGTACCGTATCCCTGGATAACATGTATGGATAGCGTACACATTCAAAATATATGTCTCAGGAGGCAGGCTCAGACGGTGTTAGGCCCAGTATGGATTGCACGTGATTGCACAAAGGTTAGAAAGGGTACCGTATCCCCGGATAACATGTATGGATAGCGTACACATTCAAAATATATGTCTATACAGCATGAGGCAGGCTCAGACGGTGTTAGGCCCAGTATGGATTGCACGTGATTGCACAAAGGTTAGAAAGGGTACCGTATCCCTGGATAACATGTATGGATACCGTACACATTCAAAATATATGTCTCAGGAGGCAGGCTCAGACGGTGTTAGGCCCAGTATGGATTGCACGTGATTGCACAAAGGTTAGAAAGGGTACCGTATCCCTGGATAACATGTATGGATAGCGTACACATTCAAAATATATGTCTCAGGAGGCAGGCTCAGACGGTGTTAGGCCCAGTATGGATTGCACGTGATTGCACAAAGGTTAGAAAGGGTACCGTATCCCCGGATAACATGTATGGATAGCGTACACATTCAAAATATATGTCTATACAGCATGAGGCAGGCTCAGACGGTGTTAGGCCCAGTATGGATTGCACGTGATTGCACAAAGGTTAGAAAGGGTACCGTATCCCTGGATAACATGTATGGATAGCGTACACATTCAAAATATATGTCTATACAGCATGAGGCAGGCTCAGACGGTGTTAGGCCCAGTATGGATTGCACGTGATTGCACAAAGGTTAGAAAGGGTACCGTATCCCCGGATAACATGTATGGATAGCGTACACATTCAAAATATATGTCTCAGGAGGCAGGCTCAGACGGTGTTAGGCCCAGTATGGATTGCACGTGATTGCACAAAGGTTAGAAAGGGTACCGTATCCCCGGATAACATGTATGGATAGCATACACATTCAAAATATATGTCTATACAGCATGAGGCAGGCTCAGACAGTGTTAGGCCCAGTATGGATTGCACGTGATTGCACAAAGGTTAGAAAGGATACCGTATCCCTGGATAACATGTATGGATAGCGTACACATTCAAAATATATGTCTCAGGAGGCAGACTCAGACGGTGTCAGGCACAGTATGGATTTGACGGCCCAGATTACACAGCGGAGGAGCAGGGAGAGGTAAAGATTGCAAATGCTGGGGCCCTGCCCAAGCAAGGGGGGCCCACTCGTGGGCATCGGTACTGGCACTGGGCCCCTCATAGTACAGCGGTGTGTCTGACGGCGGGTGTGCACCACCACCGTCAGAGACACTTGATTGCACTATGAGGGACCCTGTGCCAGTGCCCGCGCCCAAGAGTCGGCCTACCCACCTGTCCAGGGCAACGGCACTCGCACGGTGTCATGCGGTAGGTGGTGACCCCGGCCATGGGGGGGAGGCAGCACAGTTAGGGAGTTTTAGAAAGTGGCATATGTTGATGTTGGACATTCAGCTGATGCAAAAGGCGAAATAGGTGAAGTACCAGGAAGAGGTGGACCAAAGCAAGCCATTTTTCTGTCACCCTATGTGTCATCAGGGGAAGGTGGGACAAAATCCTTGGAAACCCATGCGTGGTTCATTTTAATGAAGGTTAGATCATCCACATTTTGGGTTGACAGACGGGTCCTTTTTTCTGTCAGGATTGATCCAGCTGCACTGAAGACTCTTTCCGATAGCACACTTGCAGCTGGGCAAGCGAGCTCCTGTAAGGCATATTGGGCCAATTCAGGCCAGGTGTCCAGTTTAGCGGCCCAATAGTCAAAGGGGAATGACCTGTGTGGGAGAACATCGATATGGGAGGAAAAGTAGTTTGTTACCATAGTTGACAACTGCTGTCTCCTGTCACTTTCCATCGATGCAGTATTACCAGTTGTATGAGCGGTATTTGAAAAATCAGTCCACAACATTGTCATGAAACCCCTGTCTCCAACGCCACTTCTGCTGTGTGCACCACGAACACCTCTGCCAAGCTGCCCCCGGCCCGTATGGCTCGTGTGAGAACCATCACCGCTGCTGTGTGCTGGGAATGCCTCAAGCAACCGATTTACCAGAGTTGCTTGTTTATTAGCCAATATTAGGTCAAGGTTCTCCTGTGGCATGATGTTTTGTAATTTGCCTTTATAGCGTGGATCCAGGATGCTGGCCAACCAGTAGTCGTCATCGTTCATCATTTTGGCAATGCGGGGGTCCCTTTTTAGGATCCGCAAGGCATAATCTGACATGTGGGCCAATGTTCCCAGTGTCAATGATACACTGCGAGTGCTGGGTGGAGGAGCACTTTCTGGCAAATCCACATCCCTCCAGTCACGCACAAACCCTGTACCAGACCTTGCCACGCCAACATTTTCACTTGCCCCACGAGATGCATCCTCCTCCCCTAAGTAATCATCCCCATCATCCTCCTCCTCCTCCTCTTCTTCCTCCACCTCGTCCAGGAGAGGTCCCTGAGCAGACAATGGCTGAATGTCATCAAGGATTCCCTCCTCCTCTTCCTCCTCATCAACATTGGCTGCAGACGCCTGCTCCTTAAGGTGCGTCAAAGTTTGCATGAGCAGACGCATAAGTGGGATGCTCATGCTTAGGATGGCGTCGTCTGCACTTACCAGCCGTGTGCATTCCTCAAAACACTGAAGGACTTTACAGAGGTCTTTCAGCTTCGACCACTGCACACCTGTCAACTCCATGTCTGCTCTCAAAGTGCCTGGCCGTGTATCCTCCCACAAATGCATTATGGCCTGCCTCTGCTCGCACAGCCGCTCCACCATGTGCAGGGTGGAGTTCCACCTTGTTGCAATGTCGATAATGAGGCGGTGGTTGGGAAGGTGGAGCAATCGCTGCAGCTTCTGCATACGAACGGAGTGTACAGGCGACCGGCGGATGTGCGCGCACAGTCTTCGCACCTTCTGGAGCAGGGCTGTTAACTCCGGATAATTTTTGAGGAAGCACTGCACCACCAGGTTCAAGGTGTGAGCCAAGCAAGGTATGTGGCTGAGTTTTGAAAGGGCTATGGCTGCCACAAAATTACGGCCGTTATCACTAACTACCTTGCCTGCCTCAAGATGTACACTGCCCAGCCATGACTCAGTTTGTCGCTTCAAGTACTCGGCCAGCACCTCGGCGGTATGTCTGTCGCCCAAACACATCATCTGCAACACAGCCTGCTGACGCTTTCCACTAGCTGCTCGATAGGGGGACACATCGTGTGCAACAGTGGCAGCTGCAGATGGAGTGCTCGTACGACTGCGCTCTGTGGACGAGCTTTCGCTTCTGGAGGAGGAGGAGGAGGAGGAGGGTGGAACGCCTACAGCCAACTGTTTCCTATACCGTGGGCTAGGCAGCACTGTCCCACCAACGCTGTCCCCTGTGGACCCTGCATCCACCACATTAACCCAGTGCGCAGTGATGGACACGTAACGGCCCTGGCCATGCCGACTGGACCATGCATCAGTAGTGAGGTGCACCTTTCCGCTCACTGACTGCTTGAGTGCATGGACAATGCGATCTTTCACATGATGGTGGAGGGCTGGGATGGCTTTGCGAGAGAAGAAGTGGCGACTGGGTAGGTCATAGCGTGGTACTGCATAGGCCATGTGTTCGCGGAAAGCTGTACTTTCCACCAACCGAAAGGGCATCATCTCAAACGAGATTAGTTTGGCAATGTGGGCGTTCAAACCCAGTGTACGCGGATGAGAGACTGAGTACTTTCTTGACCTACTCATAGTGTCTGGGTGGGTGAGCTGGACTTGAGAGCTGCATATGGTGGAAGTAGCGGTGGACAGGGCGGACTGAGAGAGGGTTGATGATGGTGATGGGGTTGGTGTTCTTTCTGATGGCCTAGAATCAGTCTTTCGTTGATATAACAGTGGGATTCCCTGACTGCTGTGGCCTTGCAACGACACCTCAACATTTGCTGCTGTGCTAACCGGTGGGCTTACAGTGGGGGAAACAATGTAGCGTTGCTGACTACCTTCGTTGTGATCAGTTGCACATGTGGCACTTGAGGTTTGGTGTTGTGTCCACGCTTGCAAGTGCATGCTGTTTAAATATCTAAGCATGCAACTGGTATTCAAATTTTTCAGATTTTTCCCTCGGCTAAAGGTCTTTGCGCACTTCTTACAGATAACCTTGGCCTGATCATGAGGATTTTGTTCAAAAAAGTGCCACACTGCACTCTTCCTACTTTGGCAGACATTTTGCGGCCTATCACGCTGTGATCTTTTGACCCTCTGGACAAGCTGTCCAGCAACTCTTTTGATGTTTGGAACCTGTCTTTGGAGTGCTCCGGGCCTGCCAGATAACAGCTGTTGCGATGTCAATGTCTGCTGTGGATGCTCCTCATCTGAGCTATTGGAAGCAGCACCCTCTTCCCCCAATGGATGCCAATCTGGGTCAACAACTGGGTCATCCATCACCTCCTCTTCTATGTCATGTGCACCTTCCTCTGTGTCACCGTGTATGGTGGTATAGTGTGCGGGAAGGGGCACCTGAGTCTCATCAGGGTCAGAATCTGGCTCTGTACACTGCGAGGACAATGTAGTGCTCTGAGTGAATGTACCAGCAGAATCACCCATCAGCGGCTGTGCATCAGTGCACTCCATGTCAGATTCATCTTGGCCTGGGTAATTCACCATTTCACTTGATAATCCAGGCATGGTATGTGAAAACAGCTCCATGGAGTAATCAGTAGTATGGCCTACGTCATCCTTCAATCTTGGTTGGGGTGAAGGACACAAGGAAAGGTGTGGTTCATGAACATGAGCCTCCAATGACGACTCAGTGCTTTTACTTTTTACAACTGAAGAAGAGGAGGCGATAGAGCTGGAGGCTGAGTCAGCAATGTAAGACAAAACTTTTTCCTGATGCTCTGGCTTTAAAAGCGGTTTGCCAACTCCTAGAAAACTAAGCGTTCGAGGCCTTATGTAGCCAGACAATGACGCAGTGTCAGCACCTCCTGCATTCGGTCCTATTTTGCTCTTGCCACTACCATCAGATCCACCACCAACACCATCATTACCAGCTGCCAACCCCCGCCCAATTCCACGGCCTCTTCCACCAGCCTTCCTCATTTTTGGTAGAAATGTAGACAAAATCCAACAAACTATATAGTAATGTAAAACAAGGTACAAGGTGTCTATAGGGCAGGGGAGATTTTGAATTTCTGCACACACTTGTGGACAGTGGATACTTTTGGATTGTGTGAGGCCCACTGATATCTGAGTGCTATGTGACAGGCTCGATGGCACAGCTGTGACAAAAGTGACTAGAGGATAAGGGAAATTTTGAATTTCTGCACACACTTGTGGACAGTGGACACTTTTGGATTGTGTGAGGCCCACTGATATCTGAGTGCTATGTGACAGGCTCGATGGCACAGCTGTGACAAAAGTGACTAGAGGATAAGGGAAATTTTGAATTTCTGCACACACTTTTGGACACTGGACACTTTTGGATTGTGTGAGGCCCACTGATATCTGAGCGCTATGTGACAGGCTCGATGGCACTGCTGTGACAAAAGTGACTAGAGGATAAGGGAGATTTTGAATATCTGCACACACTTTTGGACACTGGACACTTTTGGATTGTGTGAGGCCCACTGATATCTGAGCGCTATGTGACAGGCTCGATGGCACTGCTGTGACAAAAGTGACTAGAGGATAAGGGAGATTTTGAATCTCTGCACACACTTTTGGACACTGGACACTTTTGGATTGTGTGAGGCCCAATGAATATCTGAGCGCTATGTGACAGGCTCGATGGCACAGCTGTGACAAAAGTGACTAGAGGATAAGGGAGATTGGATTGCTTTTAAAAAAGCAGTTTGCGGAGCAGTGGGTAAACAGCAATGCCAGCCTGTCAGGAAGCCTTAGAAGGCAGCCCAACAACCAACACCACTGATACACCACTACATAGCCTCCCCTTGCACTGCACACACAGTGACTGGTGTGTTGTGCAGGCCAAATTGCTAGCAGCAGAAGCAGTTTTTTTTTCTTCTCAGCAGGACAAAAAAAAAAAATTGGGATTGCTTTTAAAAAAGCAGTTTGCGGAGCAGTGGGTAAACAGCAATGCCAGCCTGTCAGGAAGCCTTAAAAGGCAGCCCAACAACCAACACCACTGATACACCACTATATAGCCTCCCCTTGCACTGCACACACAGTGACTGGTGTGTTGTGCAGGCCAAATCGCTAGCAGCAGAAGCAGTTTTTTTGTCTTCTTCCCTGCCTAACGCTCTCCCTACAGAATCAGCAGCAACCTCTCCCTATACTAAGATCGGCAGAAGTAAGATGGCGGTCGGCGTGCACGCCCTTTTATACCCCCTGTGACGCCCACCAAAGCAAGCCAATCACTTGCATGCCCTTCTGAAAGATGGTGGTGACCCGTGCCTATGTCATCACGTTGCCCACAGTGTCCGTGGATCCTGATTGGCTGAAAAAGAGCGCAAAACAAACTTTTGAAACGCGACTTTGGCGCGTAAGTCGCCGACCTCGTGGCCGACCTCATCCTAGGGTCGGGTTTCGTTTCATGAAACCCGACTTTGCCAAAAGTCGTCGACTTTTGAATTTTTTCGACCCGTTTCGTTCAACTCTACTCACTATTACTAACCTCGGGGCTTGATGTCACCTGAAAATGCAAAGGTGACATCAACCCCCCAACTATCACCCCACTTGCCACTGCTACAGGGAAAGTGGGAAGAGCGAGGCTAAGTGTCAAAATTGGCGCATTTTAGAGATGTGCTTTTTCTGGGGTGGCTGAGAGCCAATGTTTTTGGCCTGGGGGGCCAGTATCCATGGCTCCTTCTTTGGCTATTAATATCAACCCACAGCTGTCTGCATAGCCTTTGCTGGTTGTCAATTATAGGGGGACCCTATGTCATTTTTTAGGGTCCCCCATTTTAATAGCCAGTAAAGGCTAAGTATACAACTGTGAACTGGTATTAATAGCCTGGGTTGCTCCATGGGTATTACCCCCTTCCCAGGCTATAAACATTGTCCTCCAGCCATCAACGATCTCTACACGATACAAAAATTACGCGGGAGCCCACACCATTTTTTTTTCAGAAAAACAATCTTTTATTAATTAAAACATGTACAGTAATTTGCACACACTGTACTAATCTTTTACTGGTGACTGCAGACAGTCATTATTATACCACTCTTCATTGCCCTTAATGAAAATATTGTCTTTTCTTATGGCCAAGAAATTCAAATTTGGCTCATTAGTCCTAAAAACCTGCTAACATTTTTCTGGACCCAGGTTCCTATTCTTTTGTGCATAGTTAAATTACTTAGCTTTGTTTCCATGTTAAAGGTGTGGTTTTTTGTCCATAATTATTCCTTGAAGACATTTTCTGGCCAGAATTCTCTGAAGAGTAGATGGGTGTAGCTGAGTCTTACTGTTTGCTGCCAGTTTTCAACTGATGGCACTGATAAACATATTCTGATGTTGACGGGAAGTAAGCATCATGTGTCATTCATCTGCTGCACTAAGTTTCCTTGGCCGACCACTGTGTTTATGGCCTAAAAAGTTACCATTTTCAAGGTGCTTAAAAATTATTATAAAGCACAAACACTCCCACTTTAAGTTATTAAAGCTGCCCTAATGTAAACACTGTCTGCTTGCATGCTTAAAGATTAATTAAATAGGTACACATAATGGTATGAATGCACTATTAAAACTTTATTGGACAATGGATACAGGCATACCATGTGTACCACTGAGAGTTATAAATGCAAATAATGAAATTGTATGAGAAAATAGCTGTCATATAGGAAGCCATTACTACTGTGCATCTTGAATAGGTGAAGAATCACAATTTATCACGCCCCAACGGTGGCGTGCAGTACATCAGCTCATTGATTGTGATGGCACATTCTACAAAGTTAAAATACATCCAATACATTTCGGAATAGGGTGTTCTCCTTCATCAGGATAAATAACCAGCTGGACAAGTGTGGTTTATAAAGGTCCTTATTAACTATTTTTCTTTAACCCTATGTGATACAGTTTTTTTTACAAAAAAACAAAAAATCTTGCCAGTTACATAGCCCCTACAAACAAAAAAAAAACAGCTCTTAAAAATAAAAATATAAAACCTTACCCAATGGGTTTTTATTCATATTAAAATGTTCTATGTGCCAGTCAATTAAAAATAATTAACCAATACATACTTTAACATCTGAAGAACCTATAAAAATTATTATAAAACAACACATTACTTGCCATACAAAAGGTGACATCTCCTGTATTAAACGTCCATGTCAAAAATTGTGTGTGGGACGTACAAAGCATAAGAGAAGTACACGAACGAGGGAACATGTCTATAATATTAACCCCTTAGGCCTGTTTCACACTTCCGTTTTTGACCATCAGTCAAAATCCGCCGTTTTTGCAAAAAACGGATCCGCCATTCTTTTTGGCGGATCCAATTTTTTCCCCATTGATTTGCATTACCGGCGGATCTTGACGGATGGCCATCCGTTGGATCCGTTTTTTGCGGATCCGTCAATTTTTTTGCGTCCGCCGAGATGCCTGGACGGACTATGCGATGTTTTTTGTGCTGCAGGATCCGCATTTTTATAGTACGCATGCCCAGAGGAATGAAGTCAGCCGGAAATTTAACCTTGAAATCATTTCTGGAGGACAGAAAAAATTCTCTCTCTCCGCTTCCCGGGCTGCGGTTCCTTGAGATATTTGTAGACAGCTATTAAGTCTCCTCTTAGTCTTCTCTTTTGCAAACTAAACATTCCCAAATCCTGCAACCTTTCCTCATAAGACAGGGTTTGCAGACCGGTCACCATTCTGGTCGCTCTTTTCTGAACTTGCTCCAGTTTGTTGATGTCTTTTTTAAAATGTGGTGCCCAAAACTGGACACAATATTCCAGATGAGGTCTGACCAAAGAGGAGTAGAGGGAAATAATGACTTCACGTGATCTAGACTGTATGCTTCTGTTAATACATCCTAGAATTGCATTTGCCTTTTTTGCTGCTGCATCACACTGTTGACTCATATTCAGTCTGTGATCTATTAGTATACCCAAGTCTTTTTCACATGTGCTGTTGCTTAGACCTATTCCTCCCATTCTATATATGCTTTTTTCATTTTTATTGCCCAGATGTAGTACTTTGAATTTTTCCCTGTTAAAAGCCATTCTGTTAGTTGCTGCCCACTTCTCCAGTTTATTTATATCTCTTTGAATCCTCTCTCTCTTCTCTAGTATTAGCTATCCCTCCTAGCTTTGTGTCATCAGCAAATTTAATCAGTTTACCCTCAATTCCTTCATCTAAATCGTTGATAAAGATGTTGAACAATACAGGGCCCAGGACAGAGCCCTGTGGTACCCCACTTGAGACATTCTTCCAGCTGGATGTGCAGCCATTTACGACCACTCTTTGGGTCCGATCACTAAGCCAGTTATGAATCCACCTAACAGTTGCCTTGTCCATTCCATACTTAGTCATTTTTTCAATAAGGATTGTATGAGATACTTTGTCAAATGCTTTGCTGAAGTCAAGATATACTATATCTACAGCATTTCCTTGATCCACCCAATCAGTGATTCCGTCATAGAAAGAAATTAAGTTAGTCTGACATGATTTATTAGTTACAAACCCATGCTGACTCTGTTTAATCACTTCATTCTTATCCAGATACTGACATACATGTTGTTTAATAATTTGCTCAAAGATCTTTCCTAGTATAGAAGTCAGACTCACCAGCCTATAGTTGCCCGGGTCCACCTTCTTCCCCTTTTTGAAGATAGGAACAACATTTGCTCATCTCCAGTCTTCTGGGACTTCTCCTGCTCTCCAAGAATTTTCCAAGATTATGGAGAGGGGTTCAAATATTTCTTCTGCTATCTCCTTCAGTACTCTGGGGTGTAATTCATCTGGACCTGGAGACTTGAATTCATTTAGGTTAGCTAAGTGTTTCCTCACTATATTTCTGTTTATAGATATCCTGGATTCTTCTATTCCCTTAATAGGACAGTGAAGAACAGTTGATGTTACATTTCCTTTCTGAGAGAAAACAGATGCAAAATAGGAATTTAAAAGTTCTGCCTTCTCAACATCCTGTCTTACAATTTCATCATTTTCATCCTGTAAAAATCCTATCGCATCTTTGACTTTTCTTTTACTTTTGACATATCCCCAAAATCCTTTATTATTGCTTTTGACATCTCTTGCAAGCCTCAATTCATTGTCAGCTTTACTAATCTAATTTGTGCCCTGCAGGTTCTGCAGACAGCATTATATTCTTCTTTAGATATGCCTCCCTCTTTCCATTTTATAAACATTTTTTTCTTCCTTTTTAGCATGTGCTTAAGTTCTGTGATCATCCATCCTGGCTTCCTTAAATGCTTCCTATTCTTCCCTCTTTTCGGAATTGTTAACAATTGTGCTTTGAGAATTTCATTTTTCAAGATTTCCCATCCTTCCTGGACATTTTTGTCTTTAAGGATATCCAGCCCTTGGATCCCTCCAATTCTCTTTCTGAATCCCTTAAAATCTGCCTTTCTGAAATCTAACCTTGACGTCTGAGTCTTCACAGGTCTTCCTCCTCTAGTTATCCAAAATTCTAAAATAGCATGGTCGCTACCTCCTAGGGTCCCAGCCACTTTTACCTCCTCAACCATTTCCTCCCTGTTTATAAGGATTAGATCCAAGGTAGCAGTTCCCCTTGTTTCCTCCCCTACCTTTTGGAAGATAAAGTTGTCAGCAAGAGAGGATAAGAATTTCCTTGACCTGTTAGTTTTGCCTGAGAGAGATTCCCAACAAATGTCTGGATAGTTGAAATCTCCCATGACAACTATGTCATATTTTCTGGAGAATTTGGCCATTTGATGCATAAAGAGTTCATCCATATCTTCAACTTGCACAGATGGCCTGTAGTAAATGCCTACAATGGTGTCCTTTCCGTTGTTCTGTCCTTGTATTCTTACCCAAACAGTTTCCACAGAACTCCCAGTCTCTGAAGCTTCAATCTCTGTGCAGATATACGCGTTTCTAACAAACAATGCGACACTTCCTCCTCGTTTATCAAGTCTGTTTCTTGCAAATAAGTTGTATCCTTCTAGTCTTGTATTCCAATCATGTGCATTGTCCCACCAAGTTTCAGTGATTCCAATTACATCATATTTCTTTTCCTGTGTTAGTAGTTCCAATTCTCCTTGTTTGTTGCCCATGCTTTGTGCATTAGTATAGAAACATTTTAGTTTGTGATTGGTTTCTCTTTCTCCAATATTTGTATTAATTAGATTCTTATGTCTTTGTTCTTCCTTTCCACTTCTAATAGCAGAGTTCTCAATAGCATTTGTCAGGTGTATGGCTTTTTCTGGTCTTTTGCTTCCCTTCCCATGTTGTTCTAGTTTAAAGCTCTCCTTACAAGTGTAGCAAGGCGACTTCCAAATACATTGTTTTCCCGTCTTCGTAAGGTGCACCCCATCTCTAGCAAGTAATCCATCGTAAAGGTACTTCAATCCGTGATCCATAAATCCAAATCGTTGCTGACGGCACCATCGACGTAGCCAGTTGTTCACCTGCAGAATCTTATTCCACCTCCTTGTTCCATGGCCATCCACTGGGAGGATGGAAGAGAAGACCACCTGCGCTCCCAGTTCTTTCACTTCCTTGCCTAAGTCTTCAAAGTCTCTGCAGATGGTTTCCAGGTCGTTTCTTGCGGTGTCATTTGTCCCCACGTGCTGATATCCTGTCAGACACATCTTTAATTTTTGCACCTGGAAGACAGCACATTTCTCTTGAAGTTATATCCGGTCTGCAGATAGCGGCCTCTGTTCCTCTCAACAGGGAATCCCCCATGACCACCACTCTCCGTTTCTTCTTCACAACATTTTTCTTTCTCCATCCAGGAGGACTCTGAAGGCGTACAAGGTTGCTGTTTGTGGGCAAAGTCTTATCCTGATGTATATCTTCATCGTTTTCCTGCGTGAGAGCCTGGTACTGGTTCCTGAGAAGTATGGGTGCTGACTGCCTCCTGATCCTCTTGCTTCTCTGGGTCACATGTTTCCAATCCCTCTGTTTCTTCAGGTGCACTTTGAATTTCTTCTCATTCTGTAACATGAAGAGATAATTCTGCTCTGTCTAAGAACTCTTCACCTTCCTTAATGATCTTCAACGTAGCTAACCTCTCTTCGAGATTTTGCAACTTTTCCTCCAACAGGGACACAAGCTTGCATTTGTGGCATGTGAAGTTTGGCTTTTTCACTGGTAAGTCTGTGAACATGTAGCAAGAAATGCAGCTCACCAAATGGCTCCTGGCCTCTTCCATATTGAGATTTCTTAAAAACAGTTATTCTCATTGAGTAAATCCAGAATAACATCCCTCTGAAACCCCTCAAATATTTTACCAACAATAGAGGTTAGACTTACTGGCCTTTAATTTCCAGGTTCACTTTTAGAGCCCTTTTTTGAATATTGGTGCCACATTTGCTATGCGCCAGTCCTGTGGAACAGACCCCATCGCTAGAATCCCTAAATATAAGAAATAATGGCTTGTCTAGTACATTACTTAGTTCTCTTAGTACTCGTGGGTGTATGCCATCCGGACCCGGAGATTTATCTATTTTAATCTTATTTAGCCGGTTTCGCACCTCTTCTTGGGTCAGATTGGTGAGGTGACCCTTAATATAGGGTTTTCTATGTCTTTCAGTATTTCACCTAGCATTTCATTTTCCACCGTGAATACCGTGGAGAAGTTGTTTAATATATATGTTTGTCACAATGACACCGGCGTACCGTCAAAAGGACGCAGCGCATGCAAAATTCTACTAGCGCACAGTCAGCGCACGATCTGCGCACCCTATGCTAAAGATAAGGTGTGCAGATCGCATGCAGCCGTTTGCGATACTAGGTGGAGATGACCGGAGGGGGTGGGGAGGGGGCGGGGCTTAGTGGCGGCCTTGCGCTGCGGCCCAAAATGCTAGTGTGAAACTAGCCTTACTTCTTTGTTTAGCCACAATGGGTTTTTCCTATTTCTTTTCATTTTATTCCCACAAGGTATAAACCGCTTACAGTGCCTATTTAGGATGTTCTTAAACATTCCCCATTTATTATCTGTATTCTTATTTCTGAGGGCATTGTCCCAGTCAACTAGATTAAGGGCATCTCTAAGCTGGTCAAACTTTGCCTTCCTAAAGTTCAGTGTTTTTGTGACTCCTTGACAAGTCCCTCTAGTGAAAGACAAGTGAAACTGTACAATATTGAGGTCACTATTTGCTAGATGCATGATGACCTGCAGATTTGTTATTCTGTCAGGTCTATTAGATAGTATTTGGTCTAAAAGTGCTGCTCCTCTGGTTGGATTCTGTACCAATTGTGAAAGATGATTTTTCTTTGTTATTAGCAGAAACCTGTTGCCTTTATGGGTTTTGCAGGTCTCTGTTTCTCAGTTAATATCTGGGTAGATAAAGTCCCCAATAACAAGGACCTCATTATGGGTTGCAGCTTCATCTATCTGCCTTAGGCCGGGGTCACACTAACCGACGCAAAATACGGTCCGTAGTTTACAGGCGTAATACGGATGAATGACCCCTAAATAGTGCTCCGTATGTCATCCGTAAGCAAGGTGCAGTCGAGTATTTTACGCATGTAAGCATCCGTATGTAATCCGTATGGCATCTGTATTGAATCCGTATGCTGAGATTTTCTCGCAGCCTTGCAAAATGGACATATAATTGAGCCCTATGACAGGTTTTATAACACAAACGAAAGAATAGATATAGACACATAGAATACATGTGTATATATATATATATATATATATATATATATATACACATACATACATACATGTCATTGTGACAAACATATATATATTTATACTTCACAGAGTTCTTCATAGCAGAATAGCCGCTAATTAAATTGCCGGCTTCTATGAAATCATTCCCCAACCCGACATGAAATGACACATGGTTTACATTCAGTAAAGCATTTCATTTCATGTTTTTTTATATGTCCCAGACTAATAATTAGATGAGGGTTTGTGTGCAAAATTTGGGAGTTGTAGTTGTTATTTTAAGGGGTTAATTCGTTGTTAAAAAATGCGTGGGCTTCCCATTGTCCTGTAGTGGTGGCGAATGGGTTAATCTAACAAAGGGTTAATGTCACCTTACAATCGAATGGTGACATTAACCCTTTGTTAGATTAACCCACTCGCCACCACTATAGGGCAATGGGAAGCCCACGCATTTTTTAACAACGAATTAACCCCTTAAAATAACAACTACAACTCCCAAATTTTGCACACAAACCCTCATCTAATTATTAGTCAAGGACATATAAAAAAACATGAAATGAAATGCTTTACTGAATGTAAACCATGTGTCAGTTCATGTCGGGTTGGGGAATGATTTCATAGAAGCTGGCAATTTAATTAGCGACTATTCTGCTATGAAGAACTCTGTGAAATATAAATATATATATATATGTTTGTCACAATGACATGTATATTATATATATATATATATATATGTATTCTATGTGTATATCTCTATTCTTTCTTTCTTTATTAAACCTGTCAGTGTGATTTTACTGTATAGCGCACTGAATTGCCGGCTTTTCTAAAAGACACCGGGTGCGTATTTCTCGCAAGTCACATGTGTGGTCCGTGTGTAATCCGTATTTTATGCGCACCCATAGACTTGCATTGGCATATTACGGGCGTAGTACGCTGACAATCGCAGCATGCTGCAATTGGCACGGACCGTAGAATACGCCCGAGAAATATACGACTGTTGGGAGCAAGCCCATAGAGAATAATTTGTCCGTGTGTAATGCATGCTTTTAACGCCGCTCACTGGTCCGTATTCCTCGCCAGTGTGACCCCGGCCTTAGTAGTAGACTCTCCATGATTTCTGTTATATTTGTTGTTTTTTTAAGAAACCCCAATCAGAATTTTAGACCCCAATGAGAATTTTAATAAGATTAGTATTAATTTGGGATTAATAGGTTAATATTACTAATCCCCAATCCCCACAGTTTTAAGTGTGCCCTAAAAATGCATTTGTTCAGACTAGCCTACCGCCTCAATGTATTAACCTAACTATCCCTGTGGTGCCCATTCAAAGCCATAACCAGGTTCCTTGTATCATGTTCTCACATGCTTTATGCATTTAATAGCCCTCTGTGTCTGTACTGTTACATTCTTAGGCTGGTAACTGATTCATGCAGCATTACATGAACACTCAACTCTTACACTATGGCTGGTACGAACAACGAAAGCAATTGTTAATAACCACCTTTCATGTCTCCCCTTTTTGCCTCGTGTCTCTCCCTTTTTGCAAGTAGGGCCCTCATTCCTCTTGGCTACTGTTTTGATCTATGTGCTTATTGTTATGCTGTAATGTCTATTGTCTGTACAAGTCCCCTCTGAAATGTAAAGTGCTGCGGAATATGTTGGCGCTACAGAAATAAAATTATTATTATTATTATAATGCACCCCCATAGTCCTCCATGTAGTACAATTCTCTTCCCATAGTATAATGCACCCCATAGTATTTCACATAGTATAATGTATTCCCCATAGTCCTTGATACAGTATAAAGCAGGTCCCATGTAGTACATGTAGTATAATGCACTGCCCATAGTCCGATAGAGTATAATGCAGCCCCCTTATAGCATAATGCAGCTACCCCACAGAATATAATGTAGCCCCCTCATAGAGCATAATGCAGTCAACCAATATAACATAATGTAGCCACACCACAGAATATAATGTAGCCCCCCATAGAGTATAATGCAGCCCCTCATAGAATATAATGTAGTCCTCTCACAGAGCATAATGCAGCCATCCCCCATGGAATATAATGTAGCCACACCTTGCAATATAATGCATCCCCCTCATATAGTGTAATGCAGCCCCCATATAATATAATGTAGCCCCCTCATATAGTATAATGCAGGACCCCATAGACTATAATGCAGCCCCCCATAGAATATAATGTAGCTCCCTCATAGAGTATAATGCAGGACCCCCATAGAAAAAAATACAGCCCCCTGATAGAGTATAATGCAGACACCCATAGAATATAATGTAACCCCCTCATAGAATATAATGCAGCCCCTTCATAGAGTATAGTGCAGGACTCCCATAGAATATAATGCAGCCCCTTCATAGGGTATAATGACCCCCATAAAATATAATGTATCCCCCTCACAGAGTATAATGCAGCCCTCCCCATAGAATATAATGCAGCCCCCTCATAGAATATAATGTAACCCTCCCAAATACAGCATAATGCGGCACCCCATAGAATATAATGTAGCCCCCTCATAAGGTATAATTCAGCCACCCCTCAAACAATATAATGTAGCCCCCTCATAGGGTATAATGTAGCCCCACACCCTCCCCCTTGGAATATAATCCAGCCCCAGAAGTCCAGTACTCACTCATTGATAAATTTAAATAAAAAAAATCCTCACATCGCCTTGTTCCCTGCGCTGCTCCAGGCTCTGCTCCAGTTTCAGCAGCTGCACTGCCGGGCACACAGCGGGTGCATGATGAAGCAACATCATTGCGCACCCGCAGCGTCAGAGGCAGAGGTGGAATGATGGGAGAGGGAGAGTCATGTGACACTCTCTCCTCCATCATTGCTTTCAACTGTATTAGCATCTATGATGCCAATACAGTTGAAAGCAGTTGCAGCGTGGGGCGGGCAGCAGGGGTTATGCGGTCGGTGCTGGTGCTGGGCAGGCCCCCCTGATTCACGGACCCATAGCGGCCGCATGGTGTACTGCTAACGCCAGCATTGTGTGAAGCCAGATATGAGGATCATAATAAAGACTGGGCAGGCTGTGACACGTGTTCTCTAAAGGTATTTTAACAAGTGTGAATAGTACAGAGATGCAATGGCACACCAAGAGGTGTGTGGTCCATATGATTGGGAAGCTGAGATCATCTGTGAGCGACTGTAGTGACACATCTCGACACATGTGGTCCTCAGAAGGGAAGATGGAGGCCCCCATAATAATCTGCTTGTTTAGTGCAACATCTAACTGAAAAAATGGACTGCCACATGTAACCATGAAATTCCTGCCTCTGATTATGCCGATGATGCATTCATTAAGTGTCAAGCCTTCTATCAAATGTACATTTCACTAGATTTTTAGTAAAGAGGAGCTTATTTTTTCATTCTGGTCTCTCCTCTCTCATACATCTTTAATTCCTTGTGTTCTAGGTTGTCATGTCAAGAGATAGCATCAGGTGTACAGTGGCATATTTTAAAAGTAACAGCATCCACACCCATCAAGAAGACCCCTCTCTGTAATGTATCAGGGCACCTTTGGCTGGGGTGTCCCCGGAAATTACAGGAATAACTATGTAACGAATGGAAGCGGAGGCAGAGATGGTGAAGTTCACATTCGTTTTTATTTTTTAAGTGGAAACTTGGGACCACGGTCCAGGGGGCTCCAAAGGGGGCGTGACTAGTGAGCCCTGGGTACCCATAGTAAACCCCCTCAGGCAGGGCCAAAATGGAATACCCAGAGGACACAGGTGCTACCTCCAGTTAGACCCCGAACACGTGGCAGCTGTCACAGCAGGACCAAAAGGGATAACAAAAGTTACAGCAGAGTCTGAAATGTGCTGGGTCCTGGATCCAGTTAGTTGGAAAGGAGTCGGTTCCTGTGACCTCCACACAGTCCTTGGACTTGGATGGCTGTAGGCGGAACGGGATGGCTTAGGCCCAGATAGTTGCTGATATAACCAGGTAACACAGGATACTGATATGCTGTGGAAACAGAGAGCATTAGATAATGCACAGAGACTGCAGATGCAGTGCAGACAGGTTAGTATGAGAACCGGATGTATCCATGATAGATACTCGTTGCTCCGGTGCTCTCCCTATGGAGGAGAGGCCAGAAATAGCAGCCAGTGCGCTGCCATTGGTTAATTGCACTTTTTGAATAATGCACACCGCCCCTTTAAGAAGGCAAGAGAGCGGGCGGGCCCTAATAGCCTTAGCTACAGATCTCCTCACAGAACGCCAGGAGGAGGAGGCAGGAGGGAGGACAGAACGCTGAGCAGCAGCATGAGAAGCTCGAGGTGAGTGCCCAGAACGGAGAGCAGCGGCAGACCTGGATGCAGCGCCAGGACGGGGGCCAGGTGTAACAACGGCAGACCTGGGCACAGCGCCAGGACGGGGACCGGATGTAACAAACTACCTTGTGACATGAACCTGTCTTCCACAACCTTCCCTTTGTTGCAGAATTGGGCTGCTTCTCACCCAAATTTAAACCTTGTATACATCTGTTTTCTGCTTCAGTTAATGACTGTTGCTCAACCCAAATATGAAAATGATGATCGGCACCCCAAACATTGGTTGTTTCCCATGCTATTATCTGCATGACAGTGAAAAAAACACCTCCGGCTCTGATCGGCAGTAAAAAGGTTACGTTGTCAGCTAATGAGAAAGTGAGAGCAGGGGACACTTCTTGGAATATTCTTCAGCCTGGAGCATGTGTTATAAATAAATAAACAAAAAATTGGATGGTCTTCTATTTTTGATAACCAGCACTGGCAAAACTGACAGCTGTGGGCTGCAACTCTCAGCTGCTAGCTTTATCATGGCTGGTTATTAAGAAAAAAGGAGTCCCCATGCCATTTTTTAAAATGTTTTTAAATAAATCATTTTAAAAAATGGTGTTTGAACCCCCCTTTTTGAACACCAGTCAAGCTAAAGCAGACAGAGGGCTTTAAAATTTAAGCTGATAATGGGTCATAGATATTGCGAAGAAGGATATCAAAACGCGTGTTGGGGCAGCAGGGATGCCAGAATTCCCACGTGCATTACACTGGTAATGGCTTTTTAGCTTCTTTATATTGTTTAGAATGTTTGTATCGCCATGCATTTCATATAGGGACTAGTCTTCTGTCCCTTCTTACGAGCACATTGTTTCATGATAATGGTTATAGCTATAACCATTTTTAAGGTGAGCACTTAAGCACTTTAGTCTAGGATAGGGGTACATGTTTACACAACCCCACATCTATAGTGTTGGGCTTAATGATCCTTTGACTACCATATATGATTTGTGCCATTATTGCAGCAGATTTAATCAACTTACAGCTTGTGAAATTACTGTTTTTTATAGCTTCTTTTTGCACTGTTGGTACTCCATGGCATTATGTCACTGACTAATTGTATTTTCAGTACCATTTCTTTTACTTGTTTTTAATGTATTTCAATAAAAATATTCTTTTTATTGGTATCCCTTAGTGTTGCCTAGTTCGTAGGAACCCATTTTCGTGATTTATTGAATTTTGAGAGGATACACCCCATTAAATTAGGGGTAGAATAATATTTAGGACTTTATTTGTGATTAAAATAATAATTAACCATATTTCTCACCTGTCCAATCTGAAGAAAATCCATAATACCCATGACTATTCGGATGATTTAGAAAGCAGTCACATCATTGAATGCTCTCTCCCCCAGTTGGAACACACTGACAGGACAACTCCGGTGAACTTTCTCATGGCAGCTCAGCACTAGACACTGGAGGAGTAATTACGCTCTTGACTGTGTACCGGCTGGTGGGGAGAGCAATCACTGATGCGACTGCTCTCCATATCATCTGTATAACTGTGAATTTTTATTTCATTTAAAGGAGCCTGTGTATTTCTTTAAAAAATGGAATTTTATTCTGGCTGTGTCTTTTTTACAACCTAACTATGGGGACAGTAATGGGGACGTGTTATAGACACCTCTCTATTACTAACTTGTGGGCTTGACATAAGCGGTTATAAAACAGCTGAAATCAACCCCATAACTATTGCTTCACTTGCTACCGTACCGTACTTACTGCCGATCAGAGCCCGTGCTTATTGCGCTGTCATCTGAATGGCGTCCGGGTTCAGGTACCGTTTTGGTACCTGATCCAAACTTTTTTAAGATGTGACTAGTGGTTACATAAAACAAATATTTGATTTATATTTCTCTTCTGTTCATTGCCTCTGAATTTTATTACTTGATAAAAAAAAATTAGTCCTTCTATTTTGAAAGCATTGTTACATTGCAGTAATTTTCCAAAAGAAGTACAACCAAAGCAGTGTGCATTTGCATGAATAAAACAAATTCCTGGATATAGCAATAATTTTATATATTTTGTACTAAGCTAGAACTTTCTTAGTGTACTTATAAAAGTCACCATAGAACAGGAACGCTGCATTTCAAATATTCATGTAACATTTCAAATAGTCAAGTAAGAATTCAGATAGTAAATTGGATATCTGCAGATGCTCATTTTGCTAGAAGAACGTCCTACTTTAGAGAACATCAGATTGTGACATACTAGGCGCCAGTTTGCAAACATAGCTAGTTTTATACTTATGGTACATCTTTAATCTTCAATGAATTTTGCTCAATAATGGCAAAGTGCACAGTGTCTAAGACATTTCCCTCCCTGTAACAGTTAGTACTGAAAAGAAAAGAGTATACCGAAGCTGAGATCTAGTTAGTTTCTCTTCAGAATAAGGATATGGTATTAGGCCAAAGTTAACAAACACTAGGACATGAACTGCACTGGGTAATTGGAGTTTCAAGGCCCCAAACAATAGAGTGACCCCAGAGTAGTTTCTTTACATCTTTTCCAGTATAATGCTTTAATGTATAATCTTGACAGTTCACTCTATAGCAGTTCCATTCAGAGTCCTAGCTGTTCCTCCTCTAGGAAAAAAAAGTATAACAAGACTTAAACAATTATAAACAGTAATGTGCTGAGTAAGAATGCTTTCAAAAATTAAAATTTTAATAGTTTATTTTTATTAATTAACAAAATGCAAAGAATGAACAAAAGAGAAACTTAAATCAAATCAATATTTGGTGTGAAGATCCTTTGCCTTCAAAACGGTTTCAAAATATAAATTCTAGCACACAATTTTTTAATTCAATCAGCAGCGAGGTTGTTTCATACATTATAGACAACTAACCACAGATCATCTGTGGATGAAGGTTTAGAAAAAGCCTTCTATCTCATGTAATTCAAAACTGACAGAATGTTGAGATCAATCATTACTTCCTGGACTCATTGATCTTCTTTACATTTACTATAGTTCTTAATAAAAAAAAAAATGGCTGCATGTTTGTTGTCATGATTCTGCTGCAGAATAAATTTGAAGCCAATCAGATGTCTCTCTATCTGTATTTCTGAATGCTGAGAACACCAAGAAATGGGCAATGTTGAGAAACCTAGAAGCAGTGGATAGCCAAAGAAACTCAGTGCAGCAAATGAAAGATGTCCAGCACTACTATCAGATCAGAACTGCCAATTAGTGAGACCAAGAGTGTCTGCAAACAATAGCGAAGTGTCCACAGATAACAGTGTCTGCAGACCACAGTGAAGCATAATGAATGTTCCGTGCAAATTTGGGGCTGCATTTCAGCACATGAAATTGGGAATTTGTTCAAGATTAATGGTGGCTTCAATTCTGAAAAATAAAAGTCAGATATTTATCCATCATGCAATACAATCAGGGAAGCATTAGCTCCAAACCTATTCTGCTGCAGGTCAAAGAACACAAACATGCAGCTAATGCCACAAAGAGAATCTATCACATAGTAGTGTCACTTACATTAACCCCTTAGTGACAGCCAATTTTGTCTTTAATGACAAGCCAATTTTTACAATTCTGACCACTGTCACTTTATGAAGTTATAGCTCTGGAATGCTTCAACGGATCCCACTGATTCTGAGATTGTTTTTTCATGACATACTGTACTACATGATAGTGGTAAATTGTCTTCTAAATGACTTGTGTTTATTTATTTTAAAAAAACACAAATTTTGACAATTTTGCAATTTTCAAACTTTTAATTTTTGTACCCTTAAAGCAGAGAGTGGTGTCACACAAAATAGTTAATAAATAACATTTCCCACCTGTCAACTTTACATCAGCACAATTTTGGAAACATAGTTTTTTTTGTTAGGATGTTATAAGGGTTAAAAGTTGACCAGCAATTTCTCTTTTTTCCAACAAAATATACAAAACCATTTTTTTAAGGAACCACCTTACATTTGACGTGAGTTTAGGGAGTCAATATCCAAAAGTGACAACATTCTAAAAACTGCACCCTTCAAGGTGCCCAAAGCCATATTTAAGAACTTTATAAATCCTTCACGTGCTTCACAAAAACTAAAGCAATGTGGAAGGAAAACATGAACATTTTACTTTTTTTGACAAAAAAATATACTTTGTAACCAAACACAAGAAAATGGACCACAAAATTTGTTGTTCAACGTCTCCTGAGTAGAGATGAGTGACTTTTCCTTTTTTAGGGTCGAGTCGGGATTCATGAAACCCGACTTTCGCAAAAGTCGGGTCGAATGAAATCGGCCGACTATAGGGAAAAGTCGGAGGCCGACTGAAACACGAAACCCAAGCAAAGTCGGCAGGGAGTGGAGGACAGTAAACACACCTACAGTGCCCATTTCAATGCCAAAAACATCAATTCTTATTACTGAAGCTTGTCAACCTTAATTTACTTCATAATAATAGTTACGCACTGAAAACTGGGGGTTATTTGGCTAAAGTTGTGGGGGGGTAGGGCTGGCTCCGGGTTTTCATGTGCACTGGGCCAAAGAGCGCCCCTTTAACACATACCACAACTCATGATACTCCGATACGGCGCAGAAATATATGTATAGTAGAATGACAAATATTTCACTGCTTACATGACATGACTGATATTTATTTTAAATTCTACAATAGCTCAAAAAATGGACAGTATATTACTCCATACAGTATTATGGCCACCACATTGTGCACCATACAGAATAATGAGCCCCATATATTTCTCCATACAGAATAATTGGCCACATATAATGTTCCATACAGTATATGATGAGCTCCACATAATGCTACAGTATATGATGGTCCCCATGGATGATGCTCCAGTGTGTTATGGGCCCAAATAATGCTCCACATATAATGGGCTCCATTTCTAATGCTCCAGTGTATAATGTGCCCCGTAAATGCTGCTTCAGTGTCTGATGTCCCCAATCTGGAATTCTCTCCAGTATATGATGGGCCTCATGGATGATGCTCCAGTGTCAGATGTCCCCCATTTGGAATGCTCCAGTATATGATGGGCCCCATAGATGCTGCTACAGTGTCTGATCTGCCCCATTTAGAATGCTCCAGTATATGATGGGCCTCATGGATGATGCTCGAGTGTCAGATGTTCTCCATTTGGATTGCTCCAGTATATGATGGGCCTCATGGATGATGCTCCAGTGTCTTATGGGTCCAAATAATGCTCCATATATAATGTGCACCATTTCTAATGCTCCAGTGTATAATGGGCCCCGTAAATGCTGCTCCAGTGTCTGATGTCCCCCATTTGGAATGCTCCAGTATATGATGGGCCCCATTTTTAATGAACCGAGGCATGATATGTGAAAAAAGCTCCATGGAGTTATCTGAAGTGTGTGCTGCCGCATCCTTCACTTTTGATGTGGGTGAAGAACTCAAGGAAAGGGGTTGGTCCTGACCAGAAGCCTGCACTGACGACTCAGTGCTTGGATTTTTTTAAACTTCAGAAGAGTAGGTGATAGAGTTGGAGGCTGTTTCAGCAATGTAAGCCAAAAAAAGTTCCTGATGCTCCGTCTTTAAAAGCAGTCTACCTACTCCCAGAAAAGGGAGCCTTACAGGCCTTAGGGAGCTAGACCATGACACAGGATCAACACCTCCTGCCTTAGCTGCTATTGTGCTTTTGGCACTACCAACAGATGCACCACCACCACCATCAGCACCAGGTGTCCCCCTACACCCACGGCCTTTTCCACCATACTTCCTCATGTTTTGGAAAATGCACCCAAAATACCAGCAGATATATGGTACTGTATCAGAAGCTTACAGCTCTAGACAGTCTAGGAATAATAGTACATCTCCGTATATACTTCATGAGTCATACACACATGCTCACTGGCTCAGTATGGATTACACAATAAAATAAAAAGTTGAAAAAGGGTACAGTATCACCAGATACAATGTATATATAGTATAGTGTAAACATTCTGAATCTCCATATAAATTTCAGGAGGCAGACACAAACGATCTCAGGCCCAGTATGGATTACACAAGAATATGAAAAGCTGTAAATGGGTAATGTAACACAAGCGTACAGCTGTATATAATGTTGGGGTAATCTTAAATCTCCAAATATATTTCCGGAGTAACAGACAGACGTTCATAGGCTCATTATGGATTACACCTGAATCTAAATAGCAAAAAAGGTTACTGTATCAGAAGCGTACTGCTCTATACAGTGTTGGTCACATTTGAAATCTCAGTATATATTTCCGGAGTCACCCTCAGGCGCTCACTCAGTCTGGTTTTGACCATAATAAAAAATGTTGTTAAAAAGGTACTGGATAACAAGATAGCAAGTATATATATTATAGTGTACAATTAAAATCTCCGTTTACATAGTCCTGTAGTCACTCTCAGACACTTAATCAGTATGGATGTGACCGTAACACTAAATATGTACCAAAAGTACTGTTTAACAAGATACAAGCTGGATCGAGTATAGGGTAAGAATTGGTATCTCCGATTCAACGTCTATATAGAAGGCAGAAACCACACACGCTCACTCATTGTGGATGATACCTTAATAAAAAATTTTGAACAAAGGTACTGTATCAGCACATACCAGGTGTATCCAGTCTAGGGGTAATTGTAAATTTCCATCTACACTTCCTGAGTCAGACACTGACACTCACCGGCTCAGTATGTATTACACCAGAATTTAAAAAGTAGAAAAAGAGAAAGGTATTCGAGGCGTACACCAGTATACAGTGTTGTGGTACTTTTAAATCTTCGTATATATTTCAATCTGAGTAAGCCAGTCCAGACTCTCTGCTACTGCAAACTGCATGGCTAAGAGTACAGACGGAAAGTCGAGTGTTTGCAGAAATGTGGGAATTACTCATCGCGGGAAAACATGACGGTAGATGTTGCAGAGGCGTTGCAGACCCTCACTTACTGTGTCTGTGGAGACAGCAAAAACGGTTCTTTGTGAAGAAAGGATAGCTTCATCGCAGTAGCGTGGATCACATCACCATTACTCGTCTCCATCAAATTGTGATCACAGGGAGAGATGTAGACATGGAACTCAGTGCCTATCATGATGTGTCTGGGCATTTTGGAGGGCAAAAGACAGAAGCCACAGGCCGTAGGTGATTCTATGGGATTGGCATGAGAGGAGACATTGAAAAATGGTGGCAGGAATGTCACACGTCTGTGACTATCGCAACTGTGAAAGGTGATCATAAAGCACCACTGCATCCGCTTGTAAGTTGACGTCCATTACAAATGGTAGCCATTGATCATCTGAAGGTAGAGGCCAGCATGACAGGCCATAGCTACATCTTAACCATCATCGATCAATGCACAAAATTTCTATTGGCCGTCCCTGTGAAGGAATTAACTGCCCAGGCTACACAGCGGTGGAGCAGGGAGAGGTAGTATTGCAACTTGCAAGTGCTGTGGCCATGACCAAGCAGGGGGGCACACAAGTGGGGACGGTACTGGCACAGGGTCCCTCATAGTACGCTGTTGTGTCAGACGGCGAGTGGGCCCCCCCACCATCAGAGACACTGTGTTGTACTATGAGGGGCCCTGTGAAAGTGCAGTCGGCCATCAGTGGGCCCATCCACCTGTTCAGAGCAACGGCACTTGCCCGGGTTCATCAGCTGTTGACCACAGCCCTTGGGGGGGTATAGGTCAGCCCAGTTAGGGAGGTTTAAAAAATGGCATATGTTGATGTGTATGCTGGACATACAGCAGCTGTAAATGGTGGAATTGGGCAAGTCAGAGAAAGAAGAGAACAAAAGCGAGGCAGTTTTCTGGCAACCTATGTGTCATCAGTAGTGTTGAGCATTCCGATACCGCAAGTATCGGGTATCGGCCGATACTTGCTGTATCGGAATTCCGATACCGACTTCCGATATTTTTTCAATATCGGAAGTCGGCATCGGAATCGGAAGTTCAAAGTTGATTGACAGCCTGACGCCATCATGATGCGCCGTCATTTCGGGCCTTCCGGGGGTCTCTGCCGGCCTGCCGGGGGGCTGTGCCGGCCTGCCGGGGGGCTGTGTGGACTGCCCGGGGTCTGTACCGGCCTGCCGGGGGGCTGTGCACCCTGTGGGGGTCTGTACCGGCCTGCCGGGGGGCTGTGCCGGCCTGCCGGTGGTCTGTGCACCCTGTGGGGGTCTGTACCGGCCTGCCGGGGGGCTGTGCCGGCCTGCCGGGGGGCTGTGCTGATGTCCGGGGGTCTGTGCAAGCATCGTCCGATGGGACTACAAGTCCCATCTGGCGATGCCTGCTACCATGACAGTGATTGACACATTAGCCAATGATGGGACAGTAGTAGTCCCATCATCCGGCTAATGTGTTAAATGTTAAAAAAAAAAAAAAAAAAAATACTACATACATACTACATGCATGCTACATACATACTACATGCTACATACATACTACATACATACTACATACATACATACTACATAACACATATATACTACATACATACTACATACATACTACATACATACTACATACATACTACATGCATGCTACATACATACTACATGCTACATACATACTACATACATACTACATACATACTACATGCATGCTACATACATACTACATGCTACATACATACTACATATATACTACATGCATGCTACATACATACTACATGCTACATACATACTACATACATACTACATGCTACATACATACCACATACCACATACATACTACATACATACTACATGCTACATACATACTACATATATACTACATGCATGCTACATACATACTGCATTCTACATGCATGCTACATACATACTACATACATACTACATGCTACATACATACCACATATATACTACATACATACTACATACATACTACATACATACTACATACATGCTACATACATGCTACATACATGCTACATGCATGCTACATACATACTGCATGCTACATGCATGCTACATACATACTACATGCTACATACATACCACATATATACTACATACATACTACATACAATACATTCATACAATACATACATAGACATACAGTACATATAACATAGAGTAACATACTTACCAATACTTGTCACATTGTTCCCCGAAGCCATTGTCGTCTACGGAATAAATATTAACATAACAAACCACAAAAATACTCACCCACGATCCGAAGCAGTCCACGAGTGTGTCCCACGATGATCTTGGGTAGAGAACTGCAGCATCAGCTGTTGCTGCCGTTCTCTACGGGCTGCAGGAATCCAATGACGGAAGGTAGGTATCCTTCCGCACTGTATTCCTTCGCCACTTAAAAAAAAAAAAGTCCCTAGTCTCACTTTATGCCATTGCTGCGTGGGAATTTCCCACACAGCAATGGCATATAGTGAGACTAGGGACTTTTTTTTTTTAAGTGGCGGAGGAATACAATGCGGAAGGATACCTACCTTCCGTCATTGGATTCCTGCAGCCCGTAGAGAACGGCAGCAACAGCTGATGCTGCAGTTCTCTACCCAAGATCGTCGTGGGACACACTCGTGGACTGCTTCGGATCGTGGGTGAGTATTTTTGTGGTTTGTTATGTTAATATTTATTCCGTAGACGACAATGGCTTCGGGGAACAATGTGACAAGTATTGGTAAGTATGTTACTCTATGTTATATGTACTGTATGTCTATGTATGTATTGTATGAATGTATTGTATGTAGTATGTATGTAGTATATATGTGGTATGTATGTAGCATGTAGTATGTATGTAGTATGTATGTAGCATGCATGTAGCATGCAGTATGTATGTAGCATGCATGTAGTATATATGTAGTATGTATGTAGCATGTAGTATGTATGTAGTATGTATGTGGTATGTATTATGTATGTAGTATGTGTGTAGCATGTAGTATGTATGTAGCATGCATGTAGTATATATGTAGTATGTATGTAGCATGTATTATGTATGTAGCATGCATGTAGTATGTATGTAGTATGTATGTAGCATGCATGTAGCATGCAGTATGTATGTAGCATGCATGTAGTATATATGTAGTATGTATGTAGCATATATGTAGTATGTATGTAGCATATAGTATATATGTAGTATGCATGTTGCATGCATGTAGTATATATGTAGTATGTATGTTGCATGTAGTATATATGTAGTATGTATGTAGCATGTAGTATGTATGTAGTATGTATGTAGTATGTATGTAGTATGCATGTGGTATGTATGTAGCATGTATGTAGCATGCAGTATGTATGTAGCATGCATGTAGTATATATGTAGTATGTATGTAGCATATGTGTAGTATGTATGTATGTAGCATGTAGTATATATGTAGTATGTATGTTGCATGTAGCATATACTGTATGTAGTATGTATGTTGCATGTAGTATATATGTAGTATGAATGTAGCATGTATGTAGTATGTATGTAGTATGCATGTTGTATGTATGTAGCATGTAATTATTTTTTTTTTTTTTTTACATTCAACACATTAGCCGGATGATGGGACTACTACTGTCCCATCATTGGCTAATGTGTCAATCACTGTCATGGTAGCAGGCATCGCCCGATGGGACTTGTAGTCCCATCGGACGATGCCTGCACAGACCCCCGAAGCCTGCACAGCCCCCCGGAGCCTGCACAGCCCCCCGGCAGGCAGGCACAGCCCCCCGGCAGGCCAGCACAGCCCCCCGGCAGGCCGGCACAGCCCACCGGAGCCTGCACAGCCCCCCGGCAGGCCGGCACAGCCCACCGGAGCCTGCACAGCCCCCCGGCAGGCCGGCACAGACCACCGGAGCCTGCACAGACCCCCTGGCAGGCCGGCACAGCCCCCCGAAAGGCCCGTACAGACCCCAGAGAGGCTGTACAAGGGAAAAACAGGATTTTTCTTATTCCGATACCGGAAGTCCCATAGACTTGAATGGGACTTCCGGTATCGGAATCGGCGATACCGATACTTTTTTTTAAGATCGGCCGATCCATTCCGATCCGATACTTTGAAGTATCGGACGGTATCGCTCAACTCTAGTCATCAGGGGAAGGTGGTACAAAATCCTTTGAAACCCATGCATGGTTCATTTTAATGAAGGTTAGATCAACATTTTGGGTCGACAGACGGGTACTTTTTTCTGTCAGGATTGATCCAGCAGCACTGAAGACTCTTTCAGATAACACACTAGCTGCAGGGCAAGAGAGCTCCTGTAAGGCATATTGTGCCAATTCAGGCCAGGTGTCCAGTTTAGAGGCCCAATAGTCAAGGGGGAATGACCTGTGAGGGAGAACATTGATATGGGAGGATAAGTAGTTTGTCACCATAGTTGACAACTGTTGTCTCCTGTCACTTTTAATCGATGCAGTATTAGGAGTCGTGTGAGCGGTGCTTGAGAAATCAGTCCACAACATGGTCATGAAACCCCTGTCTCCAATGCCACTTCAGCTGTTTGCACCACAAACACCTCTTCCATTGTGCCCACTATGGCTCGTGGGAGAAACATCACCGCTGCTGTGTGCTGGGAAAGCCTCAAACAAACGGTTTACCAGAGTTGCTTGTTTGTTAGCCAATATTATCTTGAGGTTCTCCTGTGGCATGATGTTGTGTAATTTGCCTTTGTAGCGTGGATCAAGGATGCTGGCCAGCCAGTAGTCGTCATCCTTCATAATTTTGGCAATGCGGGGGTCCCTTTTTATGATCTGCATGGCATAATCGCACATGTGGGCCAATGTTCCAGGTGTCAATAATGCACTACCACTGCTAGGTGGAGGAGCATTTTCTGGAAAATCCACATCCCTACAGTCACGCACAAACCCTGTACCTGACCTTGGAATGCCAACATTTTCTCTTGCCCCCTAAGAAGCATCCTCCTGCCCAAAATAATCATCCCCCTCATCCTCCTCCTCTTCTTCCTCCACCTCGTCCAGGACAGTTCCCTGACCAGACAATGGCTGACTCTCAGCAAGACTTCCCTCCTCCTCCTCCAGTTCCTCCTCCACTGCAGACGCCTGTTCCTTAATGTGCATCAAACTTTGCATGAGCAGATGCTCATGCTAATGATGGCGTCATCTGCGCTTACCAGCCATGTGTATTCCTCAAAACACTGAAGGACTTTACAGAGGTCTTTCAGCTTTGACCACTGCACATCCGACAATTCCATGTGTTCCCTCAAACTGCCTGGCCGTGTATCGTACCACAAATGCATTACAGCCTGCCTCTGTCCGCACAGCCTCTCAACCATGTGCAGGGTGGAGTTTGACCTTGTTGCAACGTCTATAATTAGTCGGTGCTTGGGGTGGTGGAGCAATCGCTGCAGCTTCTGCATACGACTGGACTTTACGGCAGAGCGACGGATATGCGAGCACAGTCTTCGCACCTTATGGAGCAGGGATGTTAACTCCGGATAATTATCAAGGAAGCACTGCACCACCAGGTTCAAAGTGTGAGCCAGGCAAGGTATGTGTGTGAGTTTTGCAAGGCCTATGGCTGCCACAAAATTACGGTCGTTATCACTGCTTACCTTGCCTGGCTCAAGATGTAGACTGCCCAGCCATGATTCAGTTTGTCGCTGCAAGTAGTCGGCCAGTACCTCCACAGTGTGTGTGTTGTCACCCAAAGACATCAACTTTAACACCGCCTGCTAATGCTTACCACTAGCTGTTCGATAGTGGGACACCTTGTGTGCAACACTGCCAGCTGTGGATGGAGTCCTCGTGTGACTGCGCTCTGTGGACGAGCAGCTTTCGCTTATGGAGGAGGAGGAGGGTTGAAAGCCTACAGCCAACTATTTCCTATACCGTGGGCTAGGCAGCACTGTTCCACCGCCGCTGTCCCCTGTGAAGCCTGCATCCACAACATTAACCCAGTGCGCAGTGATGGACACGTAACGGCCCTGGCCATGCCTACTGGACCATGCATCTGTTGTGAGGTGCACCTTTCCACTGATTGCTTGAGTGCATGGACAATGCAGTCTTTCACATGCAGGTGGATGGCTGGGATGGCTTTTTGAGAAAAGAAGTGCCGACTGGGTAGGTCATAGCGTGGGACTGCGTAGGCCATGAGCTCGTGGAAAGCTTCGCTTTCAACCAACCGGTAGGGCATCATCTCTAATGAGATTAGTTTGGCAATGTAGGCGTTCAAACACAGAATACGCGGATGAGAGGATGAGTAATTTCTTGTCCTACTCAGAGTGTCTGGTAGGGGGAGCTGGAATGGAGAGCTGCATATGAGGGAACTAGCAGATGACCGGACGGAATGAGAGGGGGTTGGTGATGGTTTTGGTGGTGATGGCCTAGATTCAGTGTTGTGTTGCAAAACCATTGTGATTCCCTGAGTGCTTTTGCCTTGTGACGACACATTTAGTGCTGGTGGTGTGCTTAACGGTGGCGGTGATCTTACAGTGGGGGAAGCGATGGAGCGTTGCTGGCTACGTTCAGTCGGAGCAGGTGCACATATGCTACCTGAGGTTTTGTAGTCAGTCCATGCTTGCAAGTGCATGTTGTTTAAATGTCTAAGCATGCAGCTGGTATTCAAATTTCTGAGTTGTTTACCTCAGCTAAAGGTCTTTCCGCACTTCTTACAGGTTATCTTTGCCTCATCAGTAGGATTTTGGACAAAGAAATGCCACACTGCACTCTTCCTACTATGGTATACATTTTCTGGCCTTGCACTCTGTGCTAACTTGACCGTCTGGCCAAGCTGTCCTGCAACTCTTTTTTTTTTGTTCCACGTTTTTGCTCAGCTACGGGCCTGCCATATAACTGCTGCTGCGATGTCAATGCGTGCTGTGGATCCTTCTCCTTATCTGAACTATTGCCAGCGCCACCCTCCTCCCCCAATGGATGCCAATCCAGGTCAAGAACTGGGTCATCCATCACCACTTCTTCAAAGTCTTCTGCACCTTCCTCTTTACCTTTCTTTGTGTCAGTGTCTAAGGTGGCATAGTATGCGGGAAGGGGCACCTGAGTTTCATCAGTGTCAGATTCTGGTTCAGTAGACTGTGAGGGCAATGTAGTAGTCTGGGTCAATGTACCAGCAGAATCATCTAGCAGTGGCTGTGCATCAGTGCACACCATGTCAGATGCATCTTGGACTGGGGAATTAATGATTAGACTGGCTAACCCAGGTATGGTATGTGAAAAGAGCTCCATAGTGTAATCTGAAGTGTCGGCTGCCGCATCCTTCACTTTTGGTGGGGGTGAAGGACACAAGGAAAGGTGTTTTTCCTGACCAGAACCCTGCACTGACGACTCCGTGCTTGCAGGTTTTGAACGTTCAGAAGAGGAGGCAATAGAGCTGGTGGCTGTTTCGGCAATGTACGCCAAAACCTGTTCCTGAAGCTCATGCTTTAAAAGCGGTTTTCCTACTCCAAGAAAAGGGAACCTTACAGGCCTTCTTGGGCCAGACAATGACGCTCAATACCTCCTGCCTTAGCTGCTATTGTGCTTTTGCCAGAACTAGCCAATGCACCACCACCATCAGTACCAGGCGCGCCCCCCTGCCCACATCTGCGGCCTGTTCCACCATACTTCCTCATGTTTGGGAAAATGTAACCAAAATACCAGCAGAGAGATGGTACTGTATGAGGAGCGTCCAGCGGTGTAAGGTGTATTAAAAAATTAAATCTACATATATTTTGTAAGTCACAGACGCTCTCCCAGTGTGTATTTGACCATAATACAACAAGCAGATATAGGGTACTGTATCAGAAGTGTACAGCTCTATTTGTTTTTTGTGTAAGTAACAATCTGCGTATATGTGTTTATGGAGTGTCACACACACGCTGCCTCTGTATAGATGTGACTGTAATGCGAACAGCAGATATACAATACCGTTTGAGAATCGGACAGCTCAATACGGTGTAGGTCTTGAAAAATGGAAAATCTCCTCTGTTTACTTTTCCAGAAAAACACACAGATAGCTTGTATTTGTTCGTGATACCAGACAGCACACGGTAGTGTGTGAGGAGCGTATACCGCTAGATGGTGTCTGTATGGAAAATTGTCAAACTCAGGCTATGTTTATACGTAGTGACACACGCTGTCTCTGTATAGTTTGGACCGTAATGAAACAGTAGATCATAGAATCATAGAATCATAGAATCGTAGAGTTGGAAGGGACCTCATGGGCCATCTGGTACAACCCCCTGCTCAAAGTAGGATTCGCTAAATTAACAGCAATTACGGATTTTACAAGGGTTATAATGAAATATATTTGTAAGGGATGTCTAAAGCCATGATATACGTGCCTTTTACTTATGTTATGTATATTTAATGTTGATTAATGTCCACTGTATAATTCTCTGTATGCTTTGCTATTATCGCATTTATGTAGCGCAAGCGTAGTTCCCTAGTAGGCACACTAGATGGGGATATAGTTATTAATGTAGGAGGGGCTATCTGTGGTTAAGCCAGGGAATCATAGAATCGTAGAGTTGGAAGGGACCTCCTGGGCCATCTGGTCCAACTCCCTTCTCAAAGCAGGATTCGCTAAATCATCCCAGACAGATGTCTGTCCAGCCCGTTTGAAGACTTCCATTGAAGTAGAACTCACCACTTCTCGTGGCAGCCTGTTCCACTCATTGATCACTCTAACTGTCAAAGTTTTTTCTAATATCTAATCTGTGTCTCCTCCCATTCAGTTTCATCCCTTTGCTTCTAGTCTTTCCTTGTGCAAATGAGAATAAAGATGATCCTTCTATAATGTGACAGCTAGAGTTGAGCGACTTTTGGTTTTTTAGGGTCGCGTTTCGTTTCGTGAAACCCGACTTTTCCAAAAGTCGGGTCGAGCAAGATCGTCCGATTATAGGGAAAAGTCGGGGTCGTCCCGAAACACGAAACCCAATGTAAGTCAATGGGGAATAAAAGTCGGCAGTGAGAGGAGGACAGGAAACACACCTACAGTGCCCATTTGAATGCCAAAAGCATCAATTCTTCTTACTTAAGCTTGTCAACCTTAATTAACTTCATAATACAAGTTACGCACTGAAAAATGGGGGTTATTTGGCTAAAGTTGTGGGGGGGAGGGCTGGCTGCAGGTTTTCATGTGCCCTGGGCGAAAGAGCGCCCTTAACACATACCACAACTCATCATGCTCCAATACGGCAGAGAAATAGCGGTATAGTACAATGAAAAATACCTCACTTTTTACATCTCATGACGAGGCCCATCTATTTCTCCATACAGAATCATTGGTCCCATATAATGTTTGAAACAGTATATGATGAGCTCCACATAATGCTACAGTATATGTTGGTCCCCATGGATGAAGCTCCACTGTCTTATGGGCCCAAATAATGCTCCAAACGTAATGGGCCCCATTTCTAATGCTCTAGTGTATAATGGGCCCTGTAAATGCTGCTCCAGTGTCTGATGTCCACCTTTGGAATGTTCCAGTGTATGGTGGGCCCCATCTATCATTCTCCAGAGTATAGTGCTCCCCAAAAATTGCTGTCCCAACATTGAAAACAATCAAATAAGTCTCCTCGCTAGGGAATCCATGTACTAGTCTAGACTCCTCGTCGTCCCCATCTTCCATCTCACTGCACAGTATTTCAACTTTGCAAGTGCTGTGATCCTGGGCAAGCAGGGGGGGCCCACTCGTTGGCGACGGCACTGGCACAGGGCCCCTGATAGTACGGTGGTGTGTCTGATGGCGGGTGGGCCGAACCTGCACTTTCATCTGCAGCTTCCTCTTTGTCACCGTGTAAGATGGAACTGTATATGGGAAGGGTAACCTGAGTTTCATCAGGGTCAGATTCAGGCCGGGTAGCGTGCGAGGGGAATGTAGTGGTCTGGGTCAATGTACCAGCAGATTCATCGAGCAGTGGCTGGGCATCAGTGCACTTGTGTCGCCCCCAGGAGTACGGTCGCCACAGTGGCATTACCTTCTTCCTAGGGAGTGTGATGTCATGCTTGGGAGCAATGAAGGATCTCTCTAGCAGGTTAACTGATTGGGCAGCGTTATTCCCATGAGTCATGACCCTCCAAACAGCGTTCATGAAGGCAAAGTGTTTGTTTTACGTGGGCAGTATGGTTGCAAAGCTGAACCTTAAAGGAATGTCCAGAAGGGCACCACCAGGAGTGGAGCCTACGGTTAAATTCGACTCCACCTGGGAAACCTCAACCATGCCAGCTACAGAACAGATGCACACATTGCAAGCTTAATTCCGTTAACGAACGAGACTCCGTCATGCCCCGCGGTCCGAGTCCGGCTTACTAGAGGGACACGTGAGGCTCTGGCACATGAGATTGGCCAATAACTGGTGTGTCATGCCCTTACATGTCCGTGGCTGCATGTGCACTACACTGAAAAGGCCAGCGTTTGTCGCTTACAGGTGCAGATAACCCGCTGAATAACGTTAGTGATGGGGATCACTGATTACAATTATTACCCGCGAACAATGATTTCCCAGTAAGTGCAGGTCAACCGCAGTTCCGGAATTAGGCCTAACCGTCATTCCTGAAAAAATGAAAAACTTACGTGTGCAAACCACAGGTGCTGTAGCTTGCTTAACAGCTCGCCAGCCATTCTCACGCCCAGTATGGATTACACGTGATTGCACAAAGGTGAGAAAGGGTACTCTATCCCCGGATAACATGTATGGATAGCGTACACATTCAAAATATATGTCTCAGGAGGCAGGCTCAGACGGTGTTAGGCCCAGTATGGATTGCACGTGATTGCACAAAGGTTAGAAAGGGTACCGTATCCCCGGATAACATGTATGGATAGCGTACACATTCAAAATATATGTCTATACATCAGGAGGCAGGCTCAGACGGTGTTAGGCCCAGTATGGATTGCACGTGATTGCACAAAGGTTAGAAAGGGTACCGTATCCCCGGATAACATGTATGGATAGCGTACACATTCAAAATATATGTCTCAGGAGGCAGGCTCAGACGGTGTTAGGCCCAGTATGGATTGCACGTGATTGCACAAAGGTTAGAAAGGGTACCGTATCCCCAGATAACATGTATGGATAGCGTACACATTCAAAATATATGTCTCAGGAGGCAGGCTCAGACGGTGTTAGGCCCAGTATGGATTGCACAAAGGTTAGAAAGGGTACCGTATCCCCAGATAACATGTATGGATAGCGTACACATTCAAAATATATGTCTATACATCAGGAGGCAGGCTCAGACGGTGTTAGGCCCAGTATGGATTGCACGTGATTGCACAAAGGTTAGAAAGGGTACCGTTTCCCCGGATAACATTTATGGATAGTGTACACATTCAAAATATATGTCTCAGGAGGCAGGCTCAGACGGTGTTAGGCCCAGTATGGATTGCACGTGATTGCACAAAGGTTAGAAAGGGTACCGTATCCCCAGATAACATGTATGGATAGCGTACACATTCAAAATATATGTCTCAGGAGGCAGGCTCAGACGGTGTTAGGCCCAGTATGGATTGCACGTGATTGCACAAAGGTTAGAAAGGGTACCGTATCCCCAGATAACATATATGGATAGCGTACACATTCAAAATATATGTCTATACATCAGGAGGCAGGCTCAGACGGTGTTAGGCCCAGTATGGATTGCACAAAGGTTAGAAAGGGTACCGTTTCCCCGGATAACATGTACTGTACGGATAGCGTACACATTCAAAATATATGTCTCAGGAGGCAGGCTCAGACGGTGTTAGGCCCAGTATGGATTGCACGTGATTGCACAAAGGTTAGAAAGGGTACCGTATCCCCGGATAACATGTATGGATAGCGTACACATTCAAAATATATGTCTCAGGAGGCAGGCTCAGACGGTGTTAGGCCCAGTATGGATTGCACGTGATTGCACAAAGGTTAGAAAGGGTACCGTATCCCCGGATAACATGTATGGATAGCGTACACATTCAAAATATATGTCTCAGGAGGCAGGCTCAGACGGTGTTAGGCCCAGTATGGATTGCACGTGATTGCACAAAGGTTAGAAAGGGTACCGTATCCCCAGATAACATGTATGGATAGCGTACACATTCAAAATATATGTCTATACATCAGGAGGCAGGCTCAGACGGTGTCAGGCACAGTATGGATTTGACGGCCCAGATTACACAGCGGAGGAGCAGGGAGAGGTAAAGATTGCAAATGCTGGGGCCCTGCCCAAGCAAGGGGGGCCCACTCGTGGGCGTCGGTACTGGCACTGGGCCCCTCATAGTACAGCGGTGTGTCTGACGGCGGGTGTGCACCACCACCGTCAGAGACACTTGATTGCACTATGAGGGACCCTGTGCCAGTGCCCGCGCCCAAGAGTCGGCCTACCCACCTGTCCAGGGCAACGGCACTCGCACGGTGTCGTGCGCTAGGTGGTGACCCCGGCCATGGGGGGGAGGCAGCACAGTTAGGGAGTTTTAGAAAGTGGCATATGTTGATGTTGGACATTCAGCTGATGCAAAAGGCGAAATAGGTGAAGTCCCAGGAAGAGGTGGACCAAAGCAAGCCATTTTTCTGTCACCCTATGTGTCATCAGGGGAAGGTGGGACAAAATCCTTGGAAACCCATGCATGGTTCATTTTAATGAAGGTTAGATCATCCACATTTTGGGTTGACAGACGGGTCCTTTTTTCTGTCAGGATTGATCCAGCTGCACTGAAGACTCTTTCCGATAGCACACTTGCAGCTGGGCAAGCGAGCTCCTGTAAGGCATATTGGGCCAATTCAGGCCAGGTGTCCAGTTTAGCGGCCCAATAGTCAAAGGGGAATGACCTGTGTGGGAGAACATCGATATGGGAGGAAAAGTAGTTTGTAACCATAGTTGACAACTGCTGTCTCCTGTCACTTTCCATCGATGCAGTATTACCAGTTGTCTGAGCGGTATTTGAAAAATCAGTCCACAACATTGTCATGAAACCCCTGTCTCCAACGCCACTTCTGCTGTGTGCACCACGAACACCTCTGCCAAGCTGCCCCCAGACCGTACGGCTCGTGTGAGAACCATCACCGCTGCTGTGTGCTGGGAATGCCTCAAGCAACCGATTTACCAGAGTTGCTTGTTTATTAGCCAATATTAGGTCAAGGTTCTCCTGTGGCATGATGTTTTGTAATTTGCCTTTATAGCGTGGATCCAGGATGCTGGCCAACCAGTAGTCGTCATCGTTCATCATTTTGGCAATGCGGGGGTCCCTTTTTAGGATCTGCAAGGCATAATCTGACATGTGGGCCAATGTTCCCGGTGTCAATGATGCACTGCGAGTGCTGGGTGGAGGAGCACTTTCTGGCAAATCCACATCCCTCCAGTCACGCACAAACCCTGTACCAGACCTTGCCACGCCAACATTTTCACTTGCCCCACGAGATGCATCCTCCTCCCCTAAGTAATCATCCCCATCATCATCCTCCTCCTCCTCTTCTTCCTCCACCTCGTCCAGGAGAGGTCCCTGAGCAGACAATGGCTGAATGTCATCAAGGATTCCCTCCTCCTCTTCCCCCTCATCAACATTGGCTGCAGACGCCTGCTCCTTAAGGTGCGTCTAAGTTTGCATGAGCAGACGCATAAGTGGGATGCTCATGCTTAGGATGGCGTCGTCTGCGCTTACCAGCCGTGTGCATTCCTCAAAACACTGAAGGACTTTACAGAGGTCTTTCAGCTTCGACCACTGCACACCTGTCAACTCGATGTCTGCTCTCAAAGTGCCTGGCCGTGTATCCTCCCACAAATGCATTATGGCCTGCCTCTGCTCGCACAGCCGCTCCACCATGTGCAGGGTGGAGTTCCACCTTGTTGTAATGTTGATAATGAGGCGGTGGTTGGGAAGGTGGAGCAATCGCTGCAGCTTCTGCATACGAACGGAGTGTACAGGCGACCGGCGGATGTGCGCGCACAGTCTTCGCACCTTCTGGAGCAGGGCTGTTAACTCCGGATAATTTTTGAGGAAGCACTGCACCACCAGGTTCAAGGTGTGAGCCAAGCAAGGTATGTGGCTGAGTTTTGAAAGGGCTATGGCTGCCACAAAATTACGGCCGTTATCACTAACTACCTTGCCTGCTTCAAGATGTACACTGCCCAGCCATGACTCAGTTTGTCGCTTCAAGTACTCGGCCAGCACCTCGGCGGTGTGTCTGTTGCCCAAACACATCATCTGCAACACAGCCTGCTGACACTTTCCACTAGCTGCTCGATAGGGGGGCACATCGTGTGCAACAGTGGCAGCTGCAGATGGAGTGCTCGTACGACTGCGCTCTGTGGACGAGCTTTCGCTTCTGGAGGAGGAGGAGGAGGAGGAGGGTGGAACGCCTACAGCCAACTGTTTCCTATACCGTGGGCTAGGCAGCACTGTCCCACCACCGCTGTCCCCTGTGGACCCTGCATCCACCACATTAACCCAGTGCGCAGTGATGGACACGTAACGGCCCTGGCCATGCCGACTGGACCATGCATCAGTTGTGAGGTGCACCTTTCCGCTCACTGACTGCTTGAGTGCATGGACAATGCGGTCTTTCACATGATGGTGGAGGGCTGGGATGGCTTTGCGAGAGAAGAAGTGGCGACTGGGTAGGTCATAGCGTGGTACTGCATAGGCCATGAGTTCGCGGAAAGCTGTGCTTTCCACCAACCGAAAGGGCATCATCTCAAACGAGATTAGTTTGGCAATGTGGGCGTTCAAACCCAGTGTACGCGGATGAGAGACTGAGTACTTTCTTGACCTACTCATAGTGTCTGGGAGGGTGAGCTGGACTTGAGAGCTGCATATGGTGGAAGTAGCGGTGGACAGGGCGGACTGAGAGAGGGTTGATGATGGTGATGAAGTTGGTGTTCTTTCTGATGGCCTAGAATCAGTCTTTCGTTGATATAACAGTGGGATTCCCTGACTGCTGTGGCCTTGCAACGACACCTCAACATTTGCTGCTGTGCTAACCGGTGGGCTTACAGTGGGGGAAACAATGTAGCGTTGCTGACTACCTTCGTTGTGATCAGTTGCACATATGGCACTTGAGGTTTGGTGTTGTGTCCACGCTTGCAAGTGCATGCTGGTTAAATGTCTAAGCATGCAACTGGTATTCAAATTTTTCAGATTTTTCCCTCGGCTAAAGGTCTTTGCACACTTCTTACAGATAACCTTGGCCTGATCATGAGGATTTTGTTCAAAAAAGTGCCACACTGCACTCTTCCTACTTTGGCAGACATTTTGCGGCCTATCACGCTGTGATCTTTTGACCCTCTGGACAAGCTGTCCAGCAACTCTTTTGATGTTTGGAACCTGTCTTTGGAGTGCTCCGGGCCTGCCAGATAACAGCTGTTGCGATGTCGATGTCTGCTGTGGATGATCCTCATCTGAGCTATTGGAAGCAGCACCCTCTTCCCCCAATGGATGCCAATCTGGGTCAACAACTGGGTCATCCATCACCTCCTCTTCTATGTCATGTGCACCTTCCTCTGTGTCACCGTGTATGGTGGTATAGTGTGCGGGAAGGGGCACCTGAGTCTCATCAGGGTCAGAATCTGGCTCTGTACACTGCGAGGACAATGTAGTGCTCTGAGTGAATGTACCAGCAGAATCATCCATCAGCGGCTGTGCATCAGTGCACTCCATGTCAGATTCATCTTGGCCTGGGTAATTCACCATTTCACTTGATAATCCAGGCATGGTATGTGAAAACAGCTCCATGGAGTAATCAGTAGTATGGCCTGCGTCATCCTTCAATCTTGGTTGGGGTGAAGGACACAAGGAAAGGTGTGGTTCATGAACATGAGCCTCCAATGACGACTCAGTGCTTTTACTTTTTACAACTGAAGAAGAGGAGGCGATAGAGCTGGAGGCTGAGTCAGCAATGTAAGACAAAACTTTTTCCTGATGCTCTGGCTTTAAAAGCGGTTTGCCAACTCCTAGAAAACTAAGCGTTCGAGGCCTTATGTAGCCAGACGATGACGCAGGCTCAACACCTCCTGCATTCGGTCCTATTTTGCTCTTGCCACTACCATCAGATCCACCACCAACACCATCATTACCAGCTGCCAACCCCCGCCCAATTCCACGGCCTCTGCCACCAGCCTTCCTCATTTTAGGTAGAAATGTAGACAAAATCCAACAAACAATATAGTAATGTAAAACAAGGTACAAGGTGTCTATAGGACAGGGGAGATTTTGAATTTCTGCAGACACTTGTGGACACTGGACACTTTTGGATTGTGTGAGGCCCACTGATATCTGAGCGCTATGTGACAGGCTCGATGGCACAGCTGTGACCAAAGTGACTAGAGGATAAGGGAGATTTTGAATCTCTGCACACACTTTTGGACACTGGACACTTTTGGATTGTGTGAGGCCCAATGAATATCTGAGCGCTATATGACAGGCTCGATGGCACAGCTGTGACCAAAGTGACTAGAGGATAAGGGAGATTTTGAATCTCTGCACACACTTTTGGACACTGGACACTTTTGGATTGTGTGAGGCCCAATGAATATCTGAGCGCTATGTGACAGGCTCGATGGCACAGCTGTGACCAAAGTGACTAGAGGATAAGGGAGATTTTGAATCTCTGCACACACTTTTGGACACTGGACACTTTTGGATTGTGTGAGGCCCACTGATATCTGAGCGCTATGTGACAGGCTCGATGGCACAGCTGTGACCAAAGTGACTAGAGGATAAGGGAGATTTTGAATCTCTGCACACACTTTTGGACACTGGACACTTTTGGAATGTGTGAGGCCCACTGATATCTGAGCGCTATGTCACAGGCTCGATGGCACAGCTGTGACCAAAGTGACTAGAGGATAAGGGAGATTTTGAATCTCTGCACACACTTTTGGACACTGGACACTTTTGGATTGTGTGAGGCCCACTGATATCTGAGCGTTATGTCACAGGCTCGATGGCACAGCTGTGACCAAAGTGACTAGAGGATAAGGGAGATTTTGAATCTCTGCACACACTTTTGGACACTGGACACTTTTGGATTGTGTGAGGCCCAATGAATATCTGAGCGCTATGTGACAGGCTCGATGGCACAGCTGTGACCAAAGTGACTAGAGGATAAGGGAGATTTTGAATCTCTGCACACACTTTTGGACACTGGACACTTTTGGATTGTGTGAGGCCCACTGATATCTGAGCGCTATGTCACAGGCTCGATGGCACAGCTGTGACCAAAGTGACTAGAGGATAAGGGAGATTTTGAATCTCTGCACACACTTTTGGACACTGGACACTTTTGGATTGTGTGAGGCCCAATGAATATCTGAGCGCTATGTGACAGGCTCGATGGCACAGCTGTGACCAAAGTGACTAGAGGATAAGGGAGATTTTGAATCTCTGCACACACTTTTGGACACTGGACACTTTTGGATTGTGTGAGGCCCAATGAATATCTGAGCGCTATGTGACAGGCTCGATGACACAGCTGTGACCAAAGTGACTAGAGGATAAGGGAGATTTTGAATCTCTGCACACACTTTTGGACACTGGACACTTTTGGATTGTGTGATGCCCACTGATATCTGAGCGCTATGTGACAGGCTCGATGGCACAGCTGTGACCAAAGTGACTAGAGGATAAGGGAGATTTTGAATCTCTGCACACACTTTTGGACACTGGACACTTTTGGATTGTGTGAGGCCCACTGATATCTGAGCGCTATGTCACAGGCTCGATGGCACAGCTGTGACCAAAGTGACTAGAGGATAAGGGAGATTTTGAATCTCTGCACACACTTTTGGACACTGGACACTTTTGGATTGTGTGAGGCCCAATGAATATCTGAGCGCTATGTGACAGGCTCGATGGCACAGCTGTGACCAAAGTGACTAGAGGATAAGGGAGATTTTGAATCTCTGCACACACTTTTGGACACTGGACACTTTTGGATTGTGTGAGGCCCACTGATATCTTAGCGCTATGTCACAGGCTCAATGGCACAGCTGTGACCAAAGTGACTAGAGGATAAGGGAGATTTTGAATCTCTGCACACACTTTTGGACACTGGACACTTTTGGATTGTGTGAGGCCCACTGATATCTGAGCGCTATGTCACAGGCTCGATGGCACAGCTGTGACTAAAGTGACTAGAGGATAAGGGAGATTTTGAATCTCTGCACACACTTTTGGACACTGGACACTTTTGGATTGTGTGAGGCCCAATGAATATCGGAGCGCTATGTGACAGGCTCGATGGCACAGCTGTGACCAAAGTGACTAGAGGATAAAGGAGATTTTGAATCTCTGCACACACTTTTGGACACTGGACACTTTTGGATTGTGTGAGGCCCACTTATATCTGAGCGCTATGTGACAGGCTCGATGGCACAGCTGTGACCAAAGTGACTAGAGGATAAGGGAGATTTTGAATCTCTGCACAAACTTTTGGACACTGGACACTTTTGGATTGTTGAGGCCCAATGAATATCTGAGCGCTATGTGACAGGCTCGATGGCACAGCTGTGACCAAAGTGACTAGAGGATAAGGGAGATTTTGAATCTCTGCACACACTTTTGGGCACTGGACACTTTTGGATTGTGTGAGGCCCAATGAATATCTGAGCGCTATGTGACAGGCTCGATGGCACAGCTGTGACCAAAGTGACTAGAGGATAAGGGAGATTTTGAATCTCTGCACACACTTTTGGACACTGGACACTTTTGGATTGTGTGAGGCCCAATGAATATCTGAGCGCTATGTCACAGGCTCGATGGCACAGCTGTGACCAAAGTGACTAGAGGATAAGGGAGATTTTGAATCTCTGCACACACTTTTGGACACTGGACACTTTTGGATTGTGTGAGGCCCAATGAATATCTGAGCGCTATGTGACAGGCTCGATGGCACAGCTGTGACCAAAGTGACTAGAGGATAAGGGAGATTTTGAATCTCTGCACACACTTTTGGACACTTTTGGATTGTGTGAGGCCCAATGAATATCTGAGCGCTATGTGACAGGCTCGATGGCACAGCTGTGACCCAAGTGACTAGAGGATAAGGGAGATTTTGAATCTCTGCACACACTTTTGGACACTTGACACTTTTGGATTGTGTGAGGCCCAATGAATATCTGAGCGCTATGTGACAGGCTCGATGGCACAGCTGTGACCCAAGTGACTAGAGGATAAGGGAGATTTTGAATCTCTGCACACACTTTTGGACACTGGACACTTTTGGATTGTGTGAGGCCCACTGATATCTGAGCGCTATGTCACAGGCTCGATGGCACAGCTGTGACAAAAGTGACTAGAGGATAAGGGAGATTGGATTGCTTTTAAAAAAGCAGTTTGCGGAGCAGTGGGTAAACAACAATGCAGGAATGTCAGGAAGCCTTAGAAGGCAACCCAACAACCAACACCACTGATACACCACTATATAGCCTCCCCTTGCACTGCACACACAGTGACTGGTGTGTTGTGCAGGCCAAATCGCTAGCAGCAGAAGCAGTTTTTTTGTCTTCTTCCCTGCCTAACGCTCTCCCTACAGAATCAGCAACCTCTCCCTATACTGAGATCGGCAGAAGTAAGATGGCGGTCGGCGTGCACGCCCTTTTATACCCCCTGTGACGCCCACCAAAGCAAGCCAATCACTTGCATGCCCTTCTGAAAGATGGTGGTGACCCCTGCCTATGTCATCACGTTGCCCACAGTGTCCGTGGATCCTGATTGGCTGAAAAAGAGCGCAAAACAAACTTTTGAAACGCGACTTTGGCGCGCAAGTCGCCGACCTCGTGGCCGACCTCATCCTAGGGTCGGGTTTCGTTTCATGAAACCCGACTTTGCCAAAAGTCGGTGACTTTTGAAATTGTTCGACCCGTTTCGCTCAACTCTAGTGACAGCCCTTGAGATATTTGTACACAGCTATTAAGTCTCCTCTCAGTCTTCTCTTTTGCAAGCTAAACATTCCCAAATCATGCAACCTTTCCTCATAAGACAGGGTTTGCAGACCGGCCACCATTCTGGTCGCTCTTTTCTGAACTTGCTCCAGTTTGTTGATGTCTTTTTTAAAATGCGGCACCCAAAACTGGACACAGTATTCCAGATGAGGTCTGACCAAAGAGGAGTAGAGGGCAATAATGATTTCACGTGATCTAGATTGTATGCTTCTGATAATACATCCCAGAATTGCATTTGCCTTTTTTGCTGCTGCATCACACTGTTGACTCATATTCAGTCTGTGATCTATTAGTATACCCAAGTCTTTTTCACATGTGCTGTTGCTTAGCCCTATTCCTCCCATTCTATATATGCTTTTTTCATTTTTATTGCCCAGATGTAGTACTTTGCATTTTTCCCTGTTACAAACCATTCTGTTAGTTGCTGCCCACTTCTCCAGTTTATTTATATCTTTTTGAATCCTCTCTCTCTTCTCTAGTATTAGCTATCCCTCCTAGTTTTGTGTCATCAGCAAATTTAATCAGTTTACCCTCAATTCCTTCATCTAAATCGTTGACAAAGATGTTGAACAATACAGGACCCAGGACAGAGCCCTGTGGTACCCCACTTGAGACATTCTTCCAACTGGATGTGCAGCCATTTATGACCACTCTTTGGGTCCGATCAGTAAGCCAGTTATGAATCCACCTAACAGTTGCCTTGTCCATTCCATACCTAGTCATTTTTTCAATAAGGATTTTGTGAGATACTTTGCCAAATGCTTTGCTGAAGTCAAGATATACTATATCTACAGCATTTCCCTGATCCACCCAATCAGTGATTCCATCATAGAAGGAAATTAAGTTAGTCTGACATGACTTATTAGTTACAAACCCATGCTGACTCTGTTTAATCACTTCATTCTTATCCAGGTACTGACATACATGTTGTTTAATAATTTGTTCAAAGATCTTTCCTGGTATAGAAGTCAGACTCACCGGCCTATAGTTGCCTGGGCCCACCTTCTTCCCCTTTTTGAAGATAGGAACAACATTTGCTCTTCTCCAGTCTTCTGGGACTTCTCCTGTTCTCCAAGAATTTTCAAAGATTATGGAGAGGGGTTCAAAAAATTCTTCTGCTATCTCCTTCAGTACTCTGGGGTGTAATTCATCTGGACCTGGAGACTTGAATTCATTTAGGTTAGCTAAGTGTTACCTCACTATCTTTCTGTTTATAGATATCCTGGATTCTTCTATTCCCTTAATAGGACAGTGAAGAACAGTTCATGTTATATTTCCTTTCTGAGAGAAAACAGATGCAAAATAGGAATTTAAAAGTTAAGCCTTCTCAACATCCTGTCTTACCCTTTCATCATTTTCATCCTGTAAAAATCCTATAGCATCTTTGACTTTTCTTTTACTTTTGACATATCCCCAACATCCTTTTTTATTGCTTTTGACGTCTCTTGCAAGCCTCAATTCATTGTCAGCTAGTTAATCTGATTTGTGCCCTGCAGGTTCTGCAGACAGCATTATATTCTTCTTTAGGTATGCCTCCCTCTTTCCATTTTATAAACATTTCTTTCTTCTTTTTTAGCATGTGCTTAAGTTCTATGTTCATCCATCCTGGTTTCCTTAAATGCTTCCTATTCTTCTCTATTTTCGGAATTGTTAACGATTGTGCTTTGAGAATTTCATTTTTCAAGATTTCCCATCCTTCCTGGACATTTTTGTCCTTAAGGATATCCAACCATTGGATCCCTCCAATTCTCTTTCTGAATCCCTTAAAATCTGCCTTTCTGAAATCTAACCTTGAAGTCTGAGTCTTCACAGGTCTTCCTCCCCTAGTTATCCAAAATTCTAAAATAGCATGGTCGCTACCTCCTAGGATCCCAGCCACTTTTACCTCCTCAACCATTTCCTCCCTGATATACTAAACTGTTTGAAAAGCAGACAGCACTCTAAGGTGTCGGTCTGGAAAAACGGAAAAACTCCTCGGCTTTTTTTTCCAGAGTAACACACAGATAGCTTGTATTTGTCCCTGATACCAGCCGGTACAAGGTAGTGTGTGACGAGCGTACACCGCTAGATGGTGTCTGTATGGAAAATTGTCACTCTCGGGCTATGTTTATATGGAGTGACACACGCTGTCTCTTTATAGTTTGGACCATCATTAAACAGCAGATATAGTAAACTGTTTGAAAAGCAGACAGCACTCTAAGGTGTCGGTCTGGAAAAATGGAAAAACTCCTCGGCTTTTTTTTCCAGAGTTACACACAGATAGCTTGTATTTGTCCCTAATACCAGCCGGTACATGGTAGTGTGTGAGGAGCGTACGTACACTGCTATACGGTGTGTGAAAAAATGAACGCTCGGTAACTGAGCAGAACAAAATAATAAAAGTTGGAGTGCTTTGAAAAAAGCAGTTTGAACAGCAGTGAGCACACAGCAATGCAGCTATCAGGTAGCCTGAAAAGGCAGCCTAATCACCACCAGCGCTGCTGCACATAACTGAAATCCTCCATTTTCACTGCACACTAACTGTACAGTGAAAAGTGCTAGCAGCAGAAGCAGTTTTTTTTTCTTCTTCCCTGCCTAACGCTCTCCTTACAGAATCAGCAGCAGCAGCTCTCCCTATTCTAAGATCGGCAGAAGTAAGATGGTGGTCGGCGGTCATGCCCTTTTGTAGCCCCTGTGACACCACACAAAGCCAGCCAATCACTTGAATGCCCTTCTCTAAGATGGTGGTGACCGCTGCCCATGTCATCGCGTTGCCCACAGTGTGGGTCCTCCATCACTGGCTGAAAAAGAGCGCTGGAAGCATCATTTGAAACGCGACTTTGGCGCTCTGATCGGTGACCACATGGCCGACCTCACGCTATGATCGGGTTTCGTTTCATGAACCGACCGACCCGTTTCACTCAACTCTACTCCTGAGTACACCAATATGTGGGGGAAAGCCACTGTTTGGGCGCATGACAGGGTTCAGAAAGGAAGGAGCACCATTTGACTTTTTGAACACAAAATTGGCTGGAATTAATGGCGGGAACCATGTCGCATTTGGAGACCCACTGATGTACCTAAACAGTGGAAACATCCCAAATTTAACTCCAACCCTAACAAAGCCCTAACCCCAACCCTAACCCAAACACATCCCTAACCCTAACCACAACCACAACCACAACCCCAACATCACAGCTGTAACACCAACCTTAACCCCAACACAGCCCTAATTTCAACACAACCATAACCTCAACACAACTCTAACCCCAACACAACCTCAACCCTAGCCCCAACTCTAACTTTAGCCCAACCCTATCCCTAGCTCTAACCCTAACCCTAGCCCCAACCCTTACCTTAGCCCAACCCTAACCCTAGCTCTAACTCCAACCATAACCCTAACCCTAGATCTAACCCCAACCCTAATTCCAACCATAGCCCCAACCCTAACCCTAACTGCAAAGAATGAAAAAAAATACATTTTTATATTTTATTTTTACGTAATGATGAGGGTGACAAAAAGTGGTTTGATTTACTATATTTTTTTAATTTGATCACTGTGATAGGGTCTATCACAGTGGTTAAAATTAAGCAATAGGAAAAATCTATTGTTGACCGGTGCCGGCCGGCAGATCTCTGCAGGTGCACTGCGCATGACCCTGCTATTTTCTTCTGGGAAGAGGGCTTGGGGATGCAACCAGAGGGTCCAGGGATGCTGGAGGTTCCTGAGGGGGGCTCGGGGGACTCCATTTCTCTATCCTCTGGTATGTTAGCTCATATTAGAAGCGAGAGAAATGAATGGAAATCAGACTTTTTTTGTGATCGTCATTATTTGGTGAATAACAGCGATCACAAGACTGGGGATGGTAAAAGCCGACCCGAATCATGTTCTCTAGCCGAGACCCCAGAGATTTTCTGACGCTGGGGGGCGCTATACACTTATTTCTTATCGCCGTGAAAAAGCAGCACTGAGGAATAAGTACCCTTAACCCCTTTACCCCCCGAGGGTTGTTTGCATGTTAATGATCGGGCCAAGTTTTACAATTCTGACCACTGTCACTTTATGAGGTAATAACTCTGGAACTCTTCAACGGATCTTGGTGATTCAGAGACTGTTTTTCTGTGACATATTGTACTTCAAATTAATGGTAAAAAAATTTCAATATAACTTGCGTTTATTTGTGTAAAAAACAAAAATGTCAAAGAAAACTACTGTTTGGGCACACATCAGGGCACGGAAGGGAAGTAGTTACATTTTGGAATGCAGACTTTGATGGAATGGTCTGCGGGTGTCATGTTGCATTTGCAGAGCTCCTGATGTGCCGAAACAGTAGAAGCCCCCCACAAGTGACCCAATTTTGGAAACTAGACATATCTACATGTGTGGTGAGAACTTTGAACCCCCAAGTATTTCACTAAAGATAATAACGCAGAGCCGTGAAAACAAAAAAAATCATTTTTTTTCCACAAAAATGATTTTTTAGTCCCCAATTTTTTATTTTCACAAAGGTAACAAGAGAAAATGGACACCAAAAGTTGTTGTACAATTAGTCTTGAGTATGCTGGTACCCCATATGTGGGAGAAAACTACTGTTTGGGTACACATCTGATCTGATTTGGTGAATAACAGCGATCACAAGACTGGGGATGGTAAAAGCCGACCCGAATCATGTTCTCTAGCCGAGACCCCAGAGATTTTCTGACGCTGGGGAGCGCTATACACTTATTTCTTATCGCCGTTAAAAAGCAGCGCTGAGGAATAAGTACCCTTAACCCCTTTACCCCCCGAGGGTTGTTTGCATGTTAATGATCGGGCCAAGTTTTACAATTCTGACCACTGTCCCTTTATGAGGTAATAACTCTGGAACTCTTCAACGGATCTTGGTGATTCAGAGACTGTTTTTCTGTGACATATTGTACTTCAAATTAATGGTAAAAAATTTTCAATATAACTTGCGTTTATTTGTGTAAAAAACAGAAATTTGGCGGAAATTTGGAAGATTTAGCAATATTCAAATTTTTAATCAGAGTAATATGTCACACAAAATAGTTCATAAATAACATTTTACACATGTTTATTTTACATCAGCACAATTTTTTAAACCAATTTCTTTTCGTTAGGAAGTTACCGGTATAATTTTTAAAAGTTGACCAGCGAATTCTCATTTTTACAGAAAAATTTAAAAAAGTTTTTGTTAGGGATCACCTCACATTTGAAGTCACCTTAAAGGGTCTATATGGCAGAAATTACCCAAAAGTGACACCATTCTAAAAACTGCACCCCTCAAGCTGTTCAAAACCACATTCAAAAAGTTTATTAACCCTTCAGGTGATTCACAGGAATTAATGGAATGTGAAAGGAAAAAATGAACATTTAACTAAAACATAACTTTAGACTTATTTTTATCTTCACAAGGCTAACAGGAAAAAATGAACACAAAAATTTGGAATTGAGATCGGACGACCCAAGGAACTTATCTAGATGTGTGGTGAGCGCTTTTAACCCCCACAAATGTTTCACTAAAGTTTTAAATGTAGAACCGTGAAAATAAAAAATTATATTTTTCCACAAAAATGATCTTTTAGCCCCCATTTTTTAATTTTTATAAGGGTAACCGGAGAAATTGGACCACAAAAGTTGTTGTCCAATTTGTCTTGAGTACGCTGATACCCCAAATGTCAAAGAAAACTACTGTTTGGGCACACATCAGGGCACGGAAGGGAAGTAGTGACATTTTGGAATGCAGACTTTGATGGAATGGTCTGCGGGTGTCATGTTGCATTTGCAGAGCTCCTGATGTGCCGAAACAGTAGAAGCCCCCCACAAGTGACCCAATTTTGGAAACTAGACATATCTACATGTGTGGTGAGAACTTTGAACCCCCAAGTATTTCACTAAAGATAATAACGCAGAGCCGTGAAAACAAAAAAAATCATTTTTTTTCCACAAAAATGATTTTTTAGTCCCCAATTTTTTATTTTCACAAAGGTAACAAGAGAAAATGGACACCAAAAGTTGTTGTACAATTAGTCTTGAGTATGCTGGTACCCCATATGTGGGAGAAAGCTACTGTTTGGGTACACATCTGGGCTCAAAAGTGAAGTAGTGACGTTTTGGAATGCAGGCTTTGATAGAATTGTCTGCAGGCATCATGTTGCATTTGCAGAGCCCCTGATGTCTTTAAATAGTGGAAACCCCCCACGAGTGTCATGCTGGAAGACCCAGCATTAACCCATCTTCAGTGCTCTTACTGGTGGAAGGAAGTCACTAAACAAAATATTGCAATCCATCCTCCCTTCAATATGGGGCAGTGATCCTGTCCCCTTTGCAGAAAAACACTCCTAAAGCATGATGATTTTTCCACCATGCTTCACAGTTGGGACAGTGTTCTTGGGGTTGTACTCTTCCTTCTTCCTCCAAACACAGCAAGTGGAGTCGATATGGCTAAGTTCTATTTCTCTGCTGCTCCAGCTGACAACTCCACGCCACTCATCCCTCAGCATGTTGACTACAAGTTATTGTCTGACCCTGTTCTTTTGGACGGCCCTGTCCTGTCTGTGGTACCAGATAAGCTGCTTAGAGACTACTCCAAAGAACCGCCCACTGCCACGGTCTGTGAGTATTCCCATGGCTCGTGTTTGTTGTAGCTGTTTTCGTTCTGACCCAAAGTCAGGCATGCCAGATCACCAGTGATGCCAAATTAGGAGTTTACGCCCTTAATTTACAAGCACGCTTGGAGACAAAGGAGACTGCACACAGGTCATGGGCAAATCACTTTATCTGGCATAATGAAACACAAGGCAATATTTTATACCATTTACAACAAATGTAACTCTATGTAGCTCATGTAGTTGCCACCGCTACCCAGGGTCATACTTTTTTTTACCATGTACCCAGAACATGTTGTGGCTAACTATTGAGAACATATATGATAAGAAGTATAGTCTCCTTGAAGAGGAGACTGACATACTGCTGCATCATGAGAATAAAATCTAGCAATGAGAGGCAAAAGGCAATTAAAGGCAAACCATTAACCCTTCTATATCATGTTCGGCGCCATTTCTGAGGAATCCCCATAACGGACTGTTTCCATGTTCCAGCGCACTCAAGCCAAGCAAGACCGGATCCATCAGCACCATCGGGAGACAGCGTTTCTCGTTCCTCCGTAGCACAGCCTGAGACTTTGTCCACAATTTGCGCCGCCGGGAGATTTTCCAGCCTTTCCCCTGCAAGAACTGCAAGCGATAAGTTACCTTGTTTTTGTATATCTTATTCTCTAGCATTGTGTTTGTGTGCCATTCCCGTCGCTGCTGTTAGGAATCTGGGTTCTATGCTGCCTATGCGGGAATCCAGGTTCTCACATTTGTGGTGAAGGCACTTTAATTATTTATTTTTTTAGTGCCTTCCGCCACTCCTAACATAATACTAGCGCCAGGGTCTGGCTGGAGATGGTAGATCAGCAACAACTGTTGCAGTGCGTGCGTGCGACAGCTCGAGACTCGCTTAGCAACCCTTGAGCGAGCTCTCGCAGCTTCACAGGCCACAGATGCTGCTGTCCAAGCACTCACGGGACGCGGTAGGGCGTATGTCCATGTCCGCCTTTAAGCCGACAGTTACCCGCCTCCCGTTACCCAAAAAATATTCTGGGGATGGCGCCTCCTGTAGAGGTTTTATCAGCCAGTGCTCGATCCACCTGGAGCTGCTGGCTGCGCAATTCCCTACAGAGCTGGCCAAGGTGGCCTTTATTATATCCCTACTGTCAGGTAAGGCGCTGGAATGGGCTATGCCACTAGGGGAGCGTGGTGACCCGGATATCCGGACCGCAGCTAATCTGCAAACTGCTATCAAGCAGGTGTTTCTTGGTCCGCGGGTTACACACGATACCTCTCTCCAACTGCTCTCCTTGTCTCAAGGATCACTCTCGGTCAGTCAATACACCGTCCGTTTTCGGACACTGGCGTCCGAGTTGGAGTGGTCCGACAAGGCTCTGATTCCTGTCTTCTGGAATGGATTAGCGGAGCATGTAAAGGATGCTCTCTCCACGAGAGAAATTCCTACCAGTCTCGAGGAGTTAATATCAATCTCCTCGCGGATTGACCTCCGATTTTCGGAGCGTGGTTTGGAGCGAGTTCACTCCAAACGGAGAGGTACCCCAGCTCCCAAATTTTTTGAATCTCTGAATCCGCCCGAGCTGGAGGTTCCGCCACCCGAGCCCATGGAAGTGTCTTGCGCCATTTCTGAGACATGTCCGGCTCATGAGTCCATATGCGGTTGTTTTCATCCACCCGCTGCTTCTCCGGAAGACAGCGCCCCGCAATGGTCTGACGATGAGTCGGTAGGCGAGGCTTTTGTCCCTCCTTGCCAGCGGTCTAATGTCCTCGCGTGGGCACACGCGCCCAATGCGGACGACCATCGTGGCTATATGCAGACCATGAAGTCTCTGGCCGGTTCGTATTGGTGGCCGCACAGGGCTCGGGACGTAAAAAAGTTTACTCGGGCATGCACCATGTGCTCGGGATAGCCTTCCCGAACGGAGTGTGGCTACGCCCGCCGTTACACGGAGGCCTCCTCCTAAAACTCCCACTCCTATTGTCTCCCGGGTGTCCCTCCTGAGACCTTTCGATCTCGTCTCCCCTGATCGGAAGGTTCAGGGAGGAGGGGGCCCTAGGAGGGGGGGTAATGTTAGGAATCTGGGTTCTATGCTGCCTATACGGGAATCCAGGTTCTCACATTTGTCGCCAGATGCTAAGTCCTTTTTTTCAACTTCTGAGCATGCCCACGGGACGAGCTCCCATTGGAGTTCAGGAGTCAGGTGCTCAGGTCCTGCTCCTGATTCCGTTGGCTTAGCTCAGGGCTCTGGAGATTTCTGGCAGGTCCCTTACGCTATAAAAAGTGCGCATGGCCGCTATGCCATGCGCTAGTATCTTTACACTGCTGCTGTGTGCATGGTGACGGATGCTTGGACTGGTGACAGACTCATTATGAAACCCCTTCCCTCGGTTATTACGTCTGTGTGAGTGAGTGGTATTCTGTCAGCACCTGCGCTAACGCCAACGCGCACAAGCTCCATCTTCCAGCAGCTTAGCGTCCTGCATCGCGCTTGCGATATTTGCGGTTGCAGCCTTCCAGGCGTGCGCAGTTGCGATGCCGGGCACACATGTACATGGTAAGTCCGCTCGGTTGTAGTGACTATCCTTAACTACTCCGGTTTCCAGCTACCGCACGTGTGCCGCTGAGATCCTGTGCGGTTAACAGGCTCAGCGACACTATTTTGTGTTATTTTTCCCTGCAGCTCTGTGTGCTTTAACAGGGCTTGCCTTATTGCATCTGGGTGAGTTAGAACCCTGTGCATATTAGTGCTCTGCCTTTCCCAGCAGCGGTTTTGTCATCCACCGCACGTTGGACCCCGAGTGGCGAAGGCACTTTAATTATTTATTTTTTTAGTGCCTTCCGCCACTCCTAACAGCTGCCATACTAATCTTGCCTCCCTGCATGGAGTATTATTTGTTAATTGCCTGTTCAGTAAATTCTGTGAACCCCTTCTCTGCCTCCGGCTCTTCATTGCATCCAACGAACCTCTCTTCTCTACATTTTGGCATAGTCGGCAGGATGCAGTCTAATAGCACGGAGGTGGTAGAACAGACAGCTGGGCCCAGAATCAGTATCTATTTGGGGGCCATGCTGAGTAACTTGCCAAAATTATGCGGGGTCTAATACTATGAGGGGTATGATGAGAATGCACCTTATGACCCCCTCACTGTGTATGTGTGTGTATATATGTGCGTATGTATGTATATGTGCGTGTGTGTGTGTGTGAGTATGTATGTATGTGTGTGAATGTTTGTGAGTATATATATATAATTTAAGGGTAGGTTAATTTTAACATTGAGATAGAATATCAAAAATAAAATCCAGAAAATCACATTGTATAAATTACACAAATTTATTTGCATTTTGCAGTGAGAAATAAGTATTTGATACCCTACCAACTACTAACTCCTACTGACTCCTATAGACCAGTTAGACGCTCCTAATCAACTCATTACCTGCATTAAAGACAGCTGTCTTACATAGTCACCTTTATAAAAGACTCCTGTCCACAGACTCAATTTATCAGTCTGACTGTAACCTACACAAAGCTGGAATCAGCTACAAAACATTAGTAAGACACTGGGTGAGAAGGAGACAACTGTTGGTGCAACAGTAAGAAAATGAAAGAAATGCAAAATGACTGTCAATCGACATTGATCTGGGGCACCATGCAAAATCTCACCTCGTGAGGTATCCTTGATCATGAGGTGAGAGATCAGCCTAAAACTATAAGGGGGAACTTGTTAATGATCTCAAGGCAGCAGGGACCACAGTCACTAAGGCTGTGTTCACACACAGCGTTTTTTTAGCGGTTTTTACCACGGTTTTCACTATAAAACCGCTAAAAATAAGCTTCCCAGTCATTTCTATGCATTTTGCACTTTTTGTGCACATTGATGCGTTTTTTACCTCAAAAAAACGGCATCGCGGTAAAAAACGCAGCATGCACACTAATTTTGTGGATTTTTCCGCGTTTTTGGCTTCTTCCATGCGTTTTGAAACCGCTGCGGAAAAAAACGCATCAAAAACGCATCAAAACCGCCGCGGAATAGCTTAGTTACTCACCGATAACGGTGTTTCTCGGAACCCATGACAGCACCACGGAGAGAGGGGGTCCGCCCATCAAGGACAGGAACCTACAGACAAAAGAGCGGCACCTCTCCTCCGCCCCCAGTTGGTTACAGAGCATCAGAGGGTCTCCCGGTTAGTTAATAACAAAAGTATATACATAACATTATAATTTGCATACTTATAGAGAAACCTCGTGACTAAGAACACACTCTACACACATTAAATCGTGCTCACCGCACACGTAAAAAAGGGGGGGAATTAAGCGGGTGCTGTCATGGGTTCCGAGAAACACCGTTATCGGTGAGTAACTAAGCTATTCTCCCTCACCCATGACAGCACCACGGAGAGAATTTCAGAGATTGGTAGCTTAGGGAGGGACCACCGCCTGAAGGACCCTTCTCCCGAAGGTCAGGTCAGACGCAGAGGCTAGATCTAGGCGATAGTGTTTGAAAAAGGTAGAAGGTGTTGACCAGGTGGCCGCCTTACAGATCTGTTCTATCGATACCTCTGATCTTTCTGCCCATGAGGTCGCCATTGCTCTTGTAGAGTGGGCTTTTAGACCCTCCGGGATGGTATTCCCGCTGCATGAGTATGCCAGGGCAATCGCGTCTCTTATCCATCTTGCCAGGGTACTTTTGGACGCCCCGAGCCCCTTACGAGGTCCCTGGAAACACACAAAGAGAGATCCTTCCTTCCTACATCCCTTGGTGGCCTCTAGGTAATGCACTAAGCACCTCTTCACATCTAATGTGTGAAATTTCTCCTCTCCTCTATTCGTAGGGTTTGGGCAGAAGGAAGGAAGGACTACCTCCTGTGATCTATGGAAGTGTGTTGCTACCTTGGGCAAATATGCAGGGTCAGGTTTCAATATAATTCTATCCTCCATAATTTTAATGAATGGGGGTATTGCCGATAAGGCTTGAATGTCACTTACTCTGCGAGCCGATGTTAGGGCCACTAGCAGTATCGTTTTTAATGATAGGGTCTTTAGTGGAGCTGACTGAATAGGCTCGAATGGGGGTCCTGTTAGGGCTGACAACACTAAGTTCAGATCCCATGATGGTACTTTCTGGGTAGCTATTGGTCTAGACCTGGCTGCGGCCCTCATAAACCGTGCCACCCAAGGGTCGCTCGCTACCTCCTGATTATAGAGGGCGCCCAGGGCCGCTACCTGTACCCTCAGTGTGTTAGTCGCTAGTCCCTGTTCTAACCCTCTTTGGAGGAATTCCAGGATTTTATCCATTTGTATTCCATCCTGAACCTTTGCCCCCGAACTGGATAGGAATTTTCTCCAGGTTCTACCATAGGCTTTGATTGTAACCGGTTTTCTACTTTTTTGTAACGTGGAAATTAGATTTTCTGAAAATCCTTTCCCCCTCAGCAGTGACCTTTCAAATTCCATGCTGTTAAATGGAGGTTCACTGCTTGGGGGTGTAGCACAGGGCCCTGTGATAGAAGGTCGGGGAGATCTGGTAGAACCCAGGGGTCGGTTACTGACATTATTCTGAGCCATGAAAACCATGTTCTTTTTGGCCAGAAAGGGGCTATAAGTATTACCCAAGCCCCCTCTTCCCTGACTTTCCTTATCACCGCCGGAAGGAGAATGGTCGGTGGGAAGGCATACAGTAAACCCCGTGTCCATGGGAGCATAAATGCGTCCAGGGTGTGAGGATTCCCTTTGGGATTCAGAGAACAGAATGTTTCCACTTTTTTGTTTTTGTGGTCTGCAAATAAGTCTATGTCTGGGGTTCCCCACATTTCCACAATCTTCTGAAAAACGGACTGATTTAGAGTCCACTCCCCCTGATGTAGTTGGGTACGGCTCAGAAAGTCTGCCGTTTGGTTCTCTACTCCCCGTATATGTAGCGCCGATAGGGACAGTAAGTTTTTCTCTGCCAACCCGAATATCTCGAAGGATGCCTCCATTAACGTTCTGGACCTGGTTCCCCCCTGGTGGTTTATATAGGCCACTGTTACTCGGTTGTCCGAGAATATCCGGACATGATGGCCTTTTAATGCTGGCAAAAAGTGACTCAAGGCATAATTTACTGCTAGCAGTTCTTTTTGATTCGAGGAGGCTTTTAGTTCTTGACTTCTCCATCCCCCTTGAGCCACGCTGATGCCCATGTGTGCTCCCCAACCCACAGGACTGGCGTCGGTGGTAATTACATGTGTGATTTTGGCCTCCCAGGGGATCCCTTTGGACAAGTTGTTTTTGTCCTCCCACCAGGCTAGGGAAAGAATAGTTTTTGAACCTAGCGTAATATGATGTTCCAAGCGGTCTCCTAAGGTCCGCTGGTTGGTCAGGATATCCCATTGCAGATCCCTCATATGTATTTGTGCCCACTGGACCGCCGGCAAGCATGCAGAGAGGGACCCTAACAGGGACATTGCTCGTCTTAGTGTCATAGAGGGGTTTTGCCTCGCTTTTTGTACTATATGAATAATTCTGTCCCTTTTGTGATCTGGCAAGTAACATACTTGGATATTTGAATCCAGTGTCAGGCCTAGGAACTCCTGGACTCTTTGGTTCCAGCCTTGACTTTTTCAGGTTCAGAAGCCACCCGAGGTTTTTTAGAGTGCTCATCACTCGGTCCCTCTGTTCTGTGCATTTCTGGCCTGAGTTGCTCGCTATTAAAGAGTCGTCCAAATAAGGCACTATCAGAACATCCTGTTCTCTTATGTGAGCCATCATCTCTGCCACCAATTTCGTAAAGACCCGTGGAGCCACTGAGATCCCAAATGGCAGGGCCTTGTATTGGAATTCTCTTATTTCTCCTGCTATCGAGACTGCTAGCCTGAGGTATTGCCTGGATTCTTTGTGAATGGGGACATGGTAGTAGGCATCGCTGAGGTCTAGGACCACCATAAAACATTGCGGAAAGAGAATTTTGATGGTCGATTTGATCGATTCCATCTTGAATTTTTCGTTCTTGATATAGCAATTCAGTTTTTTTAAATTTATGATGGTGCGGAAGGTGCCGTCTGGTTTGGTTACCAGGAAGAGAGGCGAGTAGAACCCCCTGCCTCTCTCCTGTGGGGGAACCTCCTGTAGGACTTTTTTGTCCAACATACTCAGAACCTCCCTTTCGAGGGCGTCCTGTTCGTTTTTTGACGACCTTATCGGGGTAATTATGTATTTTTGCGGCGGGAGAGAATAAAAGTTTATCCTTAATCCCGATCTTACAAGATTTATCAGCCAGGGATTGTTGGATATTTTCTCCCAGGCTGGGAGGAAAAACCTTAGTCTCCCTCCCACCCTGGGCCCACAGTCACTTGGCGGGTTTTTTATCCCGGGACGAGTTACCGAAGATGAACCCCCTGTCCCTTCTTCTGTCTTCCCATTTTTGGTCTCTCGGGGGTCTCCTCTGGAAGAACTTTCTGTTCCGAAAGGACCGTTTAAAGCCTGTGGCGGTCACAGGTCCTAAGTTTGGGAAGCCTTTCTTTTTGTCACCCGCCTTTTCGAGGATGTCATCCAAGGTTTCCCCGAAGAGGAATTTTCCTTCACAGGGAATGGCGCATAATTTTATTTTTGTCTGGAGATCCCCAGGCCAACATTTTAACCATAAAGCTCGTCTAGCTGCATTCGACAAGGCTGCTGTTTTAGATGACAATCTTATCGAATCAGCCGAAGAGTCGGCCAGGTAGGCTGCTGCCCCTCTTATCATTGGCATGGATTCCAGGATTTTATCTCTGGGAACCCCTTCCCTTATCTGTCTCTCCAATTGGTCTATCCATACCATAAGAGCTCTGGAGGTACAGGTTGCCGCTACCGCCGGCCTGATGTTTCCCCCTGCTGATTCCCAGGTGCCCTTAAGTAGGGTATCCGCTTTTTTATCCAACGGGTCTTTCAGGGTACCCATATCTTCAAAGGGGAGTGCAAACTTTCTTGAAGCTTTGGCTATCGCCACATCTAGTTTGGGGGCCTTATCCCATGATGTGGATGCTTCCTCCTCAAATGGGTACTTCCTTTTGATGGAAGGAACTGTGGAGCTTTTCCTATCCGGTTTTTCCCATTCTTTATCTATGAGGCCTTGGACGTTCTTATTTAACGGAAATACCTTCCGTTTTTTTTGACTCAGTCCCCCGAACATAATGTCCTGGACTGATCTATCAGTCCGGGGTTCTTCCACCCCCATAGTGGATCTTACCGCCTTTACTAAGGCATCCACTTCGTCCAGGGGGAAACAATGACGACCTTCCGTCTCCTCATCGGAGGATGACGAGTCGGTATTTACAGTATGGGAGGTGACTTCCCCTGACGATAAGCTGTCAGATTGGGACTCTATCACCACGTCCCCCTTCCTTCCCTTCCTTTCCCGTTTTCTGGATGAAAGGGCACTCTGAATTTCTGCGCGGATTACCGCCCTTAGGTCTGCGGCATGATCCGGGGTTTCACCGCCGAGGACCTCCTGTATACAGGAGTCACACAATTTTTTCTCCCAGGGCGTTGGTAATGGTTTCCCACAGGTGGGGCATTCCCTGTTCTTGGTCTTTTCTTTCTTCTTTCCCTGATAAGGGAAAGAAGTCTATTACAATGGGGAACATTCACGAAGATCCACTTACCCCTCATGCGCGGTTGCAGGTACCGGTTCTGGAAGTGGATCCAAATCCCTCACTGGGCGATCCACGGCAGGTGACTTGCTCCTTGCAGTAGACTGCTGCGTGGAGTGGCTGCTGGACCTGCTCCCCCGTCCGTCTTTATCCTTTTGGCGGCGCTGGTGATGCTGCCTTTGTTGCTGCTGCTGCTGCTGCTTAGGCTGCTGTAGCTGGTCGCTATCCATCGCGCCTGAACGCTTCCAGCTCTGAGGCTGCTTTAGCGTTCCCAATTTGAATAAGCCGCCCTGGCGTCACCTGTCTTCCCGGCCTGCACCGCTCTTCCCCCGGGGAGTGCGTACTGCGCATGTGCCGACCGCGGGGACCCGGAAGTTCCTCATTCTACTTCCGGGGCAGCGCCATCTTGGTACACCTGTGTACCCAGCGCTGCCCCTATCCGGCGTCCCTCGGCCCCTACTCCTCCCGGAGCGGCGGCCCGGTCCTCCCCGCCCGCTCACCCTGGACAGCCCCTCAGCTGCAGCGGTGGCGGCTTCGGCAACCGACCCCGCCGCGACAGGGGCCTTCCCGCTGTCTGACCGCGGACGGGGCGGTCCCGGATCTTCAACTCCCGGTAAGCGCTGCGCTCTTGCTGCCGTGGTTCACCCGTCAAGGACAGGAACCCAACTGGGGGCGGAGGAGAGGTGCCGCTCTTTTGTCTGTAGGTTCCTGTCCTTGATGGGCGGACCCCCTCTCTCCGTGGTGCTGTCATGGGTGAGGGAGAAAAATAGATGCGGTTTCTGGGAAGGGAGTCAGGTTTTCAAGCAGAAATTTTCTGCTATGTGTGCACTTAGCCTTAAAGGTTTAAAATCCTGTAGTGCCCACAAGGTTCCCCTGCTCAAGAAGGCACATGTGCAGGCCCATCTGAAGTTTGCCAATGAACACCTGGATGATTCTGTGAGTGATAGGGAGAAGGTTGGATATCCTTAAAGACAAAAATGTCCAGGAAGGATGGGAAATCTTGAAAAATGAAATTCTCAAAGCACAGTTGTTAACAATTCCGAAAAGAGGGAAGAATAGGAAGCATTTAAGGAAACCAGGATGGATGAACACAGAACTTAAGCACATGCTAAAAAGGAAGCAAAAAATGTTTATAAAATGGAAAGAAGGAGGCATATCTAAAGAAGAATATAATGCTGTCTGCAGAACCTGCAAGGCACAAATCAGATTATCTAAAGCTGAAAATGAATTGAGGCTTGCAAGAGATGTCAAAAGCAATAATAAAGGATTTTGGGGATATGTCAAAAGTAAAAGAAAAGTCAAAGATGCTATAGGATTTTTACAGGATGAAAATGATGAAATGGTAAGACAGGATGTTGAGAAGGCTGAACTTTTAAATTCCTATTTTGCATCTGTTTTCTCTCAGAAAGGAAATGTAACATCAACTGTTATTCACTGTCCTATTAAGGGAGTAGAAGAATCCAGGATATCTATAAACAGAAAGATAGTGAGGAAACACTTAGCTAACCTAAATGTATTCAAGTATCCAGGTCCAGATGAATTACACCCCAGAGTACTGAAGGAGATAGCAGAAGAAATTTTTGAACCCCTCTCCATAATCTTTGAAAATTCTTGGAGAACAGGAGAAGTGCCAGAAGACTGGAGAAGAGCAAATGTTGTTCCTATCTTCAAAAAGGGGAAGAAGGTGGACCCAGGCAACTATAGGCCGGTGAGTCTGACTTCTATACCAGGAAAGATCTTTGAACAAATTATTAAACATGTATGTCAATACCTGGATAAGAATGAAGTGATTAAACAGAGTCAGCATGGGTTTGTAACTAATAAGTCATGTCAGACTAATTTAATTTCCTTCTATGATGGTATTACTGATTGGGTGGATCAAGGAAATGCTGTAGATATAGTATATCTTGACTTCAGCAAAGCATTTGACAAAGTCTCTCATACAATCCTTATTGAAAAAATGACTAAGTATGGAATGGACAAGGCAATTGTTAGGTGGATTCATAACTGGCTTAGTGATCGGACCCAAAGAGTGGTCGTAAATTGCTGCACATCCAGTTGGAAGAATGTCTCAAGTGGGGTACCACAGGGCTCTGTCCTGGGCCCTGTATTGTTCAACATCTTTATCAACGATTTAGATGAAGGAATTGAGGGTAAACTGATTAAATTTGCTGATGACACAAAACTAGGAGGGATAGCTAATACTAGAGAAGAGAGAGAGAGGATTCAAAAAGATTTAAATAAACTGGAGAAGTGGGCAGCAACTAACAGAATGGTTTTTAACAGGGAGAAATGCAAAGTACTACATCTGGGCAATAAAAATGAAAAAAGCATATATAGAATGGGAGGAATAGGGCTAAGTGACAGCACATGTGAAAAAGACTTGGGTATACTAATAGATCACAGACTGAATATGAGTCAACAGTGTGATGCAGCAGCAAAAAAGGCAAATGCAATTCTAGGATGTATTAACAGAAGCATACAGTCTAGATCACGTGAAGTAATTATTTCCCTCTACTCCTCTTTGGTCAGACCTCATCTGGAATATTGTGTCCAATTTTGGGCACCACATTTTAAAAAAGACATCAACAAACTGGAGCAAGTTCAGAAAAGAGCGACCAGAATGGTGACCGGTCTGCAAACCCTGTCTTATGAGGAAAGGTTGCAGGATTTGGGAATGTTTAGTTTGCAAAAGAGAAGACTGAGAGGAGACTTAATAGCTGTCTACAAATATCTAAAGGGCTGTCACATTGTAGAAGGATCAACTTTATTCTCATTTGCACAAGGAAAGACTAGAAGCAATGGGATGAAGCTGAATGGGAGGAGACACAGATTAGATATTAGAAAAAACTTTTTGACAGTTAGAGTGATCAATGAGTGGAACAGGCTGCCACGAGAAGTGGTGAGTTCTCCTTCAATGGAAGTCTTCAAACAGAGGCTGGACAGACATCTAACTGGGATGATTTAGCGAATCCTGCTTTGAGCAGGGGGTTGGACCAGATGGCCCAGGAGGTCCCTTCCAACTCTACGATTCTATGATTCTATGATTCTAGGTGCTGTGGTCAGATGAGACAAAAAAATTGAGCTTTTTGGCATTAACTCAACTCGCCATTTTTGGAGGAAGAGAAATGCTGTCTATGACCCAAAGAACATTGCAATTTTCTCCTGTGATGGCTTCACTCCCTTGGTGGAAATGATATGACCAGGGAACTCGATCTGGGTCCAGAACAAGTGAAATTTTTAGGGTTTCACTTTTAGCCCATACTTCTGTAAACGGCTCAACACTTCTTCCAGTCTCCGTTGATGATCTTCAAATGAAGCAGTGTATACGAATATGTCATCCAGATAGATAAGCATGGCCTCAAAGTTCAAATCACCTAGACACCTCTCCATCAGTCGCTGGAACGTACCGGGGGTATTGGCCAGACTGAATGGCATCCTGTTGAATTCAAAGAGGTCCATGGGAAGTATAAAGGCCATTTTCGCCCAATCATTTTCTGACAAGGGCACTTGCCAGTAGCCACTGGCGAGATCCAGTGTCGAGAAGAATTTGGCCTTTCCCAACGCAGACCGAGATTCCTCAATCCGGGGCAGAGGGTATGAATCCCATATAGAACAGGCGTTAAGCTTGCAGTAGTCTACACAGTAGTGAGCCATCCTTCTTCAGCACCAGCACAATGGGAGCTGCCCATGGACTCTGGCTCTACCTAATGACACCCGCCTGCAGCATCTGACCAAGTATCTCTCTCACTTACTGATATAACTGGGGGTGAATCTGCCGGTAGCGCTCTCGAACGAATATGTGCTGTATCTCCCGTTGGTATCTCAAGAGTGATCGCCGTGGTGCAGCCAAAGCCATCTTCATGATTCAAAAAAATGGACTGATATCACCCCAGTAACACTTCTACTTGGTGCATTGGGTGGGCATGAGTTTGGACCGTTCAGCGCGCATCTGTGCCATGATGCGCCGACCCTCTTGAATGTATTGAGGTTCGGCTGTCGGAGAAGTAGTGACTTCCACCGACCATGAGTCTTCCGGTTTCACTACCAACTGTATGACCTGGGCCAGCAGGACTTCTTCGGGCACACCCACTACCCACGTGACTTCACCCCTGCGTGCGACAACAATCTCCGGGTTTGTCAGATTCATGCAGCGTACTAGTACTTTCCCTTCTCGTACCACCTATATAACATATATGCACAGTAGTCGCAGTATCACCTACATAATGTATATCGACTGCTGTACATACACTATATCGGTGATGCAGTGATTATATACAACAGTATCACCTATATGACGTATATACACATCAGTAGCAGTATTGATTATATAATGTATATAGACTGCTATATTTACATTATATAGATGATACTGCAATTATATACAGTAGTATCACTTATACATTGTACATACAGCAGTCTATATACATTATATAGGTCAAACTTCAATGCTGTATATACATAATAAAAGGTTTCAACTTGGTACACACCCAGGTCCCTGAGGTGGGTCCACTGTCTAGCCAGCGTCGTAGGTGCTGAGGACTCAGAGCGGCTGCCAGCTGGGGGTTGTTGAGGATAGCTCACTGTTCTGACGCTGGTACTGGCCAGTGTCAGACAGAGAGAGGCAAGCGCCTTGTGCGCACCGTGATGGCGGCCTTTTCAAACTTCTGCACAGACTGTGTGTATGGGCTCTCCTGCTCGCCTGCACTGACAAGGTCCACAGCTGCATGCACAAGCACGAACGAATGTGAATCGCACTCACGTTCTGACGTGTGCCTCCACGGCCCTTGTCAGCTTGTGCACCAAGAGAGGGCGAGCACACAGGGCCTGTGCAGAATTTTAAAGGATTGATGGCCCATTTTGTATCTCAGAGCCGCTGGCCCAGTGAACATCTTCCCACCTTGTCAGACTGCCAATCTGGGACTGATACACAATCATACTGTTACGAAACCTAGAGTGGACCCACTGGGTCGTGGTACCGACCGACCATGGGCAAGCTGGCTAGGTGGAACCAACCCCTATACAGGGACCATTAGGGGCAGGCCCAGGAGGAAGTTATACTGCAATAGCTAGTGCCAGAGGATCGGCTGAATGACAAGGAGAAGAATCAGGGTAATCACTGAGAATGAGATGGAGCTGAGCAGCCACGGAGACACAGGATCCTTGACAAGGCAGAGTTCACAGAGGAGAGAGACACAGGGTCTGGGACAAGGCAGAGTTCACAGAGGGTGCAAGATCCTGGGCTGAACAGAGCACGCCCTGGCAGGCATACAAGGACAGAGCAGTGCAAAGCACACATTGGAAAGCGTACTGGGAGACAGCAGAGCATGTACTGGAAGCGTACAGGGACCTGGGAGAGCATCTACACAGGCAATTGCAGGAAATAATAATCAGGCACCAAGGAATGGCCGAAGCCATCTGATATACCTGACACCGGGCACCCAACGACATAATTTCCACGTCAGGACTCTGGCAGAAGCCTAGTGCACCCGGCAAGCATTCAGCCGAGGGCTAAGAGTGCGCATGCATGGACAGCAAGGGACCTGGGGAGGCTGCAAGGCCGGGGGCACAGTGACAGCGCAGCATGCCCCGATCCCAGCAGCCCGTCAGGAGACCTGGAGCGCAGGGAGCGCGGGTGGATATGGCTGTAACACATACTATATACTGTATATATGTACTCACACAGATACACATATACTTTCCAGGTCCTGCTGATTCACTTGCGCAGATCCCAGGACATTGGTTTAGGAGCAGCCATGATGATGAGGAGGGGACACAGACACAGACAGTGCTGCAAGCATCTTCCTTTCCCTGCGTCTAAACTTTGCTGTGTTATGAAACGGCCCCTCACTCGCAACTTCTAATCTGACACTGCCAGGATAGAGGGAGAGACATGTGCTCCGAGACTTCAGAGAATATACAACATTATTCACTGTAAGTAATGCTCTACACCATCTGTGCACTTCCTAAAGGGTCAGCAGACTCAGCTGGCCCCTTTTGTGGGTGGGGACACTAGGGATCTGCCATGTTTGCCCACCTCAAAAGCCGGCCCTGTCAAGTCCCCATGGCAACGATCGGAACCCCGCAATGACGTTGTGGGGTCAACGATTCAAGAGTTGACTGGCTCTCGTCCCTCTGCCTGCTCGCTAAATGCTGCAATCAAGGCTTGACACCCGTCGCCAATCGCTGTGGAGCAAATGCTAGGACTTATCCATATGTTCAAGGTCATTTAGTGTCACATGCCCCGTCCTGAGTGACACGGCCAGCAGGCCAGTAACTGATACAACAGGACGCGGCACGTGTAATTGTCCTATGTGACGCGGCCCGCAGGCCGGTAACTAATACAATAAGACAAAGGGAATAGGGAAAACCTGGGTAACAATAGCAATGGTGGCCCTGCGATAGGGAAATGGGGAAGTGGAGACCTCCTGCACTCCCCTGAGTCAGAGTCTCTACACTCCTAACGTTCCCTAGGCTGGTTCCGCACTGGGCGCCGATCAGGAACCTCAAAACGCTGACTCGCCCTGCACCTAAACCCTCACTAGGGAATTGGTCGGTGCGGAAACCAATCCCACCACTGCACTAAACACATATAAGGAAAAGTGACAAAACAGGGGAACACCACTTAGCTTTGCTCTGTTGCTTACACTCCCAGCAACAGAGCCCACCACCTGTGTGCATCTTTTCCTCCACCGTGTCCAACATCTGGGTGCACTGTCCAGAAACGGACCTTCTCGGCATCAGAGTACAGCCTTGGAGCAAACAGATTCCACACCTGCGTGCAGCTGTCCAGAAATAGAGTCCTGCAAATGAGTCCAGCTTTTCTGCCAAAAAGTCCAGCATGCTTGAGTCCAGCTCTCAGCAACCAAGTCCAGCGTTTTGAGTGCAGCTCTACACCATAGCTGCCACTCCACCAATCCATGCACGAACTCCTTGCTGACACCATAACTGCAACTCCACCATGCCATGCCAGCACTCCTTGCAGACACCATAGCTGACACTCCAGGAATTTCACTGAGCTGCCCGTGACTCTCCTTTAGCTCCATCCTTCAACCAGGCTTGCTTGCAAATGAATACTTTATCAACACACCTGATAGCTCTATAAGAGAGTATCACACCTGTTACATAATTACGTGCACAAACTAAGGTAACCAGTGTGCAATGACCCTAATGGCCACCGGGGGGAAAACAACAACTGAAATCACCACAGTGCAATGACCCTAATGGCCACCGGGGGAAAAACCACTTTTGGCACAAAGCCAAGAGAAAAAAAAAGGTTACTTTGTGCATTTAATCTGTCAGATCCAACCTGGATTGTGACATTTAATACCAGGAGTCCTGGACATATGGATACTTCTAAGGTTGTAAAGGTGTTACGGTTTTGATGCTATCACACAGTAAAAATGCTTTTTTATAAAAAATAGTTTTTTACATCACCATATTCTTAGAGCTGTAACTTTTTAATTTTTTAGCAAACAGAGTTGTACAAGGACTTATTTTTTGCAGGATGAGTTGCATATCTTTTTGGTACCATTTTGTGGTGTGTACAATTTTTTCATCACTTTTTATTCAGATTTTTCAGACACAGAATGAGCAAAACCCAGCAATTCAGTTGTTTTTTATTTTTTGTGCTATTTTCATTCATACAATTTTTTTCTACATATCACTTTTTAGTCACTTTTTTGTGAGTCAGTATGATCAAAAAGCAACATTTTTAGTGAGTTTTATTTTTTTTACGCCATTCTCCATATGGAATAAATAACATCCCAGTTTTATAGAGCGGGTCATTCCAGACGCGGCAATCCCAATTATGTGGACGTTTTTTGTTTATTTTTGTTTTATCACAAACATGGCGTTTTGAGTGGTGAAGCAGCTTTTCGTGATTTGTACGCTCTTCTTTGTGGTATTTTTACTTTTTTACATTTTTTTTCACTTTTGTACTTAGTATCACTGTCAGACATGTAGAATTTTTATTTTGATCACTTGTCTCATACACTACTTTGCTTGTGTACTGTACTGCATGAGACCATCAGTGTCTTACTGATACAGCTTGATCTCACAGGCCACCATACCCTGGGGTCATCACATGACCTCAAGACACCATGGTAACTATCGGCACCTGAGATTCTCATTGCAGGGGTGCGTTGGGCACTAAGGGGGTCTTGTAACCCCCTTGTAACCAGTTAAATACCACTGTTGAGATTTACAGTGCTATTTAAGGAGTTCCCGATGTGATTCAAAATTGTCCAGGGCCGATACCTTAGGGTGTCATCTGTCATGCACAGTTGACACCCTTGGGAATTGCAGCCATCGGGCAGCACTATTCCCTTATTCCCGATAGCCATTTTAATAAAGCGAAGAGTGAATAAGGCCCCTTAACGACCGCCACTTTAATGTGCATTGGCTGTCATTGAGAGGTTAAACTAAAAAGGGAATAATTTTCTAAAAAATTAACACATTTTTAAATTTCAAAAAATAATTTGCATTTCTTTTGTTTTTATAATAACATTAATATACTGATAGGTAAAAAAGTGCAGAAATACAGTAGCTGAAAGCTTGAATCTTTGAGATTTATCACTTACTAATATGACAGAAAAAGGCGCTTTGATTTTTAAAGCTAAATGGTTTCAAAAGTCTTTGCCGTGCAGATGAAGTGGCATTAAAAAATGTAATTAAATTAGCTATTGCCATTCAGTTTGGTGATTTTTCTAGTTCTTATCGTAACGGTTAAATATTTGTGCTATTCAAGAGCACTACGATGCTTAGAAGTGCACTTAATACAGTTCTAGGTACACTAATATAGTGTTGTGTATTATAGAACAGACTTTACAACATTAGGCCAGGGTCACACAGCTATTAATTTTCTTAGGTGAGAGAATTGTGGCCGATAATGCAAATACTCCCGGATCAAACTCAGTTTGATCAGAGTAATAGCGAACTGTGATTCTACAGTATTCCCGTTCATGTTAGAATCACAGTACAGGTACGGAGAAGATGGAGAAAGTAATTTTTCAATCTTCTCCATGGCTGGCGTCCAGGAATCGCACTGCACTCGGATGATATTTGAATGAAGTCCGATGTTTCACACTCATCCATAGACTTGTATGGGTGCGAGTGAGCCGAGTCTTGCAGCATGTTGCGATTGTCTTCTCATTAGAGTTGAGCAACTTTGGTCGGATCGGCTTTCATGAAGCAAAATTTGTTTCAGATGAAACTGGTCCGACTAGAGCAAAAAAAGTCAGAGTTTCATCCGAAACCCGACCCCAATGCAAGTCAATGGGAAATAAAAGTCGGCATTGAGCGGATGACATTCATCCACTCAATGCCGACTTTTATTCCCCACTGACTTGCATTGGGGTCGGGTTTCGTTTGAAACTCCGACTTTTTTTGCCCTAGTCGGACCAGTTTCATCTGAAACAAATTTTGCTTCATGAAAGCCGATCCGACCAAAGTCGCTCAACTCTACTTCTCATGTCAAATTGTCATGAGAAAAAATATTGTAGATCTGAGCTGGCTCATATAATATCACTGGTGCGAATGCTATGCGATAAAAGTCTGCAGAGCACTCTGTTCTGTTTTACGTTCGTGTGAGCGAATCCTTCAAGTAATTTTCCTAGATGTTTTCTATGGGACTGATTATGGAAATAACTGTAGTCCAAAGACCTCAATGAAGAATGACTGCAAATATGTCCTCACCTTTATCCTGGGCACATGCAGCCCAATTATTGTAATAGGACCTTCAATAGTGAAGGTCCTATTGAGATTCTGAAAATATCTCTATTGACTAAAAGCTAATAGAAAATACTGAGTTCATCAAGAGTTTGCTGAAAAAGGTCAGTGGAAATATAACACTTTTGGTGATATTAACTTTATATTGAGACTTTTTTTATTTGATTTAAGAATGCAACTTATAATTACCTTTTTTGCTTCAAATTAGAAAAAGGAAAAATAAATTGTCCTTCTATATTGGTTCCTTCTTAAGTCCTATGGACATCAAGAAAGTGATGGACCTTTTAGATTGTAAGGCTATAAATTTAAAACCCTCTCTCCATATGTACCACTCTGTCACTTATAAAGTTGTATTCATTTGTTTCATTTGTACACAGCAGGGGCATATTTATAAGATTATCTCAGTACAGGAACATTTTATTTTGCGTATTCATTTAAGGAACCTTTTTGCATTCCAAGATCTATAAATTAAAATGTATTTTATTCATGGGACAATTCCTTGAACCTTTTCGCGCCAGAGCCTGTTTTCACCTTTGTGACCAAGCCAATTTTTACAATTCTGATCACTGTCTCTGTTTAAGGTAATAACTCTGAAATGCTTCAATGTATCCTAACAATTTTGTTTTTACATGACATATTGATGATAGTGGTAAAATTTGTTCGATATGACTTGAGTTTATTTTTTAAAAAATCGAAAATTTGGCAAAACTTTTGAAAATTTCACAATTTTCAAACTTTTAATATTTATGCCCTTAAACCGAAGAGTTATGGTACGAAGTTACAAGGGTTTAAAGTTGATAAGCAATTTCTCATTTTTCCATAAAATTTTTAAAATCATTTTTTAAGGACCACATCACATTTGAAGTGAGTTTAAGGGGCCTATATGACAGAAAATACCCAAAAGTGACAACATTAAAAAAACTGCACCCCTCAAGATGCTAAAAGTCACTTTCAAGAAGTTTAATATCCCTTCAGGTGCTTTACAGGAAATAATGGAATGTGGAAGGAAAAAAATGAACATACTGTACCTTAATACACAACAAAGACTTTGACAATTAGCTTATTCCGGTAAATAAACCTAACCGCATTCAAAGATTAAGCAGAAAATAGATCTATTGGATTTACAAGTTAAATACTCTAAAGCCACATGGACTCAATGAAGTGATAGCAGTCTTTAACCCCTTCACCCCCAAGGGTGGTTTGCACGTTCATGACCGGGCCAATTTTTACAATTCTGACCACTGTACCTTTATGAGGTCATAACTCTGGAATGCTTCCATGGATCCCGGTGATTCTGACATTGTTTTCTCGTGACATATTGTACTTCATGTTAGTGGTAAAATTTCATTCAAATAACTTGCGTTTATTTGTGAGAAAAACGGAAATTTGGCGAAAATTTTGAAAATTTCGCAATTTTCCAACTTTGAATTTTTTTGCCCTTAAATCACAGAGATACGGTACACAAAAAACTTGATAACTAACATTTCCCACATGTTTACTTTACATCAGCACAATTTTGGAACCAAAATTTTTTTTTGTTAGGAAGTTATAAGGGTTAAAAGTTGACCAGTGATTTCTCATTTTTACAACACCATTTTATTTTTAGGACCACATCACATTTGAAGCCACTTTGAGGGGTCTATATGATAGAAAATACCCAAAAGTGACACCATTCTAAAAACTGCACCCCTTAACGTGCTCAAAACCACATTCAAGAAGTATATTAACCCTTTAGGTGCGTCACAGGAATTTTTTTGAATATTTAAAAAAAAAATGAACATCTAACTTTTTTTCATAAAAAAAATACTTCAGGTTCAATTTTTTTTATTTTACCAAGGGTAGCAGGAGAAATTGAACTGCAAAAGTTATTGTGCAATTTGTCCTGAGTACGCAGATACCTGATATGTGGGGGGAACGACTGTTTCGGCGCATGGCAGAGCTCAGAATGGAAGGAGCGCCGTTTGACTTTTTCAATGCAAAATTGGCTGGAATTCAGATTGGACGCCATGTCACGTTTGGAGAGTCCCTGATGTACCTAAACAGTGGAAACCCCCTACAAGTGACCCCATTTTGGAAACTAGACCCCCCAAGGAACTTATCTAGATATGTGGTGAGAAATTTGAACCCACAAGGGCTTTACAGAAGTTTATAACGTACAGCGGTACAATTAAAAAATCATATTTTTTCCACAAAAATGATCTTTTCACCCCAATTTTTATTTTCCCAAGGGTATCAGGACCCTAAAAGTTATTGTGCAATTTGTCCTGAGTACGCTGATACCCCACATGTGGGGGTAAACCACTATTTGGGCGCATGGCAGAGCTCGGAAGGGAAGCAGCGCCATTTGACGTTTTTGGCTGGAATTGAGATCGGACACCATGTCGCGTTTGGAAAACCCCTGATGTACCAAAACAGTGGAAACCCCCCACAAATGACACCATTTTGGAAACTAGACCCCCTAAGGAACTTATCTAGATGTGTGGTGAGAACTTTGAACCCCCATGGGCTTCACAGAAGTTTACAACGCCCGGGCGTGAAAATAAAAAATTCGTATTTTTTCCACAAACATGATCTTTTAGTCACCATTTTTTTATTTTCCCAAGGGTACCAGGAGAAATTGGACCCCAAAAGTTGTTGTCCAATTTGTCCTGAGTATGCTGATACCCCATACGTGGGAGAAAACTACTGTATGGGCACACGTCGGGGCTCGGAAGGGAAGTAGTGACGTTTTGGAATGCAGACTTTGATGGAATGGTCTGCGGGTGTCATGTTGCCTTTGGAGAGCCCCTAATATACCTAAACAGTGGAAACCCCCCACAAATGACACCATTTTGTAAACTAGACCCCCCAAGGAACTTATCTAGATGTGTGGTGAGCACTTTGAACCCCCCAGTGCTTCACAGAAGTTTACAACGCCCGGGCGTGAAAATAAAAAACTCGTATTTTTTCCACAAACATGATCTTTTAGTCACCATTTTTTTATTTTCCTAAGGGTACCAGGAGAAATTGGACCCCAAAACTTGTTGTCCAATTTGTCTTGAGTATGCTGATACCCCATACGTGGGAGAAAACTACTGTATGGGCACACGTCGGGGCTCGGAAGGGAAGTAGTGACGTTTTGGAATGCAGACTTTGATGGAATGGTCTGCGGGTGTCATGTTGCCTTTGGAGAGCCCCTAATGTACCTAAACAGTGGAAACCCCCCACAAATGACACCATTTTGTAAACTAGACCCCCCAAGGAACTTATCTAGATGTGTGGTGAGCACTTTGAACCCCCAAGGGCTTCACAGAAGTTTATAATGCCAGGGCATGAAAATAAAAAAATCATATTTTTCCACAAACATGATCAATTAGTCCCCAATTTTTTTATTTTCCCAAGGGTAACAGGAGAAATTGAACCCCAAAAGTTGTTGTCCAATTTGTCCTGAGTACGCTGACACCCCATATGTGGGATAAAACTACTGTATGGAAACGTCAGGGCTCGGAAGGGAAGTAGTGACGTTTTGGAATGCAGACTTTGATGGAAAGGTCTGCGGGTGTCATGTTGCCTTTGGAGAGCCCCTAATGTACCTAAACAGTGGAAACCCCCACAAGTGACCCCATTTTGGAAACGAGACCCCCTAAGGAACTTATCTAGATGTGTGGTGAGCGCTTTGAACCCCCAAGGGCTTCACAGAAGTTTATAATGCCCGGGCATGAAAATAAAAAAATCGTATTTTTTTCCACAAACATGATCAATTAGTCCCCAATTTTTTCATTTTCCCAAGGGTAACAGGAGAAATTGGACCCCCAAAAGTTGTTGTCCAATTTGTCCTGAGTACGCTGACACCCCATATGTGGGAGAAAACTACTGTATGGACACACGTCGGGGCTCGGAAGGGAAGCAGTGACGTTTTGGAATGCAGACTTTGATGGAATGGTCTGCGGGTGTCATGTGCGTTTGGAGAGCCCCTGATGTACCTAAACTATTGAAACTCCCCACAAGTGACCCCATTTTGGACACTAGACCCCCCACAGAACTTATCTAGATGTGTGGTGAGCACTTTGAACCCCCAAGTGCTTCACAGAAGTTTATAACACTCAGATGTGAAAATAAAAAAATCATTTTTTTCCACAAAAATGATATTTTTGCCCCCAATTTTTTATTTTCCCAAGGGTAACAGGAGAAATTGGACCCCAAAAATTGTTTTGCAATTTGTCCTGAGTAGGCTGATACCCTACATGTGGGGGTAAAACACTGTTTGGGCGCAAAGCAGAGCTTGGAAGGGAAGGAGCACCATTTGACTTTTTCAACTCAGAATTGGCTGGAATTGAGATCAGACGCCATGTTGCATTTGGAGAGCCCCTGATGTGCCCAAACAGTGGAAACCCCCAATTCTAACTCCAACCCGAACCCCAACACGCCCCTAACCCTAACCCTAGCCCTAACCCTAGCCCTAACCGTAGCCCTACCCCAACACACCCCTAGCCCTAACCCTAATGGAAAAATGGAAATAAATACATTTTTTTTTATTTTATTATTTTTCCCTAACTAAGGGGGTGATAACGGGGGGTTTGATTTACTATTTATGGAGGTTTTTATGTTTGGCGGCTGTCGCACGCTAAAAGACGCTTTTTATTGTAAAAATAGTTTTTGCATCACCACATATTGAGAGCTATAATTTTTCCCTATTTTGACCCACCGAGTCATGTGAGGTCTTATTTTTTGCGGGACGAGTTGACGTTTTTATTGGTACCATTTTCAGGCACGTGGAATTTTTTGATCGCTTTTTATTCCGATTTTTGGGACGCAGAATGAACAAAAACCAGCGTTTCATGAATTTCTTTTGGGGGGGGTGCGTTTACACCGTTCCGCGTGCGGTAAAATTGATAAAGAGGTTTTATTCTTCACATCAGTACGGTTACAGCGATACCTCATTTAGGTTTTTTTTATGTTTTTGTCGGTTTTATGCAATGAAAACTATTTTATATAAAAAATAATTATTTTTGCATCACTTTATTCAGCGAGCTATAACTTTTTTATTTTTTTGCTGATGATGCTGTTTCGCAGCTCGTTTTTTGCGGGACAAGATGACGTTTTCAGCGGTACCATGGATATTTATATGCGTCTTTTTGATCGCGCGTTATTACACTTTTTGTTTGGCGGTATGATAATAAATCATTATTTTTTGCTTCGTTTTTTATTTTTATTTTTTAAGGGGTTCGCTAAAGGGGTTAACTAATGGGACAGTTTTATAGGGCGGTTCGTTACGGACGCGGCGATACCTAATATGTGTACTTTTATTGTTTTTTTTTATTATTATTTCCAAAAAATGGATTTATTGGGGGAATATTTTTTTTTTTTCTAATATATTTGGCGATTTTTTTAAAATTATTTTTACACTTTTTTTTATTTTTTTTTTACTTTATTAAATAGTCCCAGGTGGGACATCACTGTCCTGTGACAGATCGCTGATCTGTCACATCACAGATCACTGTGACAGATCAGCAATCTGTCACAGGCATTGAAGAAGACTTCCTCATGCCTGCGCTTTGCAGGCACTGAGGAAGCCAGCTTCCTCAGGCCCCCGAAGGCCCCCGTCACCATCTTGGATTCGGGGGCCTGGAGGAAAGGAGCCCCCCGCAGCAGCGCTGCACATTGCGCTGCCGTGGGGGGCTCAGGGAAGCACGGAGGGAGCCCCCTCCCTGCCGGTGCTTCCCTTTAACCCCGGTACACCGCGATCGTGTTTGATCGCGGTGTGCAAGGGGTTAACGTGTCGGGGGCGGTCCGTGACCGCCCCTGACACATTGTGCCGGGTGTCAGCTGTGATAATCAGCTGACACCCGGCCGCAATCAGCGGCGCTCACCACGTGGGCGCCGCTGATCGCGGTAGACGTACTATCCCGTCCACGGTCATACGGGCCCGGGTACCGTGGACGGGATAGTACGTCAGATGTCAGGAAGGGGTTAAGATTCATGTATTACATTTACGGATCTTGTAAGAAAAGAATTTTACAATCTACTATATAATCGTCTAATTGTGTCTCTCTGTTCGTAACGGAAATCCCGCGTCGCTGATTGGTTGCGCCCAGCCGGCCGTGACCAATTAGCGACAGGCGCAGTCCGACCGCGAAATAGCGTGGAATTCAAACGACACATGCCACCCCTACTGTCGGAAGATATGTGGCGCTAGCCGCTGATCTCACAACGGTTGCCGTGGGTCATCTTCTGCCACATGGAGGTCAGCAGCGATGCAGCCGGGAAATGACCGGTACTAGCCTGATTGGTCGCGGCCGGTCAGGCGCGACCAATCAGAAAAGCGTGGTTCAAATCCCGCGACAATTCAAAGGCTGACTGCACCTGTCGCTGATTGGTTGCGCCCGGCTGGCCACGACCAATCAGGCTAGCACCGGTCATCTCCCAGCTGCATCGCTGCTGACCTCCGTGCAGCAGGAGATGACCCGCGGCAACCGTCGGGAGATCAGCGGCTAGCGTCGCATGTCTCCCGACAGTAGGGGTGGAGTGCGTCATTTGAATTCCTCACCAATTCGCAGCCAGTCGCTGATTGGTCACGCCCGGCTAAGTTCTGTTAGCCACAGTGCCACATAGTTCAGTCACGTTTACTGAACAAGTTCTGTCACTCCTAGTGCCACATAGTTCAGTCATGTTTACTGAACACGTTCTGTTAGCCACAGTGCCACATAGTTCAGTAACGTTCACTGAACGTTCTGTCAGTCACAGCACACTGAACAAATACTTCTTTACTGTACACTATCACAATTTACCCTTCCTGTCTTCCAATGGGTCGTAAGCGAAAATACGCCAATGACGATGACAGAAAAGCAGCAGCAGCAAGGCAACGACAACGTCGAGAGCATTATTCTTAAATCTTCATATATAAACTACATACATATTCTAGAATACCTGATGCATTAGAATTGGGCCACCATCTAGTATATTTATATATGTTCATTCCCTTATTTTATCACTGTAACAACATTTAACCCCTTCACTACCAAGGGTGGTTTGCACGTTAACTCCCGGGCCAATTTTTACAATTCTGACCACTGTCCCTTTATGAGGTAATAACTCTGAAACGCTTCCATGGATCCCAGTGATTCTGACATAGTTTTCTTGGGACATATTGTACTTCATGTTAGTGATAAAATTTCATTCAAATAACTTGCGATTATTTGTAAAAAAAATGAAAATTTGGAGAAAATTTTTAAAATTTCGCAATTTTCCAACTTTGAATTTTTATGCTCTTAAATCACAGAGATGCGGCACACAAAAAACTTAATAAGTAACATTTCCCACATGTTTACTTTACATCAGCACAATTTTGGAACCAAAATTTTTTCTTGCTAGGAAGTTAAGGGTTAAAAGTTGACCAGCGATTTCTCATTTTTGCAACATCATTTTATTTTTACGGACCACATCACATTTGAAGCCACTTTGAGGGGTCTATATGATAGAAAATACCCAAAAATGACACCATTCTAAAAACTGCACCCCTTAAGGTGCTCAAAACCACATTCAAGAAGTTTATTAACCCTTCAGGTGCGTCACAGGAATTTTTTCGAATATTTAAAAAAAAAATGAACATTTAACTTTTTTTCACAAAAAAATACTTCAGGTTCAATTTTTTTTTATTTTACCAAGGGTAACAGGAGAAATTGGACAGCAAAAGTTATTGTGCAGTTTGTCCTGAGTACGCTGTTACCTGAAATGTGGGGGGAATCACTGTTTCGGTGCATGGCAGAGCTCAGAAGGGAAGGAGCGCCGTTTGACTTTTTCAATGCAAAATTGGCTGGAATTCAGATCGGGCGTCATGTCACGTTTGGAGAGCCCCTGATGTACCTAAGCAGTGGAAACCCCCCACAAGTGACCCCATTTTGGAAACTAGACCCGCCAAGGAACTTATCTAGATGTGTGTTGAGAACTTTGAACCCACAAGAGCTTCACAGAAGTTTATAACGTACAGCGGTACAATTAAAAAATCATTTTTTTCCACAAAAATGATCTTTTCATCCCCAATTTTTATTTTCCCAAGGGTAACAGGACCCTAAAAGTTATTCTACAATTTGTCCTGAGTACGCTGATACCCCATATGCGGGTGTAAATGACTATTTGGGAGCATGGCAGAGTTCAGAAGGGAAGCAGCGCCATTTGACTTTTTTGGCTGGAATTGAGATCGGACACCATGTCGCGTTTGGAAAGCCCTTGATGTACCAAAACAGTGAAAACCCCCCACAAATTACACCATTTTGGAAACTAGACCCCCCAAGGAACTTATCTAGTTGTGTGGTGAGCATATTGAACCCCCCAGTGCTTCACAGAAGTTTATTACGCCCGGGCGTGAAAATAAAAAAATCGTATTTTTTCCACAAACATGATCTTTTAGTCACCAATTTTTTTATTTTCCCAAGGGTACCAGGAGAAATCAGACCCCAAAAGTTGTTGTCCAATTTGTCCTCAGTACCCTGATACCCCATATGTGGGAGAAAACTACTGTATGGGCACACGTAGGGGCTCGGAAGGGAAGTAGTGACGTTTTGGAATGTAGACATTGATGGAATGGTCTGCGGCTGTCATTTTGTCTTTGGAGAGCCCCTAATGTACCTAAACAGTGGAAATCCCCCACAAGTGACCCCATTTTGGAAACTAGACCCCCTAAGGAACTTATCTAGATGTGTGGTGAGCACTTTGAACCCCCAAGTGCTTCACAGAAGTTTAACACGCCCGGGCGTGAAAATAAAAAAATCATTTTTTTCCACAAAAATGATATTTTTGCCCCCAATTTTTTATTTTCCTAAGGGTAACAGGAGAAATTGGACCCCAAAAGTTGTTTGCAATTTGTCCTGAGTAGGCTGATACCCTATATGTGGGGGTAAAACACTGTTTGGGCGCATGGCAGACCTTGGAAGGGAAGGAGCACCATTTGACTTTTTCAACGCAGAATTGGCTGGAATTGAGATCAGACGCCATGTTGCATTTGGAGAGCACCTGATGTGCCCAAACAGTGGAAACACCCCAATTATAACTCCAACCCTAACCCCAACACACCCCTAACCCTAATCACAGGCCTAGCCCTAACCCTAATGGGAAAATGGAAATAAATACATTTTCTTTTAATTTTATTATTTTTCCCTAACTAAGGGGGTGACAATGGGGGTTTGACTATTTATGGTGGTTTTTATATTTGGCAGCTGTCACACGCTAAAAGACGCTTTTTATTGTAAAAATAGTTTTTACATCACCACATTTTGAGTGCTATAATTTTTTCATATTTTGACCCACCGAGTCATGTGAGGTCTTATTTTTTGCGGGACGAGTTGATGTTTTTATTGATACCATTTTCGGGTACGTGACATCTTTTGATCACTTTTTATTCTGATTGTTGGGACGCAGAATGAACAAAAACCAGCGTTTCATGAATTTCTTTTGGGGGGTGCGTTTACACCGTTCTGCGTGCAGTAAAATTGATAAAGCGGTTTTATTCTTCGGGTTGGTATGGTTACAGCGATACCTCATTTATGTCTTTTTTTATGTTTTGGCGCTTTTATGCAATGAAAACAATTTTATATAAAAAATAATTATTTTTGCATCGCTTTATTCTGTGAGCTATAACTTTTTTATTTTTTTGCCGATGATGCTGTATTGCAGCTCCTTTTTTGCAGGACAAGATGATGTTTTCAGCGGTACCATGGATATTTATATGCGTCTTTTTGATCGCGCGTTATTGCACTTTTTGTTCGGCGGTATGATAATGAATCATTATTTTTTTGCTTCTTTTTTATTTTTATTTTTTAAGGGGTTCACTAAAGGGGTTAACTAATGGGACAGTTTTATAGGGTGGGTCTTTACGGACGCGGCGATACCAGATATGTGTACTTTTATTGTTTGAGGTTTTTTTATTTCCAAAAAATGAATTTATTTGGGAATATTTTTTTTTTTATTTATTTAGCGATTTTTTAAAAATTATTTTTACACTTTTTTTTTACATGATTACGTTGTCCCAGGGGGTACATCACTGTCCTGTGACAGATCAGCGATCTGTCACAGGCATAGACGCAGACTTCCTGAGGAAGCCAGTTCCCTGCAGGCCCCCGAAGGTCCCCGTCACCATATTGGATCTGGGGACCTGCAGGGAAAGAGACCCCCGCAGCAGCGCTGCACATTGCGCTGCTGTGGGGGGCTCAGGGAAGCACGGAGGGAGCCCCCTCCCTGCCGATGCTTCCCTTTAACCCCCGGTACACCGCAATCGTGTTTGATCGCGGTGTGCAAGGGGTTAACGTGTCGGGGGTGGTCCGTGACCGCTCCTGACACATTGTGCCGGGTGTCAGCTGTGATAATCAGCGGCGCTCACCACGTGGGCCCTGCTGATCGCGCTAGACGTAATATTCCGTCCATGGGACTTAGGGCCCAGGTCACATGGACGGAATATTACGTCCAATGTAGGAAAGGGGTTAAGATATATTATCTTGTTTATAGATCTTCTCCATTCAAATAATGGATAATGATGATTTTCAGTATAATTCCTTTAATGATTAGTCCATGAAGATGTACTGTATGTCAATATGAAATTCTTAAAACCATTACTTGGTTTAATCTAGAAGATAGCAAAGGGATAACATCATTGAGATCTGATCCATTCAGGTCCCGATGATGTCACCTGTCAGAGCTACTGCTCTGCACAGGAATCGCAGCCCTGGCAGGACCCTGGGGATCCTGAGTGCTGCAAGGCTACTGACCGCTCATAAACATCGGCGCTGCACTAAGCCCAGCAAGCGCCGACATTTATCTATAGTGAGCGGTCGAGAAGCGATTAAGTGGATGTCCTTTATCATAGAGCAATCCACAGATTACTAAGCATGAAGTAAATAAAGAATGCAGAACATCATCATTTAAATGCATAGTAATTAACTCAATCTGCCAAATGCATCAAGATTTTGATATTTTTTATTTATAACACACTTCAATTCAATTAACAATTGTGTCACATTTGTAATTGTAATTTTCTTAAGATATCTCATTTAAATATCCTTTAACATATCAGTTTAATGGATACTTTATAGAAATGTACCACAACAAGTTATTGATTGTGCATGACTTTTGAACATGGGACGGATCCCCACTCCATCTTGAAACAACTATAACTACAGGGTGGGCCATTTATATGGATACACCTAAATAAAATGGGAATGGTTGGTGATATCAACTTTCTGTTTGTGAAACATTAGTATATGGGAGGGGGAAAACTTTTCAAGGTGGGTGCTGACCATGGTGGCCATTTTGAAGTTGGCCATTTTGGATCCAACTTTATTTTTTTCAATGGGAAGAGGGTCATGTGACACATAAACTTATTGAGAATTTCACCAGAAAAACAATGGTGTGCTTGGTTTTAAAGTAACTTTATTCTTTCATGAGTTATTTACAAGTTTCTCTTTGTTTACAGCCATTGACATGTCGCAGTGGTTAACACGTGAGGAGCGGAGTGAAATTGTGTTTTGTGTCTGGTGAACGCAGTACCCGGGTCATTGCAGCAGATTTCAATGCAAGACACCCTACGCAAGAAAACTGTCACCATTCCTATTTTATTTAGGTGTATCCACATAATTGGCCCACCCAAAAAAGTTTGCCTCATCACTAGTGTTGAGCATTCTGATACCGCAAGTATCGGGTATCGGCCGATACTTGCTGTATCGGAATTCCGATACCGACATCCGATATTTTTTCAATATCGGGCATGGGCATCGGAAGTTCAAAGTTGATTGACAGCCGAAATGACGTCATCATGATGCGCGGTGTGTGCGCATCATGATGCGCCGTCATTTCGGGCCTTCCGGGGGTCTCTGCCGGCCTGCCGGGGGGCTGTGTGGACTGCCTGGGGTCTGTACCGGCCTGCCGGGGGGCTGTGCACCCTGTGGGGATCTGTACCGGCCTGCCTGGGGGCTGTGCCGGCCTGCCGGGGGGCTGTGCTGATGTCCGGGGGTGGGAAATTCCCACACAGCTTTTACCATAAAGTGAGACTAGGGACTTTTTTTTTTTAAGTGGCGGAGGAATACAGTGCGGAAGGATACCTACCTTCCGTCATTGGATTCCTGCAGCCCGTAGAGAGCGGCAGTATCAGCTGATGCTGCAGTTCTCTACCCAAGATCGTCGTGGGACACACTCGTGGACTGCTTCGGATAATGGGTGAGTATTTTTGTGGTTTGTTATGTTAATATTTATTCCGTAGACGACAATGGCTTCGGGGAACAATGTGACAAGTATTGGTAAGTATGTTACTCTATGTTATATGTACTGTATGTCTATGTATGTATTGTATGTAGCATGCATGTAGTATGTATGTAGCATGTATGTAGTATATATGTGGTATGTATGTAGCATGTAGCATGCATGTAGTATGTATGTAGCATGTATGTAGTATATATGTAGCATGTAGTATGTATGTAGCATGCATGTAGTATGTATGTAGTATATATGTGGTATGTATGTAGCATGTAGTATGTATGTAGCATGCATGTAGTATATATGTGGTATGTATGTAGCATGTAGTATGTATGTAGCATGTATGTAGTATGTATGTGGTATGTATGTAGCATGTAGTATGTAGCATGCATGTAGTATGTATGTAGTATGTATGTAACATGTAGTATGTATGTAGCATGCATGTAGTATGTATGTAGCATGCATGCAGTATGTATGTAGCATGCATGCAGTATGTATGTAGCATGCATGCAGTATATATGTAGTATGTAGTATGTATGATGCATATATGTAGTATGTATCATGTAGTATGTATGATGCATATATGTAGTATGTATGTAGTATGTATGTAGCATGTAGTATGTATGTAGTATGTATGTAGCATGTATGTAGCATGCATGTAGTATGTATTTAGCATGTATGTAGCATGCATGTAGTATATATGTACTATGTATGTAGCATGTAGTATGTATGTATGTAGTATTTTTTTTTTTTTTTTTTTTACATTTAACACATTAGCCGGATGATGGGACTACTACTGTCCCATCATTGGCTAATGTGTCAATCACTGTCATGGTAGCAGGCATCGCTCGATGGGACTTGTAGTCCCATCGGACGATGCCTGCACAGACCCAGACATCAGCACAGCCCCCCGGCAGGCCGGCACAGCCCCCCGGCAGGCCGGTACAGACCCCCACAGGGTGCACAGACCCCGGGCAGTCCGCACAGCCCACCGGCAGGCCGGCACAGACCCCCGGCAGGCCGGCACAGACCCCCGGCAGGCCGGCACAGACCCCCGAGAGGCTGTACAAGGGCAGGAAAGGGTTTTTCCAATTCCGATACCGGAAGTCTCATAGACTTGAATGGGACTTCCGGTATCGGCGATACCGATACTTTTTTTAAAGATCGGCCGATCCATTCCGATCCGATATTTTGAAGTATCGGACGGTATCGCTCAACTCTACTCATCACTAAACATAATGTTCTGTGTACACTGAGTGTCCTGTTCCAATTTTTGTTTTGCCCATTCTGCAAATTCAGCATGCCTATCTGGGTCACCAACCATTCCCATTTTATTTAGGTGTATCCATATAAGTGGCTCACCCTGTACAGTAAACCTAGGCACTAGAAGAATACACAAAACACATTATTTTAGCTGTCAAAATAGCCACAGCTTTATTTAAATCACTGGATTAAAACAACCACAGTAGGAGTCAGGGGAAGTGCTAGTACATTGGGATTCACAAGCACTGTGATACCTCCAGCTGGCTGACATATAGCACCAGGACAGACAGCCATAAAAGGGGTGGCACACACTGGCTTGCCAGTTAGGCATAGCCAGTAAGCTTTCAGGGCACCAATGACCTTCTCTCTTGTGCTTAACCACTGTGCCCGCCGCTGATTGATGTTACCATTACAATGTCCTTGAGGCTGGCCACCAAAGCCGAGCCTGTTCACTACCATGAGGTTTTTACCTCCTCTATTAGTTAAAATTAGTCCACTTTAACTTGTCCGCAACTTCCATCTGACTCCTAAACCGCCACCAAGAGGCCATATGAAACTTTAAATGGACTCGACTGCTATCAACCATGCCTAATAAAGCCATCAACCATTTCTACATGCTATGGAAAGGCTGTAACTAGAGTTGAGCGACTTTGGTCGGATCGGGTTTCGTGAAACCCGAATGATACAAAATTTGAGTCGGATGGAACTGGTCCAACTAGGGCAAAAAAAAGTCGGAGTTTCATCCGAAACCCGACCCCAATGCAAGTCAATGGGAAATAAAAGTCGGCATTGAGCGGATGACATTCATCCACTCAATGCCGACTTTTATTCCCCATTGACTTTTATTGGGGTCGGGTTTCGGACGAAACTCCGACTTTTTTTGCCCTAGTCGGACCAGTTTCAGCCGACTCAAATTTTGTTTCATTCGGGTTTCACGAAACCCGATCCGACCAAAGTCGCTCAACTCTAGCTGTAACTACAAATAACATAATTCCAGAGCTCCAACAGAATAATTTTATCAATGCAACTCTACCAAATTATGATTGATAATTCTGTAACTAAAGTAAAATAACAGTCGGTAAACATCCTGCAATGAGGATCCCATCATGGGAAATGTGAAAAGTACACCATAATAAAGCTGGTAGCCACAGTTTGAATACCTGTACAGTATAATGACATCTGTCATGCCTCAAAAACTATTATGCTACATGTATCGCAGTCAGCTCTAATAATTCACCAACTCAGTTTTTGGTTCTAGAAACCACCACTATATACAGTAGCTGTGCAGTAATCATTTCTTAACCCTTTCATGCCAGAGCCTGTTTTTGCCTTCGTGACCGGGCCAATTTTTTCAATTCTGACCAGTGTCAATTTATGAGGTCATAACTCTAGAATGCTTCAACGGATCCTGGTGATTCAGACATTGTTTTCTCATAACATATTGTACTTCATGATAGGGGTAAAAGTTCTTTGATATAACTTGCATTTATTTGTTAAAAAAATGGAAATTTGGTGAAAAATGTGAACATTTCGCAATTTTCAAACTTTTAATTTTTATGCCTTTAAATCAGAGAGTGATATCGCACAAAATAGCTAATAAATAACATTTCCCACATGTCTACATTACATCAGCACAATTTTGGAAACAATTTTTTTTTTCATTAGGAAGTTATAAGGGTTAAAAGTTGACCAGCGATTTCTCATTTTTACAACAAAATTTACAAAACCATTTTTTTTAGGGACCACATCACATTTGAAATGAAACCTACAAAAAACAAAATGACAAAAACTCTGCTATAATTAAACAAGTAAAAAGCAAAAGTGCATTTAAGTCATACAGAGTTCTTAGTAATACTGTATTTGATCAAACATAGCATAAAAGCCGTCCCACCATCGACAAGGTGACTCTGCGGCCGGGGCGGTCCTACACTGTCTAGTATTAATAACCTTATCATGTGTCAAAGTTGACATCTGTGTGAATAAAGGCAGACAAGGATCGGGTCCCAACCAGTGGACACCAGTCAGGGGAAGCCTTTAAATACAATTTCCAGCTCAGGAGAGGGAGGCCACACCCCAGGTTGCACAGAATGCAAAAATACAAAGAAAAAACACAAAAATTGAGCTTGGTTTGAGTTGGTACACATGCAGCATATAAATGCATGTTCACATGGCCATAAAGCATACAAAACCTACAAAAAAACAAAACAAAAAAAACCCTGCTATAATAAAAGTAAAAAGCAAAAGTGCATTTAAATCATACAGAGTTCTTAGTAACACTGTATTTGATCAAGCATAGCATAAAAGCCGTCCCACCATCGACAAGGTGACTCTGCGGTCGGGGCGGTCCTACACTGTCTAGTATTAATAACCTTATCATGTGTCAAAGTTGACATCTGTGTGAATAAGGGCAGACGAGGACCAGGTTCCAACCAGTGGACACCAGTCAATTTTTGTGTTTTTTCTTTGTATTTTTGCATTCTGTGCAACCTGGGGTGTGGCCTCCTTCTCCTGAGCTGGAAATTGTATTTAAAGGCTTCCCCTGACTGGTGTCCACTGGTTGGGACCCGATCCTTGTCTGCCCTTTTTCACACAGACGTCAACTTTGACACATGATAAGGTTATTAATACTAGACAGTGTAGGACCGCCCCAACTGCAGAGTCACCTTGTCGATAGTGGGACAGCTTTTATGCTATGTTTGATCAAATACAGTATTACTAAGAACTCTGTATGATTTAAATGCACTTTTGCTTTTTACTTATTTAATTATAGCAGGGTTTTTTCATTTTGTTTTTTGTATGCTTTATGGCCATGTGAACATGCATTTATATGCTGCTTGTGTACCAGTTTAAAGGAAAAATCCTCAGCTTGTGCTGATCATATGGTGACTTTTTTTACAAGAAAGTAAAGTCATAAAAAAAGTCTTTTTGATCGAGGTTACAATAATCAAATTGTCAGCAATGCATTCCACAAAGTGATGAATAAACCAAGATTTACCAGTTTAAAGGAAAAATCCTCAGCTTGTGCTGATCATATGGTGACTTTTTCAACACCATTCAGCCCCCAATTCAATCAAATTAAAGAAATTGTGAAAAAATATCTGCCCGTCACAAACCAAGACACTAAATTAAGACAAATCATACAATCTGGCTGCCGTTATGTTGCCCGAAGGGGAACCAGTTTGGCGAATTATCTTTCTCCCAGTCTTTTAAAATCACCAGAAAAAAAATTGTACTTGGATTACTTCCACTGGATTTTACAAATGCGCTGGTTCCAGGTGCAATGTTTGCACATATGCAATAGACAAATCCAAATTTATTTTTTCATACCAAGGTTTTTCTCAACAAATTACATATTTTATCAATTGTGACAGTCAGTTTGTCGTTTATTGCATTTGTTGCACAGAGTGTAAGATTCAGTATATCGGCTGTACTATACGCAAACTAAAAAAAATGAATAGCCGAACATATCAGAAATATAGAACAAAAAAATGCTTCCTATTCAGGAGCGGTAAAACACTTCGTTCATGCTCATCATAGCAATATGGATTCATTTGCCTTCTATGGTCTAGAAAAGGTTAAAACTCCTGCACGAGGTGGTGATAGACACAAGCTGTTAAATATACGTGAAGCTTTTTGGATATTAAAATTAGACACTAAATCTCCAAACGGTATGAATTTTAGAAACGATTTGTTCTATATTTATTAATGAAATGTATGTACTTATTAGTTTTTTCTGTCAAAAATAATTTTACAGTGATCCGTATTTAGTTTATTTTGCGTATTTATTTTGTTATAGTAGGAAAGCATAGAATTTATCTCATAGCTCCTATCTTATTCATATGTTTATCAAGCATTCTGCAATAGTTCCACCATTGATTGCTATGTGTCTATAATTTATTTTTAATTTTTTATGTGCTAAAAATTCCATTTGATTGTCACCAAGTTTATACATTGTTTGTAGGCACTCATTCACACCTCTTGCATGGAACCTTTTATTCCTGCGTATCTATAATTTATTTTTCAAGTCCAAAAATTTTTTTTTTTTTTTTTTTTTTTGTGACCAATTCTATATATTGTTCGCAAGCACTCATTCACACTCTTTGCATGAAATATTTTATTTCATGTGCAAAAAACTCCATCTGATTGTTATTAATTCCATATATTGTTTGTGGGTACTTATTCACACCTTTTGCATGGAACCACTCATTCCTGCGCATCTATAAATTATTTTTGAGGTGTAAAAAATTCCTTTTGATTCTGACTAACTCTATATATTGTCCGTAGGCATTCATTCACACCTTTCGCATGGAATCATTTATTTCTGCGCAGAAAATCCATTTTCCATTGGAAGATCATTTTGGAGTATTTTGGAGTTATTTCATTACTTTTAGATATATCCATTTATATTATTGTAAAAATTGTTTTGTTTTTTTTCTTGGGAACTTCAATCCTGGAGTGATCTGTATCACTGCAAGGAACCGCTCACTCTTCCTTTCATGTGTTGCCACTTTTTGTAATTAATTGCAAGCTTTGTGATTGGTTTGTAACCTGTATATATTTTTCTATTCATATTGTTTTTATCTACCTATGACTAAGGGTGCTTTTGTGCACCTGAAACGCGTCAGGTGTTTTTTGCATTTTAATATGGCATATTAGCCTAATAAAGTTTTTCTTCATTTATGCCGGTGTGCCGAACAAACTTTCTTCTTCTTGTTTTTTATGTGTACTTCATCTCAAAATGGTGGTGGTTTCACTGTTCTTATCAGTAAGAAAGTCATTATCTAGTCTGTTTGTGAGAGAGGAGAAAGGTTTCATGAAATTTCTAGAGTACTGCGGTTTGATTCTAAAACAGATAGAATGGAAAGAAGAGCTAAAGATAAACTAGCCCCTATTTGAAGTGTTTGGAATCAATGGGTAGAGATTCTACCAAAATTGTATAATAGTGGTGAAACTGTAACTGTTGATGAGCAACTGGTGGCATTCCGAGGTAGGTGCCCATTCAGACAATATATACCAAGTAAGCCAGCAAAATATGGCATCAAGATCTGGACACTTTGCGACAGCAAAAGTTCATATGCTCTAAATGTTCAAGTGTATACAGGAAAAACCCCTGATGAAAGACCTGAAAAAAAATCAGGGTATGCGTGTTGTTCTCGATTTGACTCATGGACTAAAAGGACAAAATGTCACATGTGACAACTTTTTTACATCCTATCAACTAGGCCAGATGTTGAAGAATAAACAACTTACCATGCTGGGTACTATGAGAAAAAACAAACCTTAACTACCGCAAGGTATCCTTAGCAAGAGAGGTGTACAGTTCTACTTTTTATTTTTCGGGAAATACAACTGTTGTTTCTTAGGTTCCAAAAAAAAACAAACAGGTAATTCTAATGAGCACAATGCACCATGACAATGCCGTAAGTGATAGAGAAGACAGAAAGCCTGACATTATTTTGGATTATAAGGCCATAAAGGGAGCAGTTGATACTTTAGACCAAGCAATATCAACATATACATGCAAACGCAAAACCAATTGGTGGCCAATGATTTTATTTTATAACATAATGGACGTTTCTGCATACAATGCATTTGTCTTATGGAGAGAAATCGACCCCGATTGGAACCGGAATAAGCTGCATAAAAGAAGATTATTTCTTGAGGAATTGGGAAAATCCCTGGTGAGGCCATATATTGAGAGCAGAAAAGTGACCCCCAGAAGCGATGGAGCAATAGCCATTGTAAAAAGTGTCCAGCATGCTCAAGAAAGAGACTTCACATCCACGGCCTACACCAGCACAGCTACCAGCAAAAAAAGGAAGAGATGTAGCTTCTGTCCATCTTCCTGTGACAATAAGACTAATCTGACATGTGCTGGATGTTCAAAATATCTGTGTAAAGAACATGTGTCTTATTATTGTGTTCAGTGTAAAAACGCATGAACATATTCAGTTTTTTCTTTTTTCTTTCTAAAAAGGTTGAAGTTTTTATGTTTTTTCATTTGTTGATTTATAAAATTTGTTTTCAAAAAGTTAAATTTCATGTTTAAGTAATAGTAATGTAAAGCTTCTTTGTTATTTGTGTGCAGAATGTCAACAATCGAAGATAATTGCAAAAAGCCTGTGCAACCTTTTTATGAAAAAAAATAAATAATTAAGTTTGAATTTAAATTTTTCATTTGTTTATGATCAACCATGTTCACATACAGTATTTTAATGAAAAAAGTATTCAAATAAAACAATTAGAGTAGCTAAAAATCAAGAATTAATAGGTCGGGTCATATTAACCCGGGAACAGTACAAGTGTATAGCAAATGCGAACAGAACAGCAGGGTTAATACTAGACAGTGTAGGACCGCCCCGACCGTAGAGTCATCTTGTCGATGGTGGGATGGCTTTTATGCTATGTTTGATCAAATACTGTATTACTAAGAACTCTGTATGATTTAAATGCACTTTTGCTTTTTACTTGTTTAATTATAGCAGGGTGTTTTTCATTTTGTTTTTTGTAGGTTTTGTATGCTTTATGGCCATGTGAACATGCATTTATATGCTGCATGTGTACCAACTCAAACCAAGCTCAATTTTTGTCTTTTTTCACATTTGAAATGAGTTTGGGGGGGTCAATATGTCAGAAAATACCCAAAAGTGACACCATTCTAAAAACTGCATACCTCAAGGTACTCAAACAACTTTTAAGACGATTATTAACCCTTCAGGTGCTTCACATGAATTAATGGAATGTGGAAGGAAAAAATAAACATTTACTTTTCTTTCACAAAAATGTTCCTTTAGACCTATTTTTTTACTTTCGCAAGGGTAACAGGAGAAAATGGACCTTACATTTTGTTTTGCAATTTCTACTGAGCACGCCGATAGACCATATGTGGGAGAGTACTATTGTTTGGGTGTACGGCAGGGCTTGAAAGGGAAGGAGCGCCATTTGACTTTTGGAATGCATAATTGGCTGAAATTGATAGCGGATGCCATGATGCGTTTGGAGAGCCCCTGATGTGCCTAATCAGAGATTGAGGCCGGAGTCACACTAGCGATTAAACCGGACAAATGCAATGCGATTAAAAAAAAAAAAAAAAAAAAAAAAAAAAAAAAAAAAAAAAAAAAAAATCGCATTGCATTTGTCACAATGTTATTCAATGGTGCTGCTCCCATCATGCGTTTTTTTATCGGATCCGTTCCTCAGACCGAGACAATAGCAGCATGCTGCGATTGTCACCAATTTTCGGATCGGATTCGCCAATGCAAGTCTATGGATGCGATTAAAAATCGCAGTGAAAATGCACCACACGTGTGACTTGCGATTAAATCGCAAGACTTCTCCAGGTCAACAGGAAAGAGCATCAGGCATTGGATGTCAATTTGATGCTTAGATGCAAATAAAATCGGTTCCTCGCCGGAAAATGGGATGACAGACGGATCCCTGGACAAGAATTCTTTGTGCGATTTCGTACCTTTAAAATCAGACCGATTTTTAATTCGTTGTGTGTGACTCCAGCCTTACACAGAAACCCTGGTGTAAGTGCTCAGCGCAGAGCACAGGATAAATGTGCGCCAAGCCTTACTGCAATCTCTGGGAGGCGGAATGAAAAAACCAATAGCATGTGTAGAATTAGTTTTTTTATTTATTTTTTATGCCGTTCCTTGTGCGGTATTAGTGATTAGGTGGCTTTATTCTTCGAGTCGGTGTGATTACAGTGATACTAGATTTATACCGGGTTTTTATGTTTGGCAGCTGTCACACACTAAAAAAATGCTTTTTATTGCAAAAACTAGTTTTTGCATCACCACATTTTGAGAGCTATAATTTTTCCATATTTTGGCCCACAGAGTCATGTGACAGCTTGTTTTTTGCAGAACGAGCTGATGTTTTTATTGGTACCATTTTCGGGCATATAAAAATTTTTGATTGCTTTCTATTCCGATTTTTGGGAGACAGAATGTTCAAACGCCAGGAATTCTGGAATTTTTTTTTTTTAATGATGTTCTGTGGGTAGTAAAATTAATAAAGCAGCTTTATTCTTCAGGTCAGTACGATTGCAGTGATACACCATTCATATTTTTTTGTACGTTTTGCCGCTTTTTCATAATAAAAACTATTTTATAGAAAAAATAATTGTTTTTGCATCTCTTTATTCTGAAAGCTATAGCTTTTTTATTTTTCCGCTTTTGGAGCTGGATGGTTACTTGTTTTTTGCGGGACAAGATGACGTTTTCATTTTTACCATTTTTATTTTGATATGACTTTTTGATCGCATTGTATTCTACTTTTTGTGTGGCAACAAGATGAAAAAGCAAAGGTTTCTCCTCCTTTTTACAATGTGCACCACAGGCATGAACAAGTGTGACCGTTTTATAGGTTGGCTCCTTTCTGATGCGGCGATACAAAATGTGTACTTTTTTGTTTTTAAAAATATGCATATGTATAAATATTGGTTTAATATTTTTTCTATTTTTTAATTTATTTTGTGATTTTTTTTTTAATAGTTTTAAAACATTTTTTTTTCTTTTTTTTTTACTTTTTTACTTAGTCCCTGTATGGGACTTCAATTTTTATTTGTCTGATCACTGGTCTCTTACAATGCAATACACATGTATTGCATTGCAAGAGACCTGTCAGTGCTGCAGAGGGAGATCGCTTGTTAGGCCGGGGTCACACTAGAGAGGAATACGGACGAGTGAGAGGCGTAAAAAGCACGCATTAGACATGGACAAATGATTCTCTATGGGGTACCTCGCACCAGTCGTATATTTCTCATCCGTATTCTACGGTCCGTGCCAATCGCAGCATGCTGCGATTGTCAGCGTACTACGGCCGTAGCACGCCAATGCAAGTCTATGGGTGTGCAAAAAATACGGGTTACACACGGACCACACGTGTGACCTGCGAGAAATACGCAGGTCTTTTGGCTGCTGCCAGGAAATGGCCCAACCCATCATCAGGAAGCTGAGACATGCAAATGAGCTCAAAAAGCGCTCCAGACATCCAGGAAGTACGCCTCCACGGAGTACAGCAACATCATGGCGTCCACTTATATTAATGTGGAAATGCTAATTGTCCTGGTGCAGGAGCGGCCCGAACTATGGGACCAACGTGATGCCCATTATGCCAACCGGGCAAGAAAGGAGGAGTCATGGAGGCGCATGTGTAGGCAGATGTTCCATGATTTTGGTGATCAGCCATGTGAGGAGCAGCAGAAAATTAGTAAGTACAAGCCAAAAAATGATTAAAATTAACGCAGAACAAAAAATGAATATAGATTCAGCATCCCCCTTCCTGTGCTTGAACTTTTTTCCTGATGAGGCCGTTAGATTTTGATGTGACACGTGGTTTGACACTGCCATAATTTGGGCCAGGACCCAAGCTCCTCATCCTCCTAGCCAAACAAGTTATTTTAAGTGTAGATAATGTGACCCTGTGTATCTGGCCTGTATGCCCCAATTACATATGCCACCATGGGTAGAAAGCACACCCCAGAAGGCCCCATGCCTAGAATACTGGTAGCAAATCTGACCAATCAAATATGTGAATTTGACAATAATTCCTGTCACATTGCAGTGGAAGATGTCATGAGACGCTGGCGAAGCATCCGGGACCAATACAGCCTGGAACGTCAGCAGCGGTCCAGGAGTGGGGATGCGGGCTATGTGAAAAGAAAGTACATCTACTATGACCGCCTCTCCTTCTTCACCCCAATTCTGGATCTCAGACCGTAAGTAGATACCTCACACCACATTACACAGATACTTTACAGGGCCAAAAATATGTATTTAGTTTTGGCTCTGTTCTATTTCATAACAGAACTCAGTCCAACCTTACGGACAGAGGAACTGGCTCGGAAACAGACCCCATCATCGATCCTGGGTCTACAGGGGAAGAGGTGGCTGGCCCATCTTCTCCCCCTAGTAGGAGCAGGGGTGAAGATTCAAGTCAGGATGTGCCATTGCCTGCGCCCCAAAGCCCACCACCAGGACCATCTGGTGCTGCTACAGCATCAGCAAGAGCAGAGGAGCAGGGCAACATCAGCAGCAGCCCAACTGGCCACATCCGGGGCTCCCCACAGCCTGCTGCCACATCCCGGGGAGGAAGAAGCCGAAGGCGGCAAATACCTGCCACTAATACCCGCACTAATGTGGACACTGGTGTCCTAAATTATTTAGCCAGAGTAAATAGTGATGATGGGGAGGAGGCATACTCACACAGCCTGGCCAATTATCTCCGTGCCCTTTCTCGTGAGGTCAGGCTCCGTATTAGAGGATGTTTTCAGATCCTGCTTGATGCGTGCACATACCCCAATATGCCCTACGAATTATTTGAATATATTGAGAGGTGGCAGCTTTCCCCAAGAAATCTCATGCGCCTTAGGCACCCCCCACAAATGCATGCTCAAGAAGGATCTGAGGATCCTCAAATACGTGGGCCTACACCTCACCCCCTTCCTCCCACTACCCAATCTTCAATACAACAGCCACAAATGTCTGCCTCTAGCCAACCCCACCAATATGGCCACTTGTTACCACCCAGTGTTGGAGGCTGGTCTCAACCTGGTTGGGGACGATATGGCTATGTTGGGGGGGTATGAGACACGTGCCTACCACAGCCAACAAGATGCCCCTCCCCATTATTACTCTGGCCAGTACCCCCAACATTCACAGGAGGCAGGACACTTCCAACATCATGGGCATCAGTATGGCCCCACACAGGGCGATGTTGGGCACAGTAGCCAGCAGCAACCACAGGCTGCTCTTCCGCGTTCTCCTTCCCCAACGTATGAGAATTTATAATTCTCTTTACACAATCAGTCTGATGCCAGGAGATGTCCATTGCGGTTTGACTGATGCTACAAATACCAATCAAAAGGAAAAAACAGGTGGTCTTCATCACCAAATTTTGTTAAAAATGTGGAAAGTCACATATTTGCAGAATGTTTTCTAATCACATTAATAATCCACCATGACAGGCAAGGCTACCTTACGCCTTTCAGACAGATATTACATGTGTGTAGCACACAGAATATTTAACCATGCTATACTGGTCAAGTGAAAGGATAAAAATACACTACTCACTTGTTTTAAGACATAGAGAGAGCGTGATGTTATTAAGGGTGTTCGCCTTGATTTGTTACTATACCTAGCTGGCTAAAAAGGTGACTATTTCACTAAGGCCAGCACGCCTTTCCTAGGCATTAGCAAGTGAGTAGTGTATTGTCATCCTTTCACTTTACAGTATAGCGCTGTGAAATATTCTCTTTTGTACAGACATGTCATATCTGTCTGAAAGGCGTAAGGTAGCCTTGCCTGTCATGGTGGAATATTAATATGATTGGAAAACATTCTGAAGAAATGTGAGTGCTATCTGTTAGCAATAATTTTGGGGCTGGAGACTACCTCTTTTTTCCTTTGTAGGGAATTTTTCTCATGTAGCAATGTTGATATTGCATTTTTTTTTTTTGGTTGTTTGAAAATGTTACTTTTCAAAAAAGTTTTATTATGGAAAAAGGGCAATTTGGCCCATTGCCATAGTTTGCATATGGCAATATTATGTTTGCCTTTAAAACAAAAAAAAAGGCAAAAGTAAAAATTTGTCTACTACACTTTACGTATCTGTGTGATTTCTCTAAACCAGTGTCAGCATACTAACATACACTTACCAATGCAATTAAACAGTCATAGAATCCAAAGGGGTATAAATATATATATTTAGACACACAGAAAAAACAAAATTATAACATTTACACAGCATGCTCTTGCCAAGAAGTTTCCCCCTCAGGTGAGATAAAGTAAATTGTGAAAATATCACACAGCCCAGAGAGCGGTCTACGTTGAGGGTAGATAGGTGGTCTCACCCTACGCACATTGTCCGGCCTACGCACAACACCAGCAGAGGAGGAACAATCATGTATACTGATGAAGTTATGAAGAACCACACACGCTTTAACAACTTCATTAACATTTTGTTCACTCAGCTGAATGGCAGACTGGAGTACCCGCCATTTGGCCCAAAGAATGCCTAAGGAACACTCCACCAGTCGCCTAGCACGTGATAGGCGCAAGTTAAAAATTCTGCGCCTGTGGTCAAGGTTGCGGCGGGGATATGGCCTCATGACATTGCGCGTTAACTGAAATGCCTCATCTGCCACAAGGACATAAGCGACTGATTCTTCAGTGGAACCTGGTAGTTGGCATGGTGTTGGTAGATCCAACTGGTTGGTGCGTAGCCGCCGAGCCATTATGGAAGTATTGAAGACTCTAGAGTCTCCCGTCCTTCCATAGGCCCCAATGTCAACAATTATAAACTTGTATTGAGGGTCTGCCAGAGCCAACAATACAACAGAAAAGTATTGTTTATAATTGAAGAATTGGGAGCCAGAGTTCAGCGGCTTACGCACCCGGATATGTTTTCCATCAAGGGCCCCAATACAATTTGGAACTGGCATTCCTCCTCAAAGTCCCTTGATATCCTCAAACAGTCTACCATCCTGGGCTCGGGCATGACGACTTGATGGAGTCTTGTCCAGACTTCTATACATGTTGACCTGACTATACCAGAAATGGTAGATCTTCCAATGAGAAACTCATGGTGGAGGGCGGCATAAGACAGGCCAGTGGACAGGAAGCTGAAGAATGACAGAAATGGATAATTGTAGAATGCAGAAAGGAAAAAAAAATCATTTACATGCCGACCAAACTTGGTAGGAATTGAGATAGACTAGCACACACATATTTGGTTGCACAATGAGTAAGTGACATTCAGTACCTATTAGACCTAACATTCTGGTCTGTAAGTTTAAACATGTGGAATAAGATGAGGGCATTAAACTTAGTCCAATAAGCCACAAATACATACTTTGGCCCACACATTATGAACGTAGAGAATGTGGTTTTGTAGTACATACCGTAATGTGAGTAGAAGTCGCTCCTCTGCAGATATAGCTTTGCGCATCCTTGTGTCCTGAAAGGTTATCCCAGGGCGCACTGTCTCCAAGAGTAGATCAAATGTGGCAATGCTCATGCGACAGTATTGATAAAATTTAACAGGATGCTCCCGCATAGAAGAATAGAGGCGGTGAAAATGACCTCTTGTGAGTCGTTGCCTCAAAAGTGGATGTATCCACATGCGTCTCCTCCTCCGCGGATCCACTATCACTGGGTATGGTTGCCCAAAGCGCCATGACAAAAGCCAGTTGAAGAGAACCTGCTCAGTTGTATTGAAACTCAGACCCTCTGCCATGTTGCACATACAACAGCAACACACCTAGTGAAGGCAAGGTCACAAATGGACAGAATGGAGGCAGCCACCTGTTCCTGAGCCAATAAATAGGGTGCAGGCTAATGATTTAAATAGTTTGCAGGCCTCAAAACTGTTAAATGTCCATTTTGCAAGGCTGCGAGAAAATCTCGCCATACGGATTGCATATAGATGTCATACGGATTACATACGGATGCTCACATGCGCAAAATACGTGACCGCACCTTGTTTACGGATGACCTACGGAGCACTATTTAGAGGTCATTCATCCGTATTACGCCTAAAATGGATTAAAAACATATGTAACATGCACAAGTGTGAACAAGTCTGTAAGACAGTGCTCACACCACCCAATGGCTGAGACACAACAAGAAAACACAAAATAACAAATTTGAAAAAATACTCTGCAGTAAAAACATGACATTAATCAGCAAGTGCTGTATAACAAATACAGGGTATTTAGTCGATACGTTTTTTGCAGAAAATATATACCAAGCTGCTTCACCACGTCACGGTAACCCTTCACGAAGCAGTCCCTATCTAATGTATTTAAAACCTGAACATCCTGTTCATTTTAGACACTGTTCAGATGTTCAGGTTTTAAATACATTAGATAGGGACTGCTTCGTGAAGGGTTACCGTGATGTGGTGAAGCAGCTTGGTATATATTTTTTGCAAAAAACGTATCGACTAAATACCCTGTATTTGTTATACAGCACTTGCTGATTACTGTCATGTTTTTACTGCAGAGTATTTTTTCAAATTTGTTATTTTGTGTTTTCTTGTTGTGTCTCAGCCATTGGGTGGTGTGAGCACTGTCTTACAGACTTGTTCACACTTGTGCATGTTACATATGTTTTTAATCCGTTTTTTCCATGCTCAGCATGGTTTGGGAGACCCCACCCCTCTCCTGTGTAACATGCACATAAATGAGCTGTCCTGCACCACAAGCCCATATACTAGGAAGCGCCTGTCCGAATCCTGTTCATTTTAGACACTGTTCAGATGTTCAAGTTTTAAATACATTAGATAGGGACTGCTTCGTGAAGGGTTACCGTGACGTGGTGAAGCAGCTTGGTATATATTTTTTGCAAAAAACATATCGACTAAATACCCTGTATTTGTTATACAGCACTTGCTGATTACTGTCATGTTTTTACTGCAGAGTATTTTTTCAAATTTGTTATTTTGTGTTTTCTTGTTGTGTCTCATCCGTATTACGCCTGTAAACTACGGACCGTATTTTGCGCCGGGTAGTGTGACCCCAGCCTTAGACTTTGCTGCAGGCTGAATCTCACAAGCCAGTGTAGCAGGCAGACCAGAAGTCATCACATGACCTCCAGCTGGTAGGCAACACTGATCTTATCACAGGGGGCGTCGGAGAGGTGTAAATAGCAGGGGTCTCTTCCTGCTATCTTCTAAATGCCGCAATCGCAGCATTTAGAAGATAGCAAAGGGTTAACATCATTGGGACCTGATCTAATCAGGTCCTGATGATATCACCTGTCAAAGCAATGGCTCTGCACAGGAATCTCATTGCTTGCAGGCTTCTGGGGGTCCTGAGCGCTGTGAGACCACCCACCATAGACAAACGTCGGCGCTGCACAAAGCCCAGCTAGCGCCGACGTTTATCTACTGTGGGCGGTTGGGAAGCAGTTAAACACACTTACTACTTCTACTGGAAAAATTATGAGTATATATACAGAGAAAGATACTATAAATAAGGAGTAATTAAAAGCTATACACATTATAACATCAACATTAAAACCGACCCTTAAATAACTTTCAGAATATTTGGACATAGTAATTGAAATTAACTTATAGCAGAAAAATGTACAAATGCATTATTAATAACCCTGCCATGCCATTGTTGATTATTTTTAATGCACTTGATGACATTCTCTGTTAACCGCTCTTACTGGGTCAGTCATCAGGGAAAGCATCTTGCCCTTCATGTTGATGAACTTAATTACTTTAACCTTAGCAGCTCCCCCTAGCTCAAGGGCATATTTGTCCTTTGTGTTAATGCACATGATTTTACTCTTAGCCGCTCTCACCATCTCAAGGGCCCCGGTAATAGGCATATTGCCCTTCGTGTTATTGCACTTAATTACTTCATCCTTAGTCACTCCCATCCCCCAGCTGCCTCACTCTCTACTCCGGTCCATGCTGTGAGTTCTGTCTTGTGGCGGCTCCATGCTGTATGCCTCTGGCCTCCTGCATGTCTCTGGCCTCCTGCCTGCTCTCTGCATACTTCCTGGCTGCGTGTATGGGGGCGCGGCGCCGGCACTCTCTGGCTCTTATGGAGTCAGTGTGCACCTGCCTAAGGTGTCCCTGGCCAATTGTAAAGAGGTCTCCAGTACTTAAGGCATCCTTGCCCATAGGAGGATGCCTGAGCAACTATTCCATCAGTCAGTGTCTTGCTGCTGAGGTGCCAGGTCCTGTCTTCGCCTTCTCTGGGGGCTGCATACCCAGATCTGTTTCTGTGCACTTTGTATTTCATGTTTCAGCCTCCCTGAGGGCTGCATACTCAGGCCTATATCCAGTATTTGTTCCCGTGTCTGTTTGTGTGTACTGTGTTCTATTCCTGCATCTTATCCTGTTCCTGTACCTGACCTTGTCTGTACTCAGTCATAACCTCTGTCTGTTGGTCTCCTTGTCTGTGGCTCCTTTTCCCTGCTGTGTCTATCCTTGTGTCCTCTCCATCTGCTCTGCCTGTGATCCGCTCTCCTGCTGTTGTGCCTTTGCTCCGCCCTCTGGCAGTTCTGCTTGTGCTCCGCACTCCTGCGGTTCTGCCTGTGCTCCACACTCCTTGAGGTTCATCTCGCTGCACTACAAACAGTGACTCTGTTCTGCTCTCCGCTTCGCAACCTTGTGGTTCTGCTCTGCTCTCGTTCCGCTTCCTGCGGCTCTTTATCTGTCACTGCTCCTCCAGTCTGAACAGGTCCCTACCTGTTCCCACACACTACCCCTACCTGCCTGTGTCCCTGTGCCCTCCAAGTCAGTTCCTGTCCCTTGTCTCAGCCGTGCCCACCTGTGAGTGTCTCAGCTGTGCCTGCCTGCCAGTGTCTCAGCCATACCCCCCTGCCACACAAGCCAGACCTCACCATCAGAGTCTCCAGTGAACACCAAGGTAGCTGCTTAGTCATGCCCCTTCGAGGGTAGCCTGGTTTGTGGCACAGTGGGACCACATCCCTCCGCTCGCGCCAATCAGTCAGGGCACGAGCATTACACTCCCCCACTAACTCAAGGGCACTCAGGTTAGGTATACTGATCTTCAGTTTAATGCACTAGATTACTGCTTTGTCCAGAAGACAACCTTAAAAGAAACAAGAATTGGTTGATATAAACAGTTAAAATCGGTGCCTCAGCATTCTCAAGTCACATGAACAAAAAGAGAGGGTCCTTGAAGCAAATGATTGTATTGAATAGCCTCGTCCATAGGAATCATCATGCAGTCCCAGCTTTTCTCGATCAAGAGGAAGACTGTGAAAGGAGAACCAGCGAGGTTCAGAATGGTGCAAGACCTGAGGACTGTGAACAAAGCAACAGTGTTTGAAACCCCAATTTTGCCAAATCTGCACACTCTGCTGTCAAACGTGACAGCCACAGCAGCAGTGCTCACGGTGATTGATCTGTCCAATGCTTCCTTCAATGTTCCCCCTTCACCTGGACGACCAGTTCCTGCTTACCTTCATGCACCAGGGGGGTGCAGAACACATGGACAGTGATGTCCAAGAGGGCCCAAAACAGCCCTTCACAGATCACCAAAGCATTGTCCTCCATCCTCGTCAACTGGATTGCAGAACATGCAGAAGTCTTCAACATCGCTACCTGCACAGCCCTTTCCTTGTCTCTTCTACTCTACCTGGTGGAGAAGCAATGCAAGTTCTGGAAAAAACAGAGTCCAGAGGTGTCAAAAGCAAGTTACGTTCCTGAGACATGTTCCAGACAAAACACTTGACAGACGACCGGAAGACCACTGAGGAGAAGACAGCTCCCCCAACAACTCCGAAGATGCTGCAGGCCTTCCTTGGTCTAGTTTCATATTGCAAAACTTGGATCCTTGATGCTTCAGTCTTAATGCAGCCTCTGTACGATTGCATCAATGCAACCTCGTTCCTCCTGTTGTATGCAGCCTTCATCTCGTACAGAAAACTGACAGACTCCATAGTTTCTGCGTCAGCTCTAGGCCTCCCTGACTGCGAGAAGCCATTCTGTCTTTACCAAATGGAAAAACAAGGTCATGCTACTGGCATCCTAAAACAGACTCACGGAGGAAAAACAGAGGCCTCTAGGCTACTTCTCAGCCCGCCTGGATCCAGTTGCAAGGGGGGCCCTCCTGCATGAAAACAGTATTTGCAGCGCATGCCCTCCTGGACAAGGCTGCTGACATCATTCTTGGACAACCACTAGAGATCCTCTTTCCACCAAAACCTCTCTCCACTGCCCTCCAGTGCTCTCAGCTGTTGCCTGACTCTACTCCCACTCCCAAGGGGGGATGCAGATACGTCTTCCACTGCCACTCTACTCCCATTTCCAAAGGGGGATGCGGAGACGGACTCTTCAGAACAAAATCTGCAGGATACCATAGATGGCTCCAGATTTGCAGATGATGAAGGAAGATTCCACACGGGATGTGCAGTGACCAGCAATCAAGAAATCCTATGGTCCAGAAGTTTGTCGCCTAGCTTGTTAGCCCAAGAAGCGGAACTGATAGCGCTGATGAAGGCCTGCCAGATTGCGAAGGACAAAACTGCAAGCATCTATACCGATTCCAGGTACTCGCATGGCATAGCACATGACTTTGGACCCATCTGGGCTGCAAGGGAATTCATCGCAGCAAGCGGGACAACCGTGAAGCATCATGGAGCCATCAGGGACCTGCTGGACACTCTCCAACCTCTAAAAGTGGTGGCAGTGTTAAAAGTCAAGGCACATGGAAAACTGAACACAGTAGAGGCACGGGGCAACAACATGGCAGACGTGGCAGCCAAAGAAGCAGCCAGAGGAAGACAATATGGAAAAGTGGGAGAGGTCATAGATCCGGACGGCTACTACATGACGACTGAAGACAAGAAAACCTGACAAAATGACATCCTGGGATCTGTTCAAGAAGTTGCAGGACCAGACTCCAAAGGAGGAGAAGGAAAGCTGGATGCTGAAGGGACAACATATGAAGGAAGAAGGGCAAAAGCACTGGACTCCAAAACCCTGTCTACCTCAAAGCAAACCCTGTCTACCTCAAAGCAAACCCTGTCTACCTCAAAGCACTGGACACCAAAACCTGTCTACCTCCAAGTATGTACCCTATTGCGGTTCAATGGGCACATGGGCCCCCGCACAGATTGAAGACACAGATGAATGATCTGATTGGTCTCCCACCTTAACAGCCAAATTTCCCAGCAGCTGTTTGATCTCCGACAAATGCAACATTGGACGAGTGGAAAAAAGTTCCCCCACGTCATCTGGCCAGAAGCTTTCCCAGTAAGGAACCAGTCGGCAAAGATTACTGCAGTGAAGCTACTCTCAGAAATAGTGTGCAGATACGGGGTTCAAGAAGTGATAGTGAGTGATCAGGGACCCGCATTCACAGCAAACCGGACACAAGAGATCTGGTCAGCAGTAGGGTCAGACTTAGGCCTACACATTTCTCACCATCCCCAAAGTAGCGGCAAAATAGACTAAATAGGACACTTAAGAGCAGAATGTTAAAAAATTGCCCAAGAGACAAACAAACCATGGCATTAGACACTCCCATAGGCCCCGAAAAAGCTGTCACCAATATGAAATTTTATTTGGGTATAAACCCAGGTTAGGGGTATTCTTCCCTCAGCAGTTGACTATGCAATATAATACTTTGTCTGCTTGTGTAAATGAGCTAACCAATAATCTTGCTATTGTCCATTCTCGAGTTTTTCTTCATTGCCAGTTCCAGAATCGGTACCTGGTATGCAAGCCCTGAAGCCAGGAGACTGAGTTCTGGTGAAAAAAAGTTCGTAAGGAGAGCACTCGATCCCAGATTTGATGGCCCTTCTCCAAGTGCTGCTGACAACACCAACCTGGAAGGAAGACCCCCACTTGGATCCACGCATTACATTGTAAGAAAGCTCTCATACCAGAAAATACACCTGAGCTGGAATGATGCTGTGGATGCCCTACCTGACTGAATAAATTACCTACCTGATAGAGAATACACACAACTGACTACATAGACTGCTAACTAAGAGACTTTGATTACAATGCAATGAACTCCCATTAGGGACAAATCTCCTGACCGCTCATTTGCGAAAGTCTGTACGGAGGGGGGGGTTTATGTACTAGGCATGTGTCAGCCTACTGGAAGCATAAAAGAGTTGCAGCGCTTTGGGACAGGAGCAGGATTAGGGCAAGTGATGTCTAAGGGGGGATTATGATGGAAATATATATGTATATCATATAGATCTCACTTGCATGCACATTGCTATGTACTGATATATACATATATATAATCATAGCTAACATGAACTTTATAATCAATTGCTGACAATGACCTACTTCTCCCATGAGCCAGCCAGCGAGAACCAGGATTGTCTTGAGATATATTTGCTAGACATGAGAAAAGAAGAAGTAGGAACAGATGTACCAGTCGATGTCTGATTTTTGCTGAATGTCAGGAAAATGGCTACAGTAAATCATGTGTTGCTAAATCACCCTTTTGTTGAACACTTCCATATACGTTCATATACTCAAACCAGCCAATAAGATAGAAGTTTAGCCTTATGTTAATTTACTAACCACTCCTTTCTATACGCAATTATAAAACTATGTATGTGCAATAAACCTCCAGAGTTCTGGTGGAATGTTTGCTGCTATTATCAGTGTATAGCGTTTTCATTCCTTTGAGCGCTCAAAAAAGACTCTGTTTTAAATGGGAGCAGCCACAGCACACACAGGGATAGATCTATCCATCCAAATTTCCATAATACCATGATGGTCACCCTGGATAAATAGGCCACAGCAGCCCTGTTTATTAACATATTTACATTACAAAAATTAACATATCAATATAACATTGACAAATAAGGAAGCCATGCACCAGCTTTGTTGCGCCATCAGCCGCACCATGGGGTTGGCAGGAGACTGCAGGGTGTCACTCATACTTACATCTGGTATGTTTATTATTTATCTTCTTTCACTATGGCTATAATATTTACATCGGGCTCTATGGTCATCCATGTAGAGCATATGTAATGGAAATAAGTGAACCACTGTGACTTTTTATGCTGATGAACGCATATGTGTACCCTATAGGATGTCCTGTAATATTACGCTATGAATTCCTGAGTCTGTATAATTATTTATTGGGATGCTCCTGATGTCTTCTCCAGCTTAGTAGATGCGGTTTTGTACCTGTTACTTTTTAGTCTACCCCCCCATTCCAGTGTCTTTGTCACTTAGTGTAATTTTTGTACTAATAAAATTTTCTAGCATTTATATGGACGGTTTCACTGCATTTTTCTCCAAGGTTTTCTATTTAGAAGTGCAGTGTGTCCTAAACTGTCCCTTATACAAGCTATAAACATGCCTAATTAAGGTTGAATGAATTGGGAATAATTATGATATACCCTATTAGCTTGAAGTGTTTTCCTTTTGTATACCATATTATACAGTCAGTAGCACAAGAAGCTGATGAAGACTCTCCACAATACAGCATTAATGTGACATATCAGACATGTCTGCAGGGATGTCACACAAGAGCTGTCTCAGCCTCTGTGTAGTAACCTGAAGCAGCCACACAAATGAACATGGTGGCCACATGAATTTCTGAGGTAATATTAATCCCATATTTGATGTAGGAGCTGATACTGCACTAATATATGATGTCTGAGGTGAATGTGCTCCCACCATCTGTAATATGAGGTGATGACCCCAGTATTACATTTCCTGACAAAGCAGACATAAAGGAACATGGCAGATACATGAATTCTGAGGTAATGTTGATCCCATACATGATGTAGGTGTTATGAGTGGCAGAAGGCACTTAAAAAAATAAATAATTAAAGTGCCTTCGCGACTCGGGGTCCACCGTGCGGCAGATGGCAAAACCGCTGCTAAGGGAGGCAGTGCACTACAGCGGTAGTGTGCACAGGGTTCTAAATCACCCAAGTGCAAATGAGGCAGTCTGTTATGGGACACAGAGCTGCACAGGAAAATAATAAAGAAAAGGTAACGCTGAGCCTGTTAAACGCACAGGGAAACAGCGGCACACATACGGTAGCCGAACACAGAAGTAGTTAAAGTGGCACTACAACCAAACGGACTTACCGTGAATGAGCGTGTGCATGGCGTAGCAACTGCGAACGCTACAGAAGTCTGCAACCGCAATAACGCAAGCAGGACGCTTTGCTGCTGAGATGGCTGAAGCTTGAGCGCGCTGGCGCTAGCTCTGCTACTGGCTGACCCAATCACTCACACATTCGTAATAACCGAGGGAAGGGGTTTCATAATAAGTCATTCACCAGACCAAGCATCCATCAACAAATATACAGCAGCAAGTATCAGAAAATACTAGTGCATGGCATAGCGGCCATGCGCAATTTTTATAGCGTACGGGACCTGCCGGAAATCTCCAGAGCCCCGAGCATAACCAATCAAAACAGGAGCAGGACCTGAGCACCTGACTCCTGAACTCCAATAAGAGCTAGTCCCGTGAGCATGCTCAGAAGCAGGGAAAAAGGACTTGGCCTCTGGAGACAAATGTGAGAATCTGGGTTGCTGCATATGCATAGAATGACCCAGATTCCTAACAGTAGGAGCTGAAACTACACAATGTCTGAGGTGAATGTGCTCCTATCATCTGTAATGTGAGGTGATCACCCCAGTATTACACTCCCTGACAATGCAGCCATGAGGGAACATGGTGGCTACATGAATTTCTGAGATAATATTAATCCCATACATGATGTAGGAGCAGATATATACTTCCCTAAAACTGCAGTGATATCTTCTCCATTTCATCTGGTGAAAGAAAGAGGTAGAACCACAAATTTACCTCCTCTATATAAATCCCTACCTCCCTCACAGAAAGAGACAGAGTTATCTCATTTATATAAGCCCCACCCTCCCCACAGTGACACACCAGGCACAAACATATCCTTCAGTCTTAAAGCAACATCACTCTTGCTTAAAATCTACATGGCTATACACACAAAACTGCAGGAGTTAAAGATCCACCCTTCCCAAAGTCATGCCCTCCTCCGCCTATTGCTCCGAGGGTTTCTTTAACCCCTTCCTGACCTTGATGCCACATAGGCGTCATGAAAGTCGATGCCAATCCAACCTATGACGCCTATGTGGCGTCATGGCAAGATCGCGTTCCTGAGGGTCGGGTGACTGAGGTCACTGAAAGATCACCCGACCTGCAGGTACGTGTGGCCTTGTACTTCACTCCAGGGGTGGATTTGCCCCCCTGTGGCTATGATCACTCTGGCTGTTAAAAGTGAAATAGCCAATTAGAGCAATTGTAATATTTCACCAATGAAACTTGGTGAAATATTACAATCCAACCATGGCCGATGCTGCAATACCATCGGCCATGGCTGGAGACCGCGATCTGCCCCCACCACGGACTGATGGTGCCGATCTGCCCCGCCACTAACTGACAACAGTGATATGCCGCGTCCGTCAGGATTTGCTCCCTTCCCCTCTTCTGCCCTCCACTCTGCCATGGGTGCAGCCATCTTCTAAAATGGCGGGCGCATGCGTAGTGCGCCTGCCGAGATCTGCCGGCTGGCACCCGACAGATTCATTCATTCCAGGTATATTTTGGTCACTGTGATAGACCCTATCATAGTGATCAAAATAAAAAATAAAAAATAAACCCCCCTTTATCACCCCATAGATTGGTAAAAATAATAAAATAAAGAAAATATTTTTATTTTTCCATTAGGGTTAGGGTTAGAATTAGGGTTAGGGTTGAAATTAGGGTTGGTGTTGGAATTAGGGTTAGGGTTGGAATTAGGGTTAGGGTTGGGATTAGGGTTGGGGTTGGAATTAAGGTTAGGGTTAGAATTAGGGTTAGGTTTGGTATTAGGGTTAAGATTAGGGCTAGGGGTGTGTTTGGGTTAGGGTTAGGCTTGTGGTTAGGGCTATGGTTAGAGTTGGTATTAGGGTTAGGGGTGTGTTGGGCTAGGGTTGTGGTTAGGGTAAGGGGTGTGTTGGGGTTAGGGTTGGAGTTAGAATTGAGGGGTTTCCACTGTTTAGGCACATCAGAGGCTCTCCAAATGTGACATGGAGCCACCATTGATTCAAGCCAATTTTGTGCTCAAAAAGTCAAATGGTGCTCCCTCCCTTCCGAGCCCTGATGTGTGCCCAAACAGTGGTTCCCCCCACATATGGGGTACCAGAGTACTCAGGACAAACTGGACAACACCTTTTGGGGTCCAATTTCTCCTGTTACCCTTGTGAAAATAAAAAATTGCGGGCTAAAAAATAATTTTTTGAAGAAAAAAACTATTTTTTATTTTCACAGCTCTATGTTATAACTAGAGTTGAGCGACTTTTGGTTTTTTAGGGTCGCGTTTCGTTTCGTGAAACCCGACTTTTCCAAAAGTCGGGTCGAGCAAGATCGTCCGATTATAGGGAAAAGTCGGGGTCGTCCCGAAACACGAAACCCAATGTAAGTCAATGGGGAATAAAAGTCGGCAGTGAGAGGAGGACAGGAAACACACCTACAGTGCCCATTTGAATGCCAAAAGCATCAATTCTTCTTACTTAAGCTTGTCAACCTTAATTAACTTCATAATACAAGTTACGCACTGAAAAATGGGGGTTATTTGGCTAAAGTTGTGGGGGGGAGGGCTGGCTGCAGGTTTTCATGTGCCCTGGGCGAAAGAGCGCCCCTTTAACACATACCACAACTCATCATGCTCCGATACGGCAGAGAAATAGCGGTATAGTACAATGAAAAATACCTCACTTTTTACATCTCATGACGAGGCCCATCTATTTCTCCATACAGAATCATTGGTCCCATATAATGTTTGAAACAGTATATGATGAGCTCCACATAATGCTACAGTATATGTTGGTCCCCATGGATGAAGCTCCACTGTCTTATGGGCCCAAATAATGCTCCAAACATAATGGGCCCCATTTCTAATGCTCTAGTGTATAATGGGCCCTGTAAATGCTGCTCCAGAGTCTGATGTCCACCTTTGGAATGTTCCAGTGTATGGTGGGCCCCATCTATCATTCTCCAGAGTATAGTGCTCCCCAAAAATTGCTGTCCCAACATTGAAAACAATCAAATAAGTCTCCTCGCTAGGGAATTCCTGTACTTGTCTGGATTCCTCGTCGTCCCCATCTTCCATCTCACTGCACAGTATTTCAACTTTGCAAGTGCTGTGATCCTGGGCAAGCAGGGGGGGCCCACTCGTTGGCGACGGCACTGGCACAGGGCCCCTGATAGTACGGTGGTGTGTCTGATGGCGGGTGGGCCGAACCTGCACTTTCATCTGCAGCTTCCTCTTTGTCACCGTGTAAGATGGAACTGTATATGGGAAGGGTAACCTGAGTTTCATCAGGGTCAGATTCAGGTCATGTAGCATGCGAGGGGAATGTAGTGGTCTGGGTCAATGTACCAGCAGATTCATCGAGCAGTGGCTGGGCATCAGTGCACTTGTGTCGCCCCCAGGAGTACGGTCGCCACAGTGGCATTACCTTCTTCCTAGGGAGTGTGATGTCATGCTTGGGAGCAACGAAGGATCTCTCTAGCAGGTTAACTGATTGGGCGGCGTTATTCCCACGAGTCATGACCCTCCAAACAGCGTTCATGAAGGCAAAGTGTTTGTTTTACGTGGGCAGTATGGTTGCAAAGCTGAACCTTAAAGGAATGTCCAGAAGGGCACCACCAGGAGTGGAGCCTACGGTTAAATTCGACTCCACCTGGGAAACCTCAACCATGCCAGCTACAGGACAGATGCACACATTGCAAGCTTAATTCCGTTAACGAACGAGACTCCGTCATGCCCCGCGGTCCGAGTCCGGCTTACTAGAGGGACACGTGAGGCTCTGGCACATGAGATTGGCCAATAACTGGTGTGTCATGCCCTTACATGTCCGTGACTGCATGTGCGCTACACTGAAAAGGCCTGCATTTGTCGCTTACAGGTGCAGATAACCCGCTGAACAACGTTAGTGATGGGGATCACTGATTACAATTATTACCCGCGAACAATGTTTTCCCAGTAAGTGCAGGTCAACCGCAGTTCCGGAATTAGGCCTAACCGTCATTCCTGAAAAAATGAAAAACTTACGTGTGCAAACCACAGGTGCTGTAGCTTGCTTAACAGCTCGCCAGCCGTTCTCACGCCCAGTATGGATTACACGTGATTGCACAAAGGTGAGAAAGGGTACCGTATCCCCAGATAACATGTATGGATAGCGTACACATTCAAAATATATGTCTATACATCAGGAGGCAGGCTCAGACGGTGTTAGGCCCAGTATGGATTGCACGTGATTGCACAAAGGTTAGAAAGGGTACCGTTTCCCCGGATAACATGTATGGATAGCATACACATTCAAAATATATGTCTCAGGAGGCAGGCTCAGACGGTGTTAGGCCCAGTATGGATTGCACGTGATTGAACAAAGGTTAGAAAGGGTACCGTATCCCCGGATAACATGTATGGATAGCGTACACATTCAAAATATATGTCTCAGGAGGCAGGCTCAGACGGTGTTAGGCCCAGTATGGATTGCACGTGATTGCACAAAAGTTAGAAAGGGTACCGTATCCCCAGATAACATGTATGGATAGCGTACACATTCAAAATATATGTCTCAGGAGGCAGGCTCAGACGGTGTTAGGCCCAGTATGGATTGCACGTGATTGCACAAAGGTTAGAAAGGGTACCGTATCCCCGGATAACATGTATGGATAGCGTACACATTCAAAATATATGTCTCAGGAGGCAGGCTCATACGGTGTTAGGCCCAGTATGGATTGCACGTGATTGCACAAAGGTTAGAAAGGGTACCGTTTCCCCGGATAACATGTATGGATAGCGTACACATTCAAAATATATGTCTATACATCAGGAGGCAGGCTCAGACGGTGTCAGGCACAGTATGGATTTGACGGCCCAGACTACACAGCGAAGGAGCAGGGAGAGGTAAAGATTGCAAATGCTGGGGCCCTGCCCAAGCAAGGGGGGCCCACTCGTGGGCGTCGGTACTGGCACTGGGCCCCTCATAGTACGGCGGTGTGTCTGACGGTGGGTGTGCACCACCACCGTCAGAGACACTTGATTGCACTATGAAGGACCCTGTACCAGTGCCCGCGCCCAAGAGTCGGCCTACCCACCTGTCCAGGGCAATGGCACTCGCACGGTGTCGTGCGCTAGGTGGTGACCCCGGCCATGGGGGGGGGAGGCAGCACAGTTAGGGAGTTTTAGAAAGTGGCATATGTTGATGTTGGACATTCAGCTGATGCAAAAGGTGAAATAGGTCAAGTCCCAGGAAGAGGTGGACCAAAGCAAGCCATTTTTCTGTCACCCTATGTGTCATCAGAGGAAGGTGGGACAAAATCCTTGGAAACCCATGCGTGGTTCATTTTAATGAAGGTTAGATCATCCACATTTTGGGTTGACAGACGGGTCCTTTTTTCTGTCAGGATTGATCCAGCTGCACTGAAGACTCTTTCCGATAGCACACTTGCAGCTGGGCAAGCAAGCTCCTGTAAGGCATATTGGGCCAATTCAGGCCAGGTGTCCAGTTTAGCGGCCCAATAGTCAAAGGGGAATGACCTGTGTGGGAGAACATCGATATGGGAGGAAAAGTAGTTTGTAACCATAGTTGACAACTGCTGTCTCCTGTCACTTTCCATCGATGCAGTATTACCAGTTGTGTGAGCGGTACTTGAAAAATCAGTCCACAACATTGTCATGAAACCCCTGTCTCCAACGCCACTTCTGCTGTGTGCACCACGAACACCTCTGCCAAGCTGCCCCCGGCCCGTACGTCTCGTGTGAGAACCATCACCGCGGCTGTGTGCTGGGAATGCCTCAAGCAACCGATTTACCAGAGTTGCTTGTTTATTAGCCAATATTAGGTCAAGGTTCTCCTGTGGCATGATGTTTTGTAATTTGCCTTTATAGCGTGGATCCAGGATGCTGGCCAACCAGTAGTCGTCATCGTTCATCATTTTGGCAATGCGTGGGTCCCTTTTTAGGATCTGCAAGGCATAATCTGACATGTGGGCCAATGTTCCCGGTGTCAATGATGCACTGCGAGTGCTGGTTGGAGGAGCACTTTCTGGCAAATCCACATCCCTCCAGTCACGCACAAACCCTGTACCAGACCTTGCCACGCCAACATTTTCACTTGCCCCACGAGATGCATCCTCCTCCCCTAAGTAATCATCCCCATCATCCTCCTCCTCTTCTTCCTCCACCTCGTCCAGGAGAGGTCCCTGAGCAGACAATGTCTGAATGTCATCAAGGATTCCCTACTCCTCTTCCTCCTCATCAACATTGGCTGCAGACGCCTGCTCCTTAAGGTGCGTCAGAGTTTGCATGAGCAGACGCATAAGTGGGATGCTCATGCTTAGGATGGCGATGTCTGCGCTTACCAGCCGTGTGCATTCCTCAAAACACTGAAGGACTTTACAGAGGTCTTTCAGCTTCGACCACTGCACACCTGTCAACTCCATGTCTGCTCTCAAAGTGCCTGGCCGTGTATCCTCCCACAAATGCATTATGGCCTGCCTCTGCTCGCACAGCCGCTCCACCATGTGCAGAGTGGAGTTCCACCTTGTTGCAATGTCGATAATGAGGCGGTGGTTGGGAAGGTGGAGCAATCGCTGCAGCTTCTGCATACGAACGGAGTGTACAGGCAACCGGCGGATGTGCGCGCACAGTCTTCGCACCTTCTGGAGCAGGGCTGTTAACTCCGGATAATTTTTGAGGAAGCACTGCACCACCAGGTTCAAGGTGTGAGCCAAGCAAGGTATATGGCTGAGTTTTGAAAGGGCTATGGCTGCCACAAAATTACGGCCGTTATCACTAACTACCTTGCCTGCCTCAAGATGTACACTGCCCAGCCATGACTCAGTTTGTCGCTTCAAGTACTCGGCCAGCACCTCGGCGGTGTGTCTGTTGCCCAAACACATCATCTGCAACACAGCCTGCTGACGCTTTCCACTAGCTGCTTGATAGGGGGACACATCGTGTGCAACAGTGGCAGCTGCAGATGGAGTGCTCGTACGACTGCGCTCTGTGGACGAGCTTTCGCTTCTGGAGGAGGAGGAGGAGGGTCGAACGCCTACAGCCAACTGTTTCCTATACCGTGGGCTAGGCAGCACTGTCCCACCACCGCTGTCCCCTGTGGACCCTGCATCCACCACATTAACCCAGTGCGCAGTGATGGACACGTAACGGCCCTGGCCATGCCGACTGGACCATGCATCAGTTGTGAGGTGCACCTTTCCGCTCACTGACTGCTTGAGTGCATGGACAATGCGGTCTTTCACATGATGGTGGAGGGCTGGGATGGCTTTGCGAGAGAAGAAGTGGCGACTGGGTAGGTCATAGCGTGGTACTGCATAGGCCATGAGTTCGCGGAAAGCTGTGCTTTCCACCAACCGAAAAGGCATCATCTCAAACAAGATTAGTTTGGCAATGTGGGCGTTCAAACCCAGTGTACGCGGATGAGAGACTGAGTACTTTCTTGACCTACTCATAGTGTCTGGGAGGGTGAGCTGGACTTGAGAGCTGTATATGGTGGAAGTAGCGGTGGACAGGGCGGACTGAGAGAGGGCTGATGATGGTGATGGAGTTGGTGTTCTTTCTGATGGCCTAGAATCAGTCTTTCGTTGATATAACAGTGGGATTCCCTGACTGCTGTGGCCTTGCAACGACACCTCAACATTTGCTGCTGTGCTAACCGGTGGGCTTACAGTGGGGGAAACAATGTAGCGTTGCTGACTACCTTCGTTGTGATCAGTTGCACATGTGGCACTTGAGGTTTGGTGTTGTGTCCACGCTTGCAAGTGCATGCTGGTTAAATGTCTAAGCATGCAACTGGTATTCAAATTTTTCAGATTTTTCCCTCGGCTAAAGGTCTTTGCGCACTTCTTACAGATAACCTTGGCCTGATCATGAGGATTTTGTTCAAAAAAGTGCCACACTGCACTCTTCCTACTTTGGCAGACATTTTGCGGCCTAGCATGCTGTGATCTTTTGACCCTCTGGACAGCTGTTGCGATGTCGATATCTGCTGTGGATGCTCCTCATCTGAGCTATTGGAAGCAGCACCCTCTTCCCCCAATGGATGCCAATCTGGGTCAACAACTGGGTCATCCATCACCTCCTCTTCTATGTCATGTGCACCTTCCTCTGTGTCACCGTGTATGGTGGTATAGTGTGCGGGAAGGGGCACCTGAGTCTCATCAGGGTCAGAATCTGGCTCTGTACACTGCGAGGACAATGTAGTGCTCTGAGTGAATGTACCAGCAGAATCATCCATCAGCGGCTGTGCATCAGTGCACTCCATGTCAGATTCATCTTGGCCTGGGTAATTCACCATTTGACTTGATAATCCAGGCATGGTATGTGAAAACAGCTCCATGGAGTAATCAGTAGTATGGCCTGCGTCATCCTTCAATCTTGGTTGGGGTGAAGGACACAAGGAAAGGTGTGGTTCATGAACATGAGCCTCCAATGACGACGCCCAATTCCACGGCCTCTTCCACCAGCCTTCCTCATTTTTGGTAGAAATGTAGACAAAATCCAACAAACTATATAGTAATGAAAAACAAGGTACAAGGTGTCTATAGGACAGGGGAGATTTTGAATTTCTGCAGACACTTGTGGACACTGGACACTTTTGGATTGTGTGAGGCCCACTGATATCTGAGCGCTATGTGACAGGCTCGATGGCACAGCTGTGACCAAAGTGACTAGAGGATAAGGGAGATTTTGAATTTCTGCAGACACTTGTGGACACTGGACACTTTTGGATTGTGTGAGGCCCAATGAATATCTGAGCGCTATGTGACAGGCTCGATGGCACAGCTGTGACCAAAGTGACTAGAGGATAAGGGAGATTTTGAATCTCTGCACACACTTTTGGACACTGGACACTTTTGGATTGTGTGAGGCCCAATGAATATGTGAGCGCTATGTGACAGGCTTGATGGCACAGCTGTGACCAAAGTGACTAGAGGATAAGGGAGATTTTGAATCTCTGCACACACTTTTGGACACTGGACACTTTTGGATTGTGTGAGGCCCAATGAATATCTGAGCGCTATGTGACAGGCTCGATGGCACAGCTGTGACCAAAGTGACTAGAGGATAAGGGAGATTTTGAATCTCTGCACACACTTTTGGACACTGGACACTTTTGGATTGTGTGAGGCCCAATGAATATCTGAGCGCTATGTGACAGGCTCGATGGCACAGCTGTGACCAAAATGACTAGAGGATAAGGGAGATTTTGAATCTCTGCACACACTTTTGGACACTGGACACTTTTGGATTGTGTGAGGCCCAATGAATATCTGAGCGCTATGTGACAGGCTCGATGGCACAGCTGTGACCAAAGTGACTAGAGGATAAGGGAGATATTGAATCTCTGCACACACTTTTGGACACTGGACACTTTTGGATTGTGTGAGGCCCACTGATATCTGAGCGCTATGTAATAGGCTCGATGGCACAGCTGTGACCAAAGTGACTAGAGGATAAGGGAGATTTTGAATCTCTGCACACACTTTTGGACACTGGACACTTTTGGATTGTGTGAGGCCCAATGAATATGTGAGCGCTATGTGACAGGCTCGATGGCACAGCTGTGACCAAAGTGACTAGAGGATAAGGGAGATTTTGAATCTCTGCACACACTTTTGGACACTGGACACTTTTGGATTGTGTGAGGCCCAATGAATATCTGAGCGCTATGTGACAGGCTCGATGGCACAGCTGTGACCAAAGTGACTAGAGGATAAGGGAGATTTTGAATCTCTGCACACACTTTTGGACACTGGACACTTTTGGATTGTGTGAGGCCCAATGAATATGTGAGCGCTATGTGACAGGCTCGATGGCACAGCTGTGACCAAAGTGACTAGAGGATAAGGGAGATTTTGAATCTCTGCACACACTTTTGGACACTGGACACTTTTGGATTATGTGAGGCCCAATGAATATCTGAGCGCTATGTGACAGGCTCGATGGCACAGCTGTGACCAAAGTGACTAGAGGATAAGGGAGATTTTGAATCTCTGCACACACTTTTGGACACTGGACACTTTTGGATTGTGTGAGGCCCAATGAATATCTGAGCGCTATGTGACAGGCTCGATGGCACAGCTGTGACCAAAGTGACTAGAGGATAAGGGAGATTTTGAATCTCTGCACACACTTTTGGACACTGGACACTTTTGGATTGTGTGAGGCCCAATGAATATCTGAGCGCTATGTGACAGGCTCGATGGCACAGCTGTGACCAAAGTGACTAGAGGATAAGGGAGATTTTGAATCTCTGCACACACTTTTGGACACTGGACACTTTTGGATTGTGTGAGGCCCAATGAATATGTGAGCGCTATGTGACAGGCTCGACGGCACAGCTGTGACCAAAGGGACTAGAGGATAAGGGAGATTTTGAATCTCTGCACACACTTTTGGACACTGGACACTTTTGGATTGTGTGAGGCCCAATGAATATCTGAGCGCTATGTGACAGGCTCGATGGTACAGCTGTGACCAAAGCGACTAGAGGATAAGGGAGATTTTGAATCTCTGCACACACTTTTGGACACTGGACACTTTTGGAATGTGTGAGGCCCAATGAATATCTGAGCGCTATGTGACAGGCTCGATGGCACAGCTGTGACCAAAGTGACTAGAGGATAAGGGAGATTTTGAATCTCTGCTCACACTTTTGGACACTGGACACTTTTGGATTGTGTGAGGCCCAATGAATATCTGAGCGCTATGTGACAGGCTCGATGGCACAGCTGTGACCAAAGTGACTAGAGGATAAGGGAGATTTTGAATCTCTGCACACACTTTTGGACACTGGACACTTTTGGATTGTGTGAGGCCCAATGAATATCTGAGCGCTATGTGACAGGCTCGATGGCACAGCTGTGACCAAAGTGACTAGAGGATAAGGGAGATTTTGAATCTCTGCACACACTTTTGGACACTGGACACTTTTGGATTGTGTGAGGCCCAATGAATATCTGAGCGCTATGTGACAGGCTCGATGGCACAGCTGTGACCAAAGTGACTAGAGGATAAGGGAGATTTTGAATCTCTGCACACACTTTTGGACACTGGACACTTTTGGATTGTGTGAGGCCCAATGAATATGTGAGCGCTATGTGACAGGCTCGATGGCACAGCTGTGACCAAAGTGACTAGAGGATAAGGGAGATTTTGAATCTCTGCACACACTTTTGGACACTGGACACTTTTGGATTGTGTGAGGCCCAATGAATATCTGAGCGCTATGTGACAGGCTCGATGGCACAGCTGTGACCAAAGTGACTAGAGGATAAGGGAGATTTTGAATCTCTGCACACACTTTTGGACACTGGACACTTTTGGATTGTGTGAGGCCCAATGAATATCTGAGCGCTATGTGACAGGCTCGATGGCACAGCTGTGACCAAAGTGACTAGAGGATAAGGGAGATTTTGAATCTCTGCACACACTTTTGGACACTGGACACTTTTGGATTGTGTGAGGCCCACTGATGTCTGAGCGCTATGTCACAGGCTCGATGGCACAGCTGTGACAAAAGTGACTAGAGGATAAGGGAGATTGGATTGCTTTTAAAAAAGCAGTTTGCAGAGCAGTGGGTAAACAGCAATGCCAGCCTGTCAGGAAGCCTTAAAAGGCAGCCCAACAACCAACACCACTGATACACCACAATATAGCCTCCCCTTGCACTGCACACACAGTGACTGGTGTTTTGTGCAGGCCAAATTGCTAGCAGCAGAAGCAGTTTTTTTTTCTTCTCAGCAGGACAAAAAAAAAAAAATTGGGATTGCTTTTAAAAAAGCAGTTTGCGGAGCAGTGGGTAAACAGCAATGCAGGAATGTCAGGAAGCCTTAGAAGACAGCCCAACAACCAACACCACTGATACACCACTATATAGCCTCTCCTTGCACTGCACACACAGTGACTAGTGTGTTGTGCAGGCCAAATCGCTAGCAGCAGAAACAGTTTTTTTGTCTTCTTCCCTGCCTAACGCTCTCCCTACAGAATCAGCAGCAACCTCTCCCTATACTGAGATCAGCAGAAGTAAGATGGCGGTCGGTGTGCACGCCCTTTTATACCCCCTGTGACGCCCACCAAAGCAAGCCAATCACTTGCATGCCCTTCTGAAAGATGGTGGTGACCCCTGCCTATGTCATCACGTTGCCCACAGTGTCCGTGGATCCTGATTGGCTGAAAAAGAGCGCAAAACAAACTTTTGAAACGCGACTTTGGTGCGTAAGTCGCCGACCTCGTGGCCGACCTCATCGGCGACTTTTGAAATTTTTCGACCCGTTTCGCTCAACTCTAGTTATAACTTCTGTGAAACATTTGGGGTTCAAAGTGCTCACCACACATCTAGATAAGTTACTTGGGGGTATTGTTTCCAAAATGGGGTCACTTGTGGGGGATCTCTAATGTTTAGGCACACAGGGGCTCTCCATCCGTGACATGGTGTCCGCTAACAATTGGAGCTAATTTTCCATTCAAAAATCAAATGGCGCTCCTTCCCTTCCAAGCCCTTCCGTGTGCCCAACCAGTAGTTTATGACCACATATGAGGTATCAGTGTACTCAGGAGAAATTTCCCAACAAATTTTAGGATCCGTTTTATCCTGTTGCCCATGTGAAAATGAAAAAAATTGAGGCTAAAAGAAAATTTTTTTAAAAAAAAGTACTTTTTCATTTTTATGGATCAATTTGTGAAGCACCTGGGGGTTCAAAGTGCTCACCACACATCTAGGTAAATTCCTTGGAGGGATCTAGTTTCCAAAATGAGGTCACTTGTGGGGGAGCTCCAAAGTTTAGGCACACAGGGGCTCTCCAAACTTGACATGGTGTCCGCTAACAATTGGAGCAAATTTTCCAATCAAAAAGTCAAATGTTGCTCCTTCCCTCCCGAGCCCTGCCGTGCGCCCAAACAGTGGTTCCCCCCACATATGGGGTTTCAGAGTACTCAGGACAAATTGGACAACAACATTTGGGGTCCAATTTCTCCTTTTACCCTTGGGAAAATAAAAAAATTGCTGCTAAAAAGGTCATTTTTCTGACTAAAAAGTTAAATGTTCATTTTTTCCTTCCATGTTGCTTCTGCTGCTGTGAAACACCTGAAAGGTTTAAAAACTTCTTGAATGTGGTTTTTATCAGCTTGAGGGGTGCGGTTTTTAGAATGGTGTCAATTTTGGGTATTTTCAGCCATATAGACCCCTCAAACTGACTTCAAATGTGAAGTGGTCCCTAAAAAAATGGTTTTGCAAATTTCATTGTAAAAATGAGAAATCGCTGGTCAACTTTTAACCCTTATAACTTCCTAACAAAAAGAAAAATTTGTTTTCAAAATTGTGCTGATGTAAAGTAGACATGTGGAAAATGTTAGTTATTAACTATTTTCTGTCACATAACTCTCTGGTGTAACAGAATAAAAATTCAAAATTAGAAAATTGCAAAATTTTCAAAATTTTCGCCAAATTTCTGATTTTTTCACAAATATATGCAAAAATTATTGACCTAAATTTACCACTATGAAGCCCAGTATGTCATGAAAAAACAGCCTCAGAATCGCTAGGATCCATTGAAGATAACTTTCATTAAGCCCAAGTGGCTGTTATTAGATACTTCCACTTCTCCCTATATGAATTGCTATATGACAGCAACTACCGTATTTTTCGGACCATAAAGACGCACTTTTTTCCCAAAAATTTTTTTGGGAAAATGGGGGTGCATCTTTTGGTCGCAATATACTTACAAATCCTGTTGCGGCGGTCCCGTGGCGGCGGTCCCAATGCAGCCTCCCTATGTTCTGTGGTACGGTGGTGTCGGGGCTCTGTAGTGTGGCTGCAGTGGGGCTCAGTGCTGCGTGGGGGGTTCCGCCAGCATTTCGTTAAAGCCTGAAAGCCCCCCGCAGCTCCGCTACAACATGGTGACCTCCAGAAAGATGGCCGCCGGGAGCGGCGCATACTCAAATTCAAATCTCAGCAACGAGATCTCGGGACAATATCTCATTGCGGAGATCTGAAACTGAGCAGCGGCCATCTTTCCGGAGGCCCCTGGCGGCCATCTGTCCGAAGGCCTCCGCGTCGCAGCAACAGAGCTGCAGGGGGCTTTCGGGCTTTGACAAAATGCCGGCGGAGCCCCCCATGCAGCACAGAGCCCCGCTGCAGCCACACTAGAGAGCCCCAACACCAGCGCACCACAGAGCACAGGGAGGCTGCATTGTTTCTACCGCCACGGGACCGCCACAACAAGATTTGTAAGTACGGTATATTGTGACCAGAGCACAGCCACCCCACGGACACAGCCACCCCACAGAGCACAGCCACCCCATGGACACAGCCACCCCACAGAGCACAGCCACTCCACGGACACAGTCACCCCACAGAGCACAGCCACCCCACGGACACAGCCACCCAACCGAGCACAGCCACCCCACAGAGCACAGCCACCCCACAGAGCACAGCCACCCCATGGACACACCCACCCCACAGAGCACAGCCACCCCACGGAGCACAGCCACCCCACTGAGCACAGCCACACCACAGAGCACAGCCACCCCACAAAGCACCCCTGCAACACAGAGCACCACCACTGCACCAGCATGGACCACCGAACGACCCCTGTGACCACTCCTCTACCTGTGCTGATCCCTTCGCTGGTAAGCTGAATTCGGACTGTAAGACGGTCCCCCATTTGACACATTATTTTTTTTCCCTATTTTCCACCCCAAAATTTGGGGTGCGTCTTATGGTTGAACATGAAAAATTTGGTGACTGTTCAGTATTAACTATTTCCGGTTAAAAGGAGTGGTAGCAAATATAAAAAGTCAATATTAAAAAGCATGGAGTAAAAGAGAGATTCCCAACATTCTGTAGTTTTGGCACTACTTTGGAATGCAAAACATGGTAGTAAAAATAGCCCAAAATTATTATAAACTCAATGATAAAGCTTTTACTCTAGTGTTAAGTGCCAGAGAGTTTCACTGCAGTGACAAATTCGATCAATGCAATCCCTCCTTGGTTACACCAGTGGAAATAGTATTGCTAGACAGCCTAATATGAAATACCAGCTTAATGTCTCCAAGTTAGGGAATGCTGGTGGACAGCTTGCTGGTGATAAAGAACAATGAGTTTAGATGTGCAGAGTAAAGTGCTGCACTCAGAATTATTCTAGCGGATACAACTAGAGATGAACGAACCTTTCAAAGTTCAGTCTGATTTGCTGAATGTTTAGATGTTCCGTGAATGGTACGTACTCAAACCCTACTAGATTCAATGGGAGGACAAGCCAAACATATACACAACACCTTAAGGGGTGACAAAAAGCTTCCCAAACAGCTAAAATTAGAGGCAACCACCATAAAAAGTGGTATCAATTAACCCACAAATTTGCAAATGGCACAGCAGCAGTCAGACATGGGCCATGCATTAGGTATCAGTATTTGGACCAGCATTTACAGCTTGGAATTCAAGTTTGACTGAGGACCTGGTGGTTAAGGGAGTCGTGTAAGCCTTTTTAGTTGGGAGATCTCACACCTCATGCAACACCTCCAATATTTTTTTTCCAGCCACACTCAGATTCCACAAACATCAGTTTCATACAGTAATATTGTTAGTAAATGTAAGGAAAGTATCACAGGTAGTTGACTGAAAGTAAGTGCAGGCCTGCACGTCTGGAACCCTACTTGCACAGGCAACCCACCAGATGGAGACCCAACTTTGAGTCTTCACATTAACAAAAATAATTGTCATGCATCACTAAAGTGGTATCAATTTCCACAGAGTAGAAATATTACAATAGGCCTCTGACACACTTTCCACCACAAAAAATAATCTCAGAAAATAAGATGGCACACACAGCTAAAGAATGGGAGGTGCTGGCTGAACTGGAATAATCTTTCTACACTTTCCACCTCAGGCAACCCACCAGATGGAGACCCAACTTGGAGTTTCCACATTTCATAAAATTGTTTGTAACATCAGCAGCAGTAGCAACAGCAGGCACAGAAGACATCACAAAGATGGCAGACTGCAATAACACAAGATCAATGCATGATATTAAAAATGACACCATTGCCTAGTCTGCCCAGTCTGCGATTGGGGTGCAAAAGTTGTAAAGCCCAAATTTCAGATTCATAGACTTCTATTGCTAGAAATATTTAAAGGAAACCTGTCAGCAGGATTGTGCTGAGTAACCTACAGACAGTGTCAGGTTGGTGCCATTATACTGATTAAAATTATACCTTGGATGATGACATCCGTCTTGTTCTTGTTTAATCTTTATTTTCGGTTTAGCGTCAATGATATGCTCGTGCTCTGGGGCTGCCTTTGGACCCCCCATCTTTATGTGGTGCTCTGCTTAGCTATTCATTTGTATGGCTTCTAACAGTTCATTGATCCCTCAGTGACCTGCCCCTTATTTTACATAATGAATATGATATATATGGTAAAAAAAATCACCTGCGAAAGGCAGGCAGCACCTGAGCTACAGCATGACAGCATGTGTAAGGTGTATTAAATTGATTTAATTAATGATATAAGTAAATTCATTTAAAAAATGCCTCCTCCAAGATGGCGCCGCTGGCGCCTGCACAGTAGCAGCTATGGGCGATCGCTAATAGATGCTACTTCGAAGGCGTCAGCGGTGCCATCTTGCTAGAGTAAAATAAAATTTGCCCCCTCAAAGATGGCGCCACTGGTGCCTGCTCAGTATCAACTATCGGATCACTGATAGATGCAACTGTGCAGGTGCGGCCGGCATCATCTTAGTGGAGACAATTTTACCATTTTAACTCTAGCAGCGATCGCCGATAGCTGCTACTGCACAGCAAGCGCCATCCTGGAGGAGGTTTTTTTTCTGAATTTACCTATATCATCAAATAAAACAGTTTAATACACATTAGAAAATAAGGGAAAAATCCAGCTCCACGATATAGTGAAAAAAACAATTCCTGATTCACTTGAAATTTCAAGCATGGAGGATAAAAGGATCAGCATAGATAGCAGCAAATCATGCGTTATCAACTTGTTTCGGGTGTTACACATTCCAAGGTGTGACAGGCGAGCTCAGGCCAGTCTTCCATTTTTGAAGACCAAAATGCAAAAGGGTCCAAACCCCCCGATGGCATTTGAGCAGATATTCCTACACCATCCTCTCCAGTCGTTATGTCAAATGTGTCGGACTTGTACTGGGACGTGCACGGGCTGGTCTAAAAAATGGGTGAAACACCTCACAAAAGTTGCTTATGCCACTTACATTGTTGCTGCTAATGTTTTTCTATGGCACCTTGATGTTCCCGGGGTTGTACATCTAGAAATGGGATGCACACTGTGTGCCTCACTGCTGTCTTGGGGAAAGTCACTCTCAAGATTATCTGCAAGCGTGTTTTGACACTCCAGCATGTAACCACCCGCCTCCTCTTCCTGCCCTGACGTGACAGTTCAGTTGTGGTACCGGCAGGTACGCGGGATGCAGTGACGAGAAGCGAGACTTTATGCTTTTGGTAATAACTTTTAATAAGTATAGGTCAGGTGACTAGTCTATACAACCAAACAGGTAACAGGGATTGTCCTCGCAGGGACTCAACATAAGCAAATACGGATATAGATGAACACAACTACCCCGGCAATAGCCGTTCACTATAGGGCCGTGGTATGGCCGACTACGGGTCCTTAGTTATATCATGTCACTTATCCGTCCTGAATTCTTCGGCGTCCTGGGTTATGGTTCTTCGGTGTAGCAGCCGCTGGGCCCAGCTGCTGAAGAACTGGCGAAGTCTTCGAGCATTCCGACGCTCAGGCGAAGCAGGGCCACAACAGGCCCCGGAAGAGTTCTTGGACAGATGGGCCGCAATCCCCGGATGGGGGTAAGCGATCGCGAAGCGGGGTGGTGATTGACAAGCCACCGGCGCAGCCAGCGGCTGTAACATGGAGTCAGCGGCGGGCGACGGCCCGACTCTTGCCATGGACTGGAGCGGGGAACTAGTGGCTGCCATCTGCAGTGAACTGGCCGCAGCCGCGGTCGGGAGCAGGGCGGCTGCGGGTGACGAGGGGTAGGCCGCAGCTGCGGGCTGGAGTGAGGCGGCAATGGCCGCGGGTGACCGCGGGCAGGCCGCAGCCACGGGCTGGAGTGTGGTGGCAACGGCCACAGATGACCGCAGGCAGGCCGCAGCCGTGGGCTGGAGTGTGGTGGCAACAGCCGCAGGCGTCCACGGGCAGGCCGTGGGCTGGAGTGTGGCAGCAACAGCTGCAGGTGTCCCCGGGCAGGCCGTGGGTTGAAGCAGAGCAGCGGTTCTCTGACGGCCGACTCGGCGCCGTCCCTCTGCTGTCCAGTGTAAGTGTTCCTCTTGCTTCTGTCCTCCTCTCGGGCCTCTGTACGTCGCTCTGGCTCTCACACACTCCCACGGACTCCTGCTCCTTCTTCCCCGTTCTGCTGACTCACTGTGACTGGCGTTCTCCTCCCCTTTTATATCGGCTCCTCCCCCAGCCCATCTGTCAGTCTCAACGGTCCGGCCCTGAACTCTGTCCCCCAGAAACAACCTGCCCCGGAACCTAAATGACGGTCCCCTTGGTTCCGGCCTGGACACTCAACGGGGGCCCCTTCTCCCACACTCCCCCATCCTGTATGCTCGCCAGTCCTCTGGCGAGGGTCTTAGTCAGCTTGCAGTGGTCTTTGGAGATGACAGTTCTTGTCGCCATACGAACTAGTCCTGTTCGTAACGTTCTGTTCTGGGGGGTTGCCAGCTGTTAACCGCTCGGAGTGTCTGAGTTCAACTATGGTGGAGCCTTCTGGGGTGGTGGAGGGTGGTGGGCTGGTCGACTCTGGAGTGCTGACTGAGTCTACTGCCAGGCCCCTACTTGGAGGGCCTGCTGATATGGCTTGGCAGTCCTCTTCGTCATCTAGATCCCAGAACGTTGGCGGAGGGTCTGGGACCTGAGAGATAGGCTCGGGTCGGTGGATGCACATGGACGTAACATATTACAGTGCGCGGTATGAGTGAGGGGTACACCGTCCTTCTCAGATTGTATTTCAAACACAGGTCCATCGGGGCTTACTGGGCGCCACACTCGATAGGGGTTTTCCTCCCCGTGGGTCTAACTTGTTTTGGGGCTGCTGATCTAGGACGAGAACTCGATCTCCAGTTTGGAAGTCAGTGGGTGGAGGCAGCACTCCCCCTGGGTGCTCCAGGTCCTGAAGTTTTGTATGGACGATTCGGTGGAGGGTTTGTAGCCGGTCGCGGTGGTTTCGGACCCATGATGATACTCCGGTTCAAGGTTGGGGTTCTTCCGGGTTTAATTCGTGATTCCTTTGCCTTCTCGTCCAAATAGCAGCGAGTAGGGGTGTACCCGGTCACCCGAAGCACCCAGTTGTTATAAACCCACACCATCTCAGGACATACTCAGGCCAGCGGGTCTTTCGGTCACTCTCCAGCGTGCGCAACATTTTGATTAATGTCCGATTAAATCACTCGCAGGCTCCGTTTCCCTGCGGATGATAGGGCATAGTTCTGGACTTGTCAATACCATAGAGTTGATGCAATTCTTCCATGACTTTTCCTAAGAAGCACGCTCCCTGGTATGATTGTATTCATTGCGGACAGCCGTATACTTGGATGAAGTTTTTACAAATTGCATAGGCGGCCAACTCCGCAGTTTGGTCTCGGGTGCGGGTGACCACGGCGAACTTAGTGAAATGATCGACCATCACGAGGCAATGTTCATACCCCTGGTATGCGGGACCTATGGTTAAATAGTCCACCGTTAGGAGCTCAAGGGGAGCTGAAGTCACTATTGTTTGCACCGGGGCTCGTTGTGCGGATGGTTTGGCGAGCTCACATGGGCGGCAGGTCCGGCAAACTTCTTCCACAGCAGCGTGCAAGCGCGGATGGTAAATGATCTGTTGCAACCATTGCAAAGTCTTTTGAGCACCAAAGTGAGCCCCCTATTCATGGGCTTCCCTAGCCAGTTCGGCTAGTAGGGCTCCGGGCATGACCATCTGCCAAGTTGTAGCAGACGTCGTCCGTGACACTGTTTTATGGTACAATAGCCCTTTCTTGATGGCAAATTTTTTCCATTGGCGCTACATCAACAACATTTCCTGAGTCAGAGTCTGTCTCTGTGAATCAGTCGGCAGTTTGCCGGTGGTCACCCATCGGCGCAGGAGTCCAGTTTCTCCATCTTCCTGCTGCTGTTGGATACATTTGTCCCGTGGCTGCTCCAGCATCCCCCGTGAGGGTCCTGAATAGAATGCCTCCTGTACGCGCGCTGTAATCACGGCGTGGGTGAGGGTGAACGGCGTCTCTTCCCCTTCCATTTTCGGCCCCTCTTTCATAGATGATCTTATAATTGAACTTGGCCATTCGAGCCACCCACCGTTGCTCCAAGGCTCCCAATTTGGCATTTTCCAGATGGGCCAGCGGGCTGTTGTCCATCCGCACTACTACCTCGGAGTCTGCCAGGTACTCTGCGAACCGCTCCGTCATGGCCCACAGTACCGCGAGGAGCTCGAGCTTAAAGGAGCTGTAATTGTCAGGGTTACGCTCGGAGTCATGTAGCAATCGGCTACCATAGGTGATCACTTTCTCCCGACCATCCTGAACCTGTGACAACACAGCCCCTAGTCCCTGGAGGCTCCCATCAGTGTGCAGTATGAAGGGTTGCGAGAAATCCGCATACGCTAACACCGTGGCTCTTGAGAGTGCAGCCTTAAGGTCTTGAAATGCGTCTTCTTGCTGTTGCTGTCATTGAATTTTCCGTCCATTCACCCTGGCGGTGCCCCGTTTAGCAGGTCCTGCAGGGCTTGGGCTCAGCGTGCAAAACTCTTCACGAACCGACGGTAATAGGCGCCCAACCCCAGAAAGGCCCACACGTCTTTCACCGTCTAGGAGTAGGCCACCCCTGGATGGTGGCAACCTTTTCCAGGGATGGCCGAACGCCCTCAACCGAGACTACGTGCCCCAGATATTCAATCTGGGTGCGAAACAGGTGGCATTTCAGGGGCTTTACCTTCAACCAGTACTTCTGCAGCTGGCCTAGCACCTGCCCCAACCGCCGCAGGTGGTCCTCACACGTGGCGGAATAGATGATGATATCATCCAGGTATATCAGAGTGGCTTGGAAGTTCAGATCTCCCAGACACCGCTCCATCAACCGCTGGAAAGTTCCCGGGGCGTTGGCCAGCCCAAACCGCATTCGGTTGAATTCAAACAGTATCATAGGGAGAATAAATGCCGTCTTGGCTCTGTCTTCCTCCGACATTGGCACCTGCCAGTACCCACTGGCCAGGTCTAGAGTAGAGAAGTACGTTGCTTTTCCCAAGGCGGACAGAGACTCTTCTATGCGGGGCAGCGGATACGAGTCCTTAATGGAGCAGGCATTCAGCTTCCGATAGTCCACACAGAACCGGAGGGTATCATCCTTTTTGCGGACCAGCATGATGAGAGCCGCCCAGGGGCTTTCTCGTATGACCCCTTTCCGGAGCATTTGCGCTAGTAGAGTCTTCACGTCCTGATATAGCTGTGGAGGGATTTGCCGATATCGTTCCCGGATTGGGGCCGTTCCTGCCATGGGGATTCCATGTGTGATGGCTGTGGTACACCCAAAATCATCCTCGTGGCTAGCGAATACTTTGTATTACTGTCCAAGAAGTGTTTCTACCTAGAGAAGCTGGGCTGACGTCAGGCCGGAGAGTTCGGCCCGCATTCTTTCTAGGATGGTTCAACCTTTCTCCTGGGTCGAGGTTTCGGCCGTCTGTATGGTTCGTATCGTTACTGCCCACGGATCCTCGGGTTGCACCTTTAACTGGACCGCAGGGGCTAGCAACACCTCCTCCAAAGGACTTACTAGCTTGGCCACTTTGGCCCGGGGTTTCAAGACGATATCTTGGTCTTCCAGGTTAACGCAATGCACCAGGATGGTCTCTCCTCGCACCGTGGCCAGGGAGCGAGTTACCAGTATGCCAGGGTGCAGGCGTTCCGAGAAGCATGGCTCTACCTGCATCTCCACGCCCTCCAATGGTATCGGGCGCGGATCGGCAGGGCCACCACTGTCTGCCCGGGGGGAAGCACGAGCGGGGGAGCCGCAGGCGCGATGACTTTGCCCAGCACCTCGCCCTCCTGGCAGTCCTGGAGTACTCGCACCTCCCGCACCAGCTGCTGGAAAACCTGCCCTTGGGCCGTGCAGGAACCCCAGTGATTCAGGGTCTCTTGCGTGGGGTCATTGAGGAGTAGATTGCCAAACTCCCGCAGTACGTTCATGCCCAGGATAACTGGATGATAGTGGTTAGTTTCTCCTTGGGTCAGGACCACTCCCCGGTGGCCGAGGGATTTACCACACAGCGTCATTTGTAGCCATACCACTCCAGCGACAGGTACTGGAAGTTGGTTACCGGCTACTAGTCTTATCATGGATCCGCACTGGGAACTTGCTGCTTCAGGGAAATGCTGCCGAAAATAAGTTGCCGGCATGGTCATCACTTGCGACCCCGTGTCCACTAGGCACCGTACGGCACGGCCCTCGACCTCTGCCCATACCACTGGACATTTTGCGACCAGATTTTCGGGACTTCCACCACCCCTTGTTGTGGCTTCTGGCTCCAAGCGGCGTCCCCCCTGCCCGGAGCCCTCTAGTTTAATGGTCATCGGGGTGGGTATCTCCCACGCCGCGGACACTCTCGTGCGAAGTGGCCCGACTCCCCGCACTCATAACACTGGGTGTTAGGGTCGGTGGAACGCACCAGATATAAATAATAGGAGGTGCGTTCGCCGCCCGGGGTCCACCGTGCGGTAGATGGTAAGACCGCTGCTGGACAATGGCAGGTGCACCAGAAGGTGAAGTACTGCGCTCGGGTAAATGTCACCCGAACGCTAAGGGTGGCTCTGTTCAGACACAGAGTCGCTTGGCAGAAATAAATATAAAGCCGCTGGCCCTGTTAGCTTCACAGGAAGCTCAGCGGGTGGCGTTGCAGCCGCAACCGCCAATAGATGCTGCTACCGCAGCGCGGCAATAACTAAAGCTGCAGGCATCGGTACCAGAGAACCGGGCACCGACGGACGCTAGTGTAGGTGCGGAAAGCACAGTGGCGTGTAGCTTGCCACAACCTGGAGCTGACTAACCCAACACACAGTCACCAATCGTATTATCCAAGGGAAGGGGTTTCATAATAAGTCAGTCACCAGTCCATGCATCCATCACCATACACACACAGCATAATATGCTACATTAGCGCATGGCCGAGCCGCCATGCAGGCTTTTTATAGCCATGCGCTTCCGGGACTTTCCAGTACCCTGGAAAGGACCAATCAGATCTGACACAGGACCTGAACATGTGACCCCTGGTCTCCAGTGAGAGGTCACCTTGCGGGCATGCCCAGTAGCACGGCATGAGGACTTAGCCTCTGGAGCGGTTCCCTGCAGAGTAGGTTGCGCTACCATTGCTGCACCAGAGGTGGCAGCAACATCCAGGCTGTTAGAGCGAGTCTGAGCAGTACGCCTGGCTCGCTGTGATTGCTGAGCAACACCCGAAGCGGTTGGAGGAGAATGGGAGACCGCTGGATGTCTGGCTCTGGATTCCTGCTGTGCAGAGTCAGGAATCCGACGCCTAACACTGAGATTGCGAGGTACGGCCACTCCGAGCATTGAAACCAGGCCGCCCAGTTGTGGACTTGCTTCTCCTTTTCACTTCGGCCAACTCGCCTCTGATGTTCTTCAGCTCTTGTCTCATCTCTTCGATCCACTGGGGTTCTCCAACAGCGCTTATGGAAGCCTCCATGCCCCAGACCTTTCCCATGGGGACCGTCATTCCCTGCTCCTGCTCTCGTACTCGTGCCTGACTCCCCACCTCAGAGAAGGCCATATGTGGGTTCACCTGGACCTGCTCCCGCAATGCCTGCTTGGTTAACGGGTCTCGGAGTCCAGTCACTAACAGGTCATATAAGGTAATGTCGATGGGTCCCACCCCTACACCATCCTTCCGTTCAATGGCTGTGTATAGCTCTTGGAGGACATTCATATACTGGGTGATGATCTCCCCCTCTCCCTGCATTCGATTGAACAACCGGGTCTTCAACTCTCCCACATTGGTTGGATCCCCATGGGTCTCCTCCAGTATCCGCAAGACCCTAGCAAAGGTGTTACGGTGTCCCGGGGGCCTCAACATTACTGAGTTCCTGGCCTTCCCATCTAAGGCCATGAGCGCTACCTCGGCTTCTAAGTCAGGGGTCATCCAATGCATGCGGAAGAGCCCTCGCATGCACTCGGTCCAGCTTCACAGCATGGTATTAGAGCCCGAAAACCGTGGCAGGTTGCTTAGCATAGCCCCTAAAGAAATGCTGGACCGGGGGCCTCCATTACCTGCGTCACCTACGGCCCCGACTTGGTCGGGTGTGCCGCTGTCTGCGCTTGGAGTGACGAGACGCGAGACTTTATGCTTTTGGTAATAACTTTTTATAAGTATAGGTCAGGTGACTAGTCTAAGCAACCAAACAGGTAACAGGGATTGTCCTTGCAGGGACTTAACAAAAGCAAACACGGATATAGATGAATACGACTATCCCGGCAACGGTCGGTCACTATAGGGCCGTGGTACTGCCGACTATGCGTCCTTAGTTATATAATGTCACTTATCCGTCCTGACGTCTTCGGCGTCCTGGGTGATGGTTCATCGGCGTAGCAGCCGCTGGGCCCAGCTGCTGAAGAACTGGCGAAGTCTTCAAGCGTTCCGACGCTCAGTCGAAGCAGGGGCACAACAGGCCCCGGAAGAGTTCTTAGACAGATGGGCCACAATCCCCAGACGGGGGTAAGCGGTTGCGAAGCAGGGTGGCGATTGACAAGCCACCGGCACAGCCAGCGGCTGTAACAGGGAGTCCGCGGCGGGCGACGGCCCGACTCTTGCCACGGACTGGAGCGGGGAATTAGTGGCTGCCATCTGCAGTGAACTGGCTGCAGCTGCGGTAGGGAGCGGGGTAGGCCACAGCCGCGGGCTGGAGTGAGGCGGCAATGGCCACGGGTGACCGCGGGCAGGCAGCAGCCGCGGGCTGGGGTGTGGCGGCAACGGCCGCAGATGACAGCGGGCAGGCTGCAGCCACGGGCTGGAGTGTGGTGGCAACAGCCGCAGGCATCTGTGGGTAGGCCGCGGGCTGGTGTCCGCGGGCAGGCCATGGGTTGAAGCGGAGCAGCGGTTCTCTGACGGCTGACTCGGCGTCATCCCTCTGCTATCCAGTGTAAGTGTCCCTCTTGCTTCTGTCCTCCTCTCGGGCCTCTGTACATCGCTCTGGCTCTCACACACTCCTGCTCCTTCTTCCCCTTTCTGCTGACTCACTGTGACTGGTGTTATCCTCCCCTTTTATCCTTTTATATCGACTCCTCCCCCAGCCCATCTTTCAGTCTCAACGGTCCGGCCCTGAACTCTGTCCCCCGGAAAAAACCTGCCCTGAAACCTAAATGACGGTCCCCTTGGTTCCGGCCCTGACACTCGATGGGGGCCCCTTCTCCCACACTGTCACCGTGTGCCTCTAGTATCTGAGTCTCATCAGGATCCACCCTTGATGTTTAATGGGCAGTGATGAGGGTCTGGATTCTGCTCGGACCCTACTTCATCTTGAAAGGAAACGAACATGAAAATATTTTGGGCATTGGAGCATATGCTTTCCTTCTCTGGATTCTGTGATTCTACGTAGCAGACATCTGGTGCCCATGGAATAGAATATGTGAACAGCTCTGCAGAAAGGCCCTTCTGTGGTTTCACACAGTCAGTTGGGCATTTGGAAATTTTTGATGTTGTGGAAACAAAGGTAATTTGCTTGTCACCTCTGAGGACTGTACTGTGTGTGATGTTAAGGTGGAGGAAGAGGAGGAGAGACCACTTGATACAGCGTTTGCTATTCATTGGAGCACATGCTGCTTCTGATCCACATCTACAAGGCGTAACGCTGTGTGGCTGACAAAGAAAGGGAGTGGAGCAGCCCTTCCAGTAACAGATGTCAGTGGTCTTTGGATAGCACGAGATGGTGTTTGCTGAGTTGAGCTTTCATTAACATTAACACCTAACCCACATACACGTCGAACACCAAGCTTATTGACCCTTCCACCACGACCTTGCCTTTTCCCATTCATGTTTTAAGTAGCCTTCCCCTCTTGTAACCTGCTGTTTCACAACCTTAGGCCCACAGCTGTCAATCACCTGTCACTAAATGAACAATCACTATTTATTTTTTTTAGTGTACGTGAACTACGCTGTTATACCTAAAAAAGTTTAAGTGGAGATCTGGCCTTCTGATTTGTCTCTGAAACAGTTTGATCACAAACGATTTGGATAAGCAAATTGGGCCATGTAACTGCACCTCAATATTAGGCCTAACAATTTTGAAGCAGAAATCTGGCCTTCTTATTTGTCATTAAAACAGTTTTATCACAAACTATTTGGAGTAGCAAATGGTACCTCCGGAGACTGTACAAAAACTGTGAGGCAATCTCGTTTGATGCTGGAAGATCGATTTCACACAGGATGGGATCCTATCTTCCTAACTGACAAGTTCACTTGCAGCACTATCAGGAGTGGCTTCTATGCACTGTGACACTATTGCCAAGTTTTTAACACTAAGGTTCGGATATGGCTTTAAAGAAGGCTATTACTTGCGATATAACACAATTTTATTAAAAAATACAAAATTAAAGGAATAGTATGACTGATATAGAAGAGCTAATGGTTTGCTTTTATATCCCTTTAAATGCCTTTAAGACTTCAATTGCCTTTTGCCTTATTATTGCTAGAATTATTCTTATGTAGACTAGTAGTCTCTGTCTTCAAGGAAACTATACTTGTTATCATATTTGTTTTCAACAACGTGTTCTGGCTACATTGTAAACAAGGTACGACCCTGAGGTGATGGAGGGGGCCAAATGAGCTCCATAGAGTCACATATTGTTGTAAATGGTATAAAAACATGTCTTGTATTTCATTACGTCAGATAAAGTGATTTGACCACAGCTTGCGTGTTGAAGTCTCTTTGTCTCCAAGCGCTTGCAACAGAAAGGGCGAAAAACCTCACAATTCGGACTCACTGGTGATCTGGACAGCTGACGCTTGGTCAGAACAAAAGCAGCTACGACAGTTTTTGACGCCCAACGGGGACCGTGGAAACCAGCCTATTCGGAATCCGTATGTGGGAGCTTCCTGGGGGGTTGAAAATGCAGAATCCAGGCTGCAGCAGGTGAGAACATTTATTCTTACATTGATTCTGTATCTGCAACCTTTCTAAGGATGTCTACATATATCTGGGTAAGACTGTACAAACACGGTTCAAAAGAACCCACATCACCAGTGAGTGGTGAGTATGTCTGTATGAGAGTTGAATAATAGAGTAATAAGATAATAATTGTCATCTGTATTATCTGTTAAACTGTTCTGGCAATATACTAATATACTAACTGGTTGTGTACTGGTGTACTGTGTAGCACAAAGTCTGGGATAGACTCTGTGCAGTGGTTATTTTGGATTGCCAGTAAATTTGTATAAGGCTGTGGTTTTTGGTTGCTCTGGTTTTCAATGTTTCTTGTTTAAGAAGTTGGCTTTGGTGTTCTCGGAGTGTCAGTGGACACTGCTGTAGGTTAAAGTGTCAATCAAATCCAAAGTGCAAGATAGTCAGGCTGTGTGAATCCTTGTATATATACGAGTATGTCTATGAGAACCTCTGAATAAGATGAGAGATGAGTAATTGAGTATAAAAAAATCCCTGAATGAGCACGTATGAATGAATCATCACACATCATTTTTGTGTCAAGAGATTTGTTACCTTTCTAGTTGTGGTGGAATCCCGGACAGATGCGTTATAGATATTTCAGATCTACAGCTGAGACTGAATGAATTGAGTAATGATATAGCTCGTGTTATATGTGGCATTACATTGTAAAGTTTCCTGAATGCATTTGGCCAGAAAAAGGGCAAGGCATGGTTAATCTCATTATACAGTTATCTGCTCTTACAGTGAAATCCCGTGATTTTGAGTTTCTTTGTAGAAATTGATTTTGATAAGTCTAAAGAACTACGGAATTCTGTGAAGGACGATGCTGCATTCTGATGGGAGGGGGGAATGATGCCACTGCGCAGTTTTTCTTCTCCCTTCGCTCTTATCTCTGCTGAGTGTGAGCTGTGCTCAAAATTCTCTGTAATTCTATCCGTAAGGTACGCGCTGAAAGATTTGTGCATTTTAAAGCAACAGTACTTAATTGAAGTTGGAAGTTAAAAGTAAAATATGGTGCCTAATTTAGAAGGGAATTGTAAGTGATTGTTTGGTCATTATAAGTGATTGTTTGGTCATTGTAAATGATTGTTTGGTCATTGTAAGTGATTGTTTGGTCATTAATGTGTTTGAACCTGTTTCTAGTTGTGTGATTGATTTGTATAGCAAATTGTGTATCAACAGAGGAGGTAGCCAACTGTACGGCTGATAAAGTAGGTCAGAGGCCTATCACACCTGGGCCTTCTTACTTTAGTTAGCGGGTTTTTTGTTGTGGGTGAGAGGCGAGGGTGTGGAGCCCTCTGGATATACCTTGGCAGGCTCACTCTGACTTGCTATGTGGGGGCTGTAAGACAGAGGTCCAGACACACAGAAGGGCATTTCAGAAGAAAGGTGAGCTGTCTAAGTTGAAGTAGCCTTCCCACAATCCATGGAGCTGGACTAGAAGGAAAAAGGCCTATTCCTATCTAGTCAGCTGATCTAGCGGGTGAGAGGCAGAGAGCCTTCCTGTTAAATCCTGTAGGTCTACCGGGTGAGAGGCAAGGAGCCTTCCCACTACACCTTGGCAGGCTCTCTCTGACTTGCTAAGTGTGGTCTGTAAGACAGAGGTCCAGGCACACTGGGAGGGCATTTCAGAAGAAAGGTGAGCTGTCGGCAGAAAAAGGTTGAAGCCATGTCAACTTTTTCTGTGTACAGTCGGTGCCCCCAATGAGATCCCTAGACAGCTATGCAAATTGTAAAAGACAGAGAAGAAAGGAAGCAGTGAAACAGGTTGGACCAATATTTAAAAAGGCAAAAATACCAGAGTGTGAATGTTTGAATGTACAAAAAGGCACAGACAAGGGAAGAAAATAGCAAGTGAATAAATGATGCTTGAGAATGAATGTGCAGCAGTATGGAAGGTGTATCATGAATGTTTTGATTGACAAAATTTAACCAGAGACGCAGACAAAACAGATGGACTTGTAAACACTGTGATCAGACTCAGACAAACCCAGACTGAATAGCTACTTGTGTGACCTGTGCTACTGACCTAAGCGAGTTGCACTAAATCCTGTCCAGACAAGATCATAAGAAGCTGACATAATAGAGTGGATAGTGGGTAGTGGGGACATTGACCTTCGAGGAGTAAGCTGACAGTAGACATCAGACGACCAACCCCATTAGGACCTAGAAGTGCGACTAGAATAAGAAAGATGCAGGTGTATTATCCCTGGAGCCCCTCTGACCAGCTAGCTTTGTTGAAGCAGCTGCCTGACCCTGAAGACCAACCATTCCCGTTTTACAGACACATAAAGGAAGTACAGCAGACATATAAGTGTACCTGGGCAGACCTAGAGAGGTTGGTGAGTTTAAAGGCAGGTGACGCACTAGATCATATAATTAAGACACACACAGATGTGACAAAGAATCAGGCTTGGGGCATGGATGATAAATCTGCACGGTCTGGGGAGACGTACTGTGAGTCACTAAGACAGTGGGCTACAGTGGAACAATCAGAGCAGTCCGTACTCCTGACTAATGTGACACAGCAAAAAGGAGAGAGGGTAGAGATGTACTTTGGACGGATACAGCTGAAATGGGCAGACATGGGTACATTTGCATAAACCCACTTGATGTTAGAATACTGGTGAATGCATTTATTGACGGTATGAACAAAGACTTACGAGACGCAGTACAGACAGCCAGACCTGAATGGAGAGATGTAGATCCGAAAAGACCTAAGACCGAAAAGTTGAGCAAACAAGGACAATAAGACGATCTGTCATGTATGCTGGCGCACAAGGAAAAAAGTGTAGACGTAATAAGGGACCTAAGGACCTAGAAACAGTGAGGTGCTGGAATTGTGGTACTTACAAAACTTATTGTTAGTGACAATACCCCCATGAATTTACTGGGAGCAGATGTGCTGAGTGCGATCCCGGCCATCATACAGTACTCTCCTGAGGGTATTACAGTCACAAGTCCCCTCTCAGATAAACATTTGTGTAACATTGCGGCAATGGTGTATATGACAAAAGCGGTGAAACTAACACCTGACACCAAAATGCCTGAGGATGAGGAAATGGGACAGGGGCCCGACACTGTTTGGGCAAGGGGGAAAAAATGATGTGGGTCGGTTGCCCATTCCCCCTGTCATGATTAAATTGAAAAAAAAAAAGGAACCACTCCTCCTTGTTTAAAGCAATACCCATTGAGCCTAGCCAAATCAATTGCCCCAAGCAGAGATATTAGAGAGTATGTTAAGGCAGGGGTTCTGGTGCAAAGAAACCCCCCCCCCGGACTGCAAAGATCTTCCCCCTGCGACACCTCTTTGTATCCCATTAGGAAAAAAAGGACTCAAGGGTTTGCTGACACTTACAGAAAGGTTCATGACTTAAGGGCTATTAATGATGATACAGTGAGTGTGACCTCAATCGTCCCTAACACACACACAATACTGTCACAGATCCCAGTAATGTCAGAATGTTTCACAGTCATTGATTTAGCAGGTGCATTTTTCTCTGTACCCCTGCACCCTGACTGTCAGTATCTTTCTCCTTTACCCATAGAGGTGAACAATATTGTTGGACAGTCCTCCCACAAAGGGGAAAGAAATCCCCTGCCATCTATTCAGCAGCAATGGCAGGGATCCTTGAGTAGTGGCAATCACCTCATCCGCTGATTGTACTATTACAGTACGTGGATGACCCTAAGGGTTGCAAGGTCTCACGTGACAAATTACAGTATTACAAACAAAAGGTGACATTTGTTGGGACAGTGTATTGCCGAAGGTACCAGACACCTGACAGGAAACAGGCAATTCAAAATCTCCCTCTACCCAGGTCACATCAGCATCTATGCACTTTCCTAGGTTTAGTGACCTACAGTAGGCCTTGGATAAGGTCCGCTTCACAAATATTCCAACCACTTTATGACTGCTTGTCATCAGACCCAGGACCTCACACAAAATACAATTGATTGTGTCTGTGCGGTAGGAGCAGCTGCACTACTACTAGGAAAGGCATGTGAGATCACACTGACGTTTCTTTTGACAATCTATTCCCCACATGACATCCATGCCATACTCGTACAAGTTCAACCAAAACATCTGTCTATGGCCAGACAGCTCCGACTTGAGTGTGCTCTACTAATTCCTGAGTATGTCACCCTCAAAAGATGTAACGTTCTGAATCCAGCCACCCTCCTGCCTGTGGATTCAGAAAAGGGGGAATTGGTGACCGTATTAGTGAGTGAGGAAGGATACTTTGACATGACGCATGAACATATCTGCATAGAACTGATGAGTCAGGAGATAGTTGGGTTTGCACACGTTCATGAAAAAAACCTGTTCCTAATGCAGACTTTGAGTTTCTTTTTTTTAATGACCCCAGATACCACCAGGATGGACGATTCTACACTGGATATGCAGTAGTATCCTCACATGAGGTAATCCTAGCGGAACAACTCTCTCCTCACATGTCGGCGCAAGAGGCAGAGTTGAAGGCACTCACTGAGGCGTGTAGAGCCGCTGCAGGTAAAGTCGCTAATATTTTCACAGATTCGAAGCCCATTAAAAATGCAGAGCTGGTGAAACAATTGATGGAGGCATTGATGTTACCAGTCCAGGTTGGCATTGTCAAGGTAAAAGCACACACAAAGGTGACTCCGTGGAGGTAGAGGGCAATAGAAGGGCGAACGAGGCTGCTAAAATAACACAAGGCGGCCTAGAGAGCAGTGGACGGTGGCGGGGAGCCAGCGTATTCCAGCCACATTGGGTCTAGATGTCCTGAAATCCCTTCGGCAAAAGGCTGCCCAAACAGTGAAGGTACACCGGGGGAGACTGGGAGCTGTGCTGAACTCAAATGGAGTATGGGAGAATAAGGATAAAATGTGCCCACCAAAGTCCCTGTTCCCAATCATGGCGCAAGCAGCACATGGCCCCACTCACACCTCAAAAAGTCACATGTGTGCCAGGGTAGATGCCTTCTGGATCGCTCCTGGTTTCACTTACGCAGCCGTGAAACTTGTACAATCATGCCTCATCTGTGCACAGCACAACCCAGGTAAAACGGTAAAAGTCCCTAAGAAAGCGACACCTAGGCCTCTCTACCCACTTCAGAGACTGCAGTTTGACTACATACAGCTACCAAGGTAGGAGTGTATGCAAATATCCTAGTATGTGTAGATCTCTTCTCTGGTTGGCCGGAAGCCTATCCGGTAAAATGTGCAAATGCTAAAATGACTACAGACAAACTGATGAAAGAACTAATCTGCAGGTATGGTGTCCCAGAAGCCACAGAAACAGATAGGGGTACACACTTCACGGGAGAAATAATGAGGGAAGTCATGCAGGCCCCGGGTGTACAGCAAGCATTTCATACACCATATAGGCCACAAAGTAGTGGGAAAGTGGAAAGACTAAATGGGACACTTAAACTGAAAATTCAAAAGGCCATGGCAGACACAGGAAAGAGCTGGGTAGAGTGCTTGCCTCTTGCACTCTTTTCAGTCAGACACACTCCAAATAGAAGCACAGGCTTGTCTCCTTTTGAAGTCCTGTTGGTAGTGCACCAAAGACTGGTCTGTACTTCCCACAGGTGCTACAAATGCAACACGGTGCTATGACAGCCTACGTCCAGGCCTTGCAGGAAAGACTTAATGTGGTGCATAAACATGTGTTCTCATACATTCCAGATCCTAATGTCAGTGCAGATGTGTATCAGCTGAATCCAGGTGATTGGGTGGTTATACACAGACACGTGAGAAGGAGCCTGGACCCACGATTTGACGGCCCCTTCCAAGTCCAGCTGACCACATCCACTTCAGTAAAACTTGAGAGAAAACCCACCTGGATCCATGCCAGTCACTGCAAGAAGGTCCTGTCAACAGCAGAATGACTGTTCTCCTCATCACCTTGCTGGCAGTGACAGGGTTACTGCACTCTACAGAGACACAGGACAAACTCTTAAATGCTGACTGGGACAACAAACTTATTCAGCATCATGCTCTTCTTATAAAGGACATGGAAAGACAGAAACCGAAGGACTGTTGGATCTGTACACACAGCCCAGTATCTGCGAGGACCATGCCTATTTAGCCTTACCTCTGGAGCCATGGGAGGTATTAACCCCACACTGCATACACAATGAGACTGGGACTCAATCTAGGTTTTGGGGAAAAGATGTGCCCCATGATATATCTGCCTCATTGTCTATAATCGGATGTAATGCATCTACGGGTAAAATAATAAGGAAAGAAAGGGGTAAATGTACATCTGGTATAAGTGGAAAACAAATGAATAATACTTGGTGTGCCCACAAGCCTATGTCAGGACTTTTGAGTTTATACCAATGTATACAGACCCCTGGTCACGTTTGTGTTCTCCCAGAAGGAGTATTCTTGGTTTGCGGGCATCGTGCCTAGAGGTGGGTGAGCCCGGACATAAGAGGGGTTTGCACTCTTGCCAAACTGACACCAGCCACTTTCATAGTTCCTCATAGTAAAATAGACACAGCAGCAGTTCCAATTCATACTTTGTATAGAAGGGCTGCAGATAATAAGCCCCGACCAAATGGTAGGCCGCATCTAGTAGAAATGGGGATAACAAATAAAATATTCCGTAGTATGCTAATATAACCCTTCATAACACAAATGTGGGATAAATTAGTAGAAGCTACCGACTACCTGGACGATCAGATTTTCCAGATTCTTGAAGTTCTAAATGAAACTAATACAATACAGAGACAATTAATCGTAGTTACTTACCAACATACTAGAGTACTAGAGTACCTGACAGCAAAAGAAGGAGGAATGTGTCAGATAATTGGTCACACCTGTTGTAATTATATCGACCCTGCTGGCAATTTCCAGATCAGGGCCGGTATAAACAAAATAGGTGAACTTAGAGACCAATGGTTAAAACAACACAGTGCAAACAAAGACTCCTGGTGGGGTAACGCATTCTCTTTCCTAAATCCAGCAAATTGTTTTAATGGCTTAGCAGGATGGATTTTTGGCATTGTACAGACTTAAATGCAAATTTTGTTGTTTTGCTTATTATTTTATGTAGCCGTAAAAGCGCTAATATATGTATTACTTAAGCTACTGAATAATGTATGCATGAAAAAAAAATCTAAGGCTGAACCTTCTGAAGTGTATCATAGACCCCAGGTAGCCATTGCTGATGGGGAAAGTGAGTGTCCACACTGAGGGTGGATGGGCAAAGCAGGTAGGAAGCCCCCTTATGGGTACTAGACCCATGAGACAGTAGCTCCTTTGTGGACATCAGCTGACCCTGTGGCAAAGTTATACCATTTACAAAAGGGGGAAATTGATATAGAAGAGTTAATGGTTTGCTTTTATATCCCTTTAAATGCCTTTAAGACTTCAATTGCCTTTTGCCTTATTATTGCTAGAATTATTCTTATGTAGACTAGTAGTCTCTTTCTTCAAGGAAACTATACTTGTTATCATATTTGTTCTCAACAACGTGTTCTGGCTACATTGTAAACAAGGTACGACCCAGAGGTGATGGTGGGGGCCAAATGATCTCCATAGAGTCACATATTGTTGTAAATGGTATAAAAACATGTCTTGTATTTCATTACGTCAGATAAAGTGATTTGACCACGGCTTGTGTGTGGAAGTCTCTTTGTCTCCAAGCGCTTGCAACAGAAAGGGCGAAAAACCTCACAATTCGGACTCACTGGTGATCTGGACAGCTGACGCTTGGTCAGAACAAAAGCAGCTACGACAGTATGATTGCGTACACTTTTGTATATTTTAACATACAAAAGTTATGTACATGCAAAGATTAAATACATATAATGTTTAAGTACAGTTGTGGCCAAAAGTATTGACACCCCTGCAATTCTGTCAGATAATACTCAGTTTCTTCCTGAAAATGATTGCAAACACAAATTCTTTGGTATTATTATCTTCATTTAATTTGTCTTAAAAGAAAAAACACAAAAGAGAATGAAAGCAAAAAGCAAAACATTGATCATTTCACACAAAACTCCAAAAATGGGCCAGACAAAAGTATTGGCACCCTCAGCCTAATACTTGGTTGCACAACCTTTAGCCAAAATAACTGCGACCAACCGCTTCCGGTAACCATCAATGAGTTTCTTACAATGCTCTGCTGGAATTTTACACCATTCTTCTTTGGCAAACTGCTCCAGGTCCCTGATATTTGAAGGGTGCCTTCTCCAAACTGCCATTTTTAGATCTCTCCACAGGTGTTCTATGGGATTCAGGTCTGGACTCATTGCTGGCCACCTCAGAAGTCTCCAGTGATTTCTCTCAAACCATTTTCTAGTTCTTTTTGGAGTGTGTTTTGGGTCATTGTCCTGCTGGAAGACCCATGACCTCTGAGGGAGACCCAGCTTTCTCACAATGGGCCCTACATTATGCTGCAAAATTTGTTGGAATTCTTCTGACTTCATAATGCCATGCACACGGTCAAGAAGTCCAGTGCCAGAGGCAGCAAAGCAACCCCAAAACATCAGGGAACCTCCGCCATGGTTGACTGTAGGCACCGTGTTCTTTTCTTTGAATGCCTCTTTTTTTCTCCTGTAAACTCTATGCTGATGCCTTTGCCCAAAAAGCTCTACTTTTGTCTCATCTGACCAGAGAACATTCTTCCAAAACGTTTTAGGCTTTTTCAGGTAAGTTTTGGCAAACTCCAGCCTGGCTTTTTTATGTCTCGGGGTAAGAAGTGGGGTCTTCCTGCGTCTCCTACCATACAGTCCCTTTTCATTCAGACACCGACGGATAGTACGGGTTGACACTGTTGTACCCTCGGACTGCAGGGCAGCTTGAACTTGTTTGGATGTTAGTCGAGGTTCTTTATCCAACATCCGCACAATCTTGCGTTGAAATCTCTTGTCAATTTTTCTTTTCTGTCCACATCTAGGGAGGTTAGCCACAGTGCCATGGGCTTTAAACTTCTTGATGACACTGCGCACGGTAGACACAAAAAACATTCAGGTCTTTGGAGATGGACTTGTAGCCTTGAGATTGCTCATGCTTCCTCACAATTTGGTTTCTCAAGTCCTCAGACAGTTCTTTGGTCTTCTTTCTTTTCTCCATGCTGAATGTGGTACACACAAGGACACAGCACAGAGGTTGAGTCAACTTTAATCCATGTCAACTGGCTGCAAGTGTGATTTAGTTATTGCCAACACCTGTTAGGTGCCACAGGTAAGTTACAGGTGCTGTTAATTACACAAATTAGAGAAGCATCACATGATTTTTCGAACAGTGCCTATACTTTTGTCCACCCTCTTTTTTATGTTTGGTGTGGAATTATATCCAATTTGGCTTTAGGACAATTCTTTTTGTGTTTTTTCATTTAAGACAAATTAAATGAAGATAATAATACCAAAGAAATTGTGTTTGCAATCATTATCTGACAAAATTGCAGGGGTGTCAATACTTTTGGCCACAACTGTACATATAAAGATTTACTACATACAGTATACTCACATCATCACCAAGAGGCTTTAAAACAACATCCGTCTGGAAATTCAGAGAAGCAACACCAAGGCAGAGAACCTCTGGGAAATTCACAACACTGCACAGGCGTCCCCAATTATGCAGGTATCAACACTGTACACGTACAGGTATCCAAGTTTTTGCTTCTGTCTTAGTCATGTTTCTCTAGCCTTATATAGTGATTTTGTCATGATCCATGCTGGATCAGGACTGATAAAAAGCACAGGTAACCTTTTTTTTTCTTAAGCTGTGCTTAAGTTTGGTTTTTGCCCCTGGTGGCCATTAGGATTATTGCACTGTGGTGTCGTTTGTTCAAAATTTGCCCCCGCTGGTGGTGAGCTTCATTGCACTCTGGTTTCTTTAGCTAAGTGCACATGATTATAATGCAGGTGTGATTGCTCTAGCTCTGCTATAAAAGAGTCACAGGTATTGCAATCAGTGTTGGTGATAGTGTTCATTTCAACCATCCTTGGTGGAGGAAGGAGCTGGAGAGCGTTCCTTGTAGCACTGTCTTAGCCCTGGTGTGGAAGGAGTCATTGGGGATTTCCTTGTAACCCTGACAGAGCTTGGTGGCAGCGATTCAGGAGGAGAGCTGCATTCTGGTGGTGGACTCTGTTGCCAGGAGCAAGTGCAATAGAGTAAAGCTAAGTGGTGTTTCCCTGTTTCTGTTTTTCCTTAGTGTGTATTAGAACAGCGGTGGGGCCAGTGCCTGCGCCACCCAGCTCCCTAGCAAGGGATAGGTGTAGGATGTGCTAGGGCAACAGGTTCCTGATCGGCGCCCGGTGCGGAACCAGCATAGGGAACATTAGGAGCGTTAGGGACACTGACTCAGGGGATTGCAGGAGAGTTATGAGCTCATTTTCTGCTCAACCAGTTGAGAGTTCTCCTTCTGTTTCCCTCTGGTGGTGACAGGAGGTAGTGAGGTTGGTTTAAGTGGTAGTGATCTGCCACCTGATGAGGAGGATAATGATTGGATCACTGGAGTATCAGACTGGATATAAGACAGCCGATGCCCTATCCTGGTGCTGGTGATTCAGTCTGCTTCTCAGGTCTCGGACTTCTTTCAGTCTTCTCAAGTTGTTTGTTTTTTTGCTAATGTTCACACTTGCGCTTGTTGGTCAATTTAGTTTCTTGTGTGGTCAGCTTGCCCCTGCTGGGGCTATGCTGAACTTCCACTCCTATTTATCTGTATTTGCCAATTTGCCTTTTTGCCCTTATTAGATTGGCCTCTTTTTGCTCTGTTTCAGAATATTTCAGAGTGCTGATATAGTGGGAGAAGTCTAGTGACTTCAGGGTTAATTTTGCTATCAGACGTGTTGGACATTATTTTGGTAGGGTTTTTTGGCAGATTGCAGACAGTGGCTTTCCTTTCCTGTCCTTTCTAGTTAGTTGGGCCCCATCGTTTGCTCAGCCTATTTTCTTTCCTGTGTTTGTGTTTTCATCTTGCTTCACCGTCAATACATGTGTGGGGGCTATCTATTCCTTTGGGGTCTGCTCTTGGGCAGTTAGTTTTCCCTTTTCTTGCTTTAGGTTTATGTAGTCCTCCGGCGGTGATGAGGCATCTAGGAACATCGTAGGAACGCTCCACTGCTACTGTTAGTTGTGTGGTTAAGATCAGGGATATGCAATCTGCATAGTTACCAACCTCTCTGGTTTTCTGGGACTTAGCTTTTTGTTGTTTCTCCTCGGTGACCCATTCATAACACAGGAGGTCTCCACGTCCCCTTTCCCTATCGCAGGGCCCACCACTGTAGCTGTTTCCCCTCTCCCCGTGTCTTGTTGTTTTAGTTACCGGCCTGTGGGCCGTGTCACACAGGAAAGTATCACGTGCCGCGTTTTGTTGTTTTAGGTACTGGTCTGCGGGTCGCGTCACACAGGACGGGTCATTGTGACATTATCACCAACCCATAACTTTTTTTTCTGCTGAGCCATGGACCCAGTTCAGCCCTTTGCCCAAATGCTGCAGATCCCTACTAATGAGATTAGGGAGCTGCGCGGTGGGTTGGTGCAGCATCTGCTGCTGTTGGTGGGCTCTGGGGGCTTGGTTCAGGAACAGGCTCAGCCAGAACCAAAGATATCCCTCCCTGACAGATTTTCTGGAGGGAGAGATCAATTCTTGGTGTTTCAACAAGCCTGCAAATTATATTTCAGGCTGCGCCCTCGTTCATCAGGGAGTGAACGGGTGGGAATCATTATGTACCTTCTTAAAGTGGATCCCCAATCCTGGGCCTTCTCCCTACTGGACGATTCTCCATCCTTAGTGTCCGTTGATGAGTTTTTTGCGGCTTTGGCGCTTGTGTATGGGGATCCTGATGACGTCGCCCAGCGGAATCCCAAATCCGTAGGTGTAAACAGGGAGCCCAGGTTGCTGAGGAGTACTGCTCAGAGTTTAGGAGATGGGCCACTAATACTCAGTGGAATGACCCTGCACAAAGTTGCAGGATACTCTGGTGCAGTACGCCGCCCCCAGGTCGCTGGAGGTCGCCATGTCCCTTGCCATCTGGGTGGATAGACGCCTTAGGGAAAGACATATACAAAAAGTGCCCCCTGATGTCCTCGCTAGGGAGGAGGACCCACTAGTGCAGATGGAGGAACCCAGACAGATCGGTGTTGTTGATACAAAAAAGGGGGTGTCTGCGGCTCGTCGTGGTGGGGGGTATGCTTTTCCTGTGGGAAGCCTGGCCATTTTATGAGAGCCTGCCCAATTCATGCCAAGTCTCCTGACGAACCTATGCAAGTAGGAGGAGCTAGTTTGTATTCGGAGCTGCCTACGGTTCAGGGAGTGGTGTCAGCATGTTTGTACTGTGGCAGACTGGTCGTGTCCTGAAGGCTTGCCCATTGCGCGCAAAATTATCTGTGCCATCTGAGAAGCCGCATTCCCCTGGTCGCTTCGAGGGAGACGACCAGGGAGTATACATTTCCTCCATTTTGCCCTCCCAAGGTACTATGTCAGCAGAGGTCTTGACTGGCGGGGTACCGGAGATGATACCGGTGCTTGTGGACAGCGGAGCAGGAGTCAGTCTGGTGGATGCTCGCTTTGTCCAGACTCATGGTCTGAGGTGTAGGTCGCTAGCCCAGCCTATAAGCGTCCAGGCCATAAACTCTGTTCCACTGAGCCAGGGGAGCTTGACCCAAGTCGTAGAGAATATCCATCTGCGTATAGGACATCATGAGGAGTCCTTGTCATGCTATGTCTTGGAGGGAATGCCAGTACCTATTGTTTTAGGCCTCCCTTGGCTGAAAAGACAAACCCGGTAATAGATTGGCGGGCGAGGGAAGTGGTCAGCTGGGGGCACTCGTGTGAGGGCTGCTGACTAGGAACTACTGTCTCTGCCATCTCTCTTCAACGGACCCCTTCCTCTCCAGTGAGAGCAGCAGATGTGCTGCAGGAGAGTAAGGGCAAGTCTCAACCCTCGCCATTGGCCAACCCTGGGAGGCGCAGACCTCGTGGTGGAAGGGGTTGGAGCGTGGGGTACCCCTTGGTGAAGTGCAGAGGTGTGAGTGTGGTGACACAGGGGGAAACCTCTGATGTCAATCCCAGAAAGAGTTCTCCAAATGGTGACAAACGAACGAGTGGCAATAAATGTTCAGGTCCGGACCTGTGTGTGAACGAGCGTGTATGGGTGGCCACCAAAAAAACATCCAGTGGAAGTGTGTTGCGGAGTGTTACCAGCTCATACCAAACATACATACAGATACACAACTCGTTCCCCAGGTCAGAGCTTCGGAGATGTGTGGTGCCTCCAGAAATGTTGCCAATACCAGCGGGCTCATTTGTCATCAACCTGACGTGCAGGTGGTTGCTGGGGTGAACTCTGGGTCTGGGCGTCCCTGCTGTAGGTGGTTCCCTTATGAGGAGCGGTCTTGAGGGTCCAGAGGCCCCTCATTAAGGGGAGGGTACTGTCATGATCCATGCTGGATTAGGACTAATAAAAAGCACAGGTAACCTTTTTTTTCTTAAGCTGTGCTTAAGTTTGGTTTTTGCCCCCGGTGGCCATTAGGATTAATGCACTGTGGTGTCGTTTGTTCTAAGTTTGCCCCCGGTGGAGGTGGTGAGCGTCATTGCACTCTGGTTTCTTTAGTTAAGTGCACATGATTATAATGCAGGTGTGATTGCTCTGGCTCTGCTATAAAAGAGTCACAGGTATTGCAATCAGTCTTGGTGATACTGTTCATTTCAACCATCCTTGGTCGAGGAAGGAGCTGGAGAGCGTTCCTTGCAACACTGTCTTAGCCCTGGTGTGGAAGGAGTCATATGGGATTTCCTTGTAACCCTGACAGAGCTTGGTGGCAGCCATTCAGGAGGAGAGCTGCATTCTGGTGGTGGACTCTGTTGCCAGGAGCAAGTGCAACAGAGTAAAGCTAAGTGGTGTTTCCCTGTTTGTATTTTTCCTGAGTGTGTATTAGTACAGCGGTGGGGCCAGTGCCTGCGCCACCCAGCTCCCTAGCAAGGGATATAATCATAGAATCATAGAATCATAGAATCGTAGAGTTGGAAGGGACCTCCTGGGCCATCTGGTCCAACCCCCTGCTCAAAGCAGGATTCGCTAAATCATCCTAGTCAGATGTCTGTCCAGCCTAAGTTTGAAGACTTCCATTGAAGGAGAACTCACCACTTCTCGTGGCAGCCTGTTCCACTCATTGATCACTCTAACTGTCAAAAAGTTTTCTCTAATATCTAATCTGTGTCTCCTCCCATTCAGTTTCATCCCATTGCTTCTAGTTTTTCCTTGTGCAAATGAGAATAAAGTTGATCCTTCTACAATGTGACAGCCCTTTAGATATTTGTAGACAGCTATTAAGTCTCCTCTCAGTCTTCTCTTTTGCAAACTAAACATTCCCAAATCCTGCAACCTTTCCTCATAAGACAGGGTTTGCAGACCGGTCACCGTTCTGGTCGCTCTTTTCTGAACTTGCTCCAGTTTGTTGATGTCTCTTTTAAAATGTGGTGCCCAAAACTGGACACAATATTCCAGATGAGGTCTGACCAAAGAGGAGTAGAGGGAAATAATGACTTCACGTGATCTAGACTGTATGCTTCTGTTAATACATCCTAGAATTGCATTTGCCTTTTTTGCTGCTGCATCACACTGTTGACTCATATTCAGTCTGTGATCTATTAGTATACCCAAGTCTTTTTCACATGTGCTGTCACTTAGCCCTATTCCTCCCATTCTATATATGCTTTTTTCATTTTTATTGCCCAGATGTAGTACTTTGCATTTCTCCCTGTTAAAAACCATTCTGTTAGTTGCTGCCCACTTCTCCAGTTTATTTAAATCTTTTTGAATCCTCTCTCTCTGTTCTCTAGTATTAGCTATCCCTCCTAGCTTTGTGTCATTAGCAAATTTAATCAGTTTACCCTCAATTCCTTCATCTAAATCGTTGATAAAGATGTTGAACAATACAGGGCCCAGTGGTACCCCACTTGAGACATTCTTCCAACTGGATGTGCAGCCATTTACGACCACTCTTTGGGTCCGATCACTAAGCCAGTTATGAATCCACCTAACAGTTGCCTTGTCCATTCCATATTTAGTCATTTTTTCAATAAGGATTGTATGAGAGACTTTGTCAAATGCTTTGCTGAAGTCAAGATATACTATATCTACAGCATTTCCTTGATCCACCCAATCAGTGATTCCGTCATAGAAGGAAATTAAGTTAGTCTGACATGACTTATTAGTTACAAACCCATGCTGACTCTGTTTAATCACTTCATTCTTATCCAGGTATTGACATACATGTTGTTTAATAATTTGTTCAAAGATCTTTCCTGGTATAGAAGTCAGACTCACCGGCCTATAGCTGCCTGGGTCCACCTTCTTCCCCTTTTTGAAGATAGGAACAACATTTGCTCTTCTCCAGTCTTCTGGTACTTCTCCTGTTCTCCAAGAATTTTCAAAGATTATGGAGAGGGGTTCAAAAATTTCTTCTGCTATTTCCTTCAGTACTCTGGGGTGTAATTTATCTGGACCTGGAGACTTGAATTCATTTAGGTTAGCTAAGTGTTTCCTCACTATCTTTCTGTTTATAGATATCCTGGATTCTTCTATTCCCTTAATAGGACAGTGAATAACAGTTGATGTTACATTTCCTTTCTGAGAGAAAACAGATGCAAAATAGGAATTTAAAAGTTCAGCCTTCTCAACATCCTGTCTTACCATTTCATCATTTTCATCCTGTAAAAATCCTATAGCATCTTTGACTTTTCTTTTACTTTTGACATATCCCCAAAATCCTTTATTATTGCTTTTGACATCTCTTGCAAGCCTCAATTCATTTTCAGCTTTAGTAATCTGATTTGTGCCCTGCAGGTTCTGCAGACAGCATTATATTCTTCTTTAGATATGCCTCCCTCTTTCCATTTTATAAACATTTTTTTCTTCCTTTTTAGCATGTGCTTAAGTTCTGTGTTCATCCATCCTGGTTTCCTTAAATGCTTCCTATTCTTCCCTCTTTTCGGAATTGTTAACAACTGTGCTTTGAGAATTTCATTTTTCAAGATTTCCCATCCTTCCTGGACATTTTTGTCTTTAAGGATATCCAGCCATTGGATCCCTCCAATTCTCTTTCTGAATCCCTTAAAATCTGCCTTTCTGAAATCTAACCTTGACGTCTGAGTCTTCACAGGTCTTCCGCCTCTAGTTATCCAAAATTCCAAAATAGCATGGTCGCTACCTCCTAGGGTCCCAGCCACTGTTACCTCCTCAACCATTTCCTCCCTGTTTATAAGGATCAGATCCAAGGATAGATGTAGGGTGTGCTAGGGTGACAGGTTCCTGATCGGCGCCCAGTGCGGAACCGCCATAGGGAACGCTAGGAGTGTTAGGGACACTGACTCAGAGGAGTGCAGGAGGTCTCCATATCCCCTTTCCCTATCGCAGGGCCCACCGTTGTAACTGTTTCCCCTTTCCCAGTGTCTTGTTGTTTTAGTTACCGACCTGCGGGCCGTGTCACACAGGACAGTGTCACGTGCCGCGTCTTGTTGTTTTAGTTACCGGCCTGCGGGTCGCGTCACACAGGACCGGTCATCGTGACAGATTTACACTATGTGTAACTCTAGTTTCACCCTGCCCTTCAAGTGGCCAGCTTTCAAGGTAGGATGAACCAATATACCAGGCGAACATCAAATGATGAGAAAAGCCCACATGGATTTAGATAAAACCACCACAGACAGAGGTTAAGTAAACCTTAATGTTTTACAATAACAAACAACAAAGAGAGAAACATAGAACTATTTGTGAGGTAAAAGGTTTCAGGCAATAAGTAAACAGTTCTCAAGATTGTGTCACTATGAGCGTTGTCTGTCTCTAACTGTATGACCAGAAATTCTCTGTATTGGTCTGAATGAATTCTGTATATTTCAATATGCGCTCAAAATAGCCATTTTTATTTTCTCACTACAGACACTGAGAAAGTTGTGCCAGCAAAAATGCTTTTTATATGGCCAGGCATATGTGACTTTGGCAGAAAATCACAGAAGACCTTGTGTCATGAAGTTGTGAATGGTTTCTGAGCCCTGATTGGCTGCCGAAATCACCACACATAAACTTAAGGTGGGAAAAAAGAGCTCGCTGCTCCTGTAATCTCTCCACACACCCTCCCTTCATCAAACACATCAACCCACGCCCCTCTCATCATACAGCACCACTAGCCTAGCCAAAGTAATAACAAACGCATTAGTGGAAATGCAATGATTTACCAAACTGTGACCAAATTTTGCCGACTTTGAGTAAAAATGCTTGTGAAACCGAAAAGTAATCCGAATGTGCTACGTACTTGCCGAATTTGAAATTGGTGAACACTTTCTGTACAAGCTCAATCATCTCTAGTTACAACTAGAGTTGGATTAATTTATTAGAGTGGAATTGAATCATACCTGAATTTTACATAGATCCATATTCCTCAGAAAGCAACATTTGTATTTCTTTCCACTTGAATTCATTAAAATGTTGGCAGTCAAGCCAACATTTTGGTAATCTATTGAGAGACAGCAAAAGGTTAAAAATAAACCAATATTCACCTTTCCAATCGCCTTTCTGGACATCTCCGCTGCCTGCTTTGCCCCCTACCGTACTTGGCATATCTTCCTAAGGCTGCCATGTTCTGAATCTTCGTACTATACCGGGACTATGCATCTGCAGCAACATCTTGAGCTTAGTCATAGCAGGAAGTATTAGCTTAGAGAGTGCGCCGTAAGGGCCCTGCATGCATCATGACATCACCACGACCTTACATTTTGCATGTACAAAGACATACCAGACCAAGTCACTCACTATAGGGAGGACTTCTAACAAGAAGGCCCAGCCTAGCGTAAAAAATGGCCAAGTTTCAAAGCGCGACAGCGGTAAGAAGAGGCACCAAGGACCATATGAGAGACAATAAGCATAGCAGGTGAGCGGTAAGGTAAGTATTGGGTAATTTTTCTATATCTTTCTTTTATTATACCTGGAGGTCTCTTTAAATTCCAAAGCAGGGACATGCAATTTCAGCCTTGCGTCATTAAAATTTAGAGTTGTTCTATATCCTGATTCTGTATAGTAGTGTCCTGTACACTCTGCATATAAGAAATAAATGTTTTGTCTTCTTTTATTTCTGCATGCACAATGGTCAAACATTTTTACATAGTTAGTATAGCACTTAACAACCTCTAGTGGTGTACAATGTAGGTTGATTACATATAACATCTCTGATAATCTAGGATAGTACTGTATAACCATATATACTCATGTATAAGCCGAGATTTTCAGCACATTTTTTTGTGCTGAAAACGCCCCCCTCGGCTTATACATGAGTCAATATCCCAGAGGCTTGGCGGGGGAGGGGGAACGGCAGAAGTCGGCGGTTGTCACACCATAGTCACGTACTCCTCCCTGTTGTCCTGGCAAGGCAGCTTCTTCTTGTGTTCAGCGGTCTCATGGTACCGCTCATTAAAGTAATGAATATGCAAGTGTCTCCACTCCCATAGGCGTGGAACGCATATTCATTACTTTTATTAGTGGTACCACGTTACCGCTGAACACAGGAAGAAGCTGCCCGCCACGGGACTGGGAGAAGCAGGGAAGTGCAGAGACCGCGCCAGGAAGGTGGGAAAGTATGATGGGGGAGTACAAGGGGAGCCATGCATACAACAGGGGGAGGACGGAGGAGCCATGCATACAACAGGAGGAGGACAGAGGAGCCATGCATATAACAGGGGAGGACAAAGGAGCCATGCATACAACAGGGGGAGGATGGAGGAGCCATGCATACAACAGGGGGAGGACAGAGGAGCCATACATATAACAGGGGAGGACAAAGGAGCCAAGCATACAACAGGGGGAGGATGGAGGAGCCATGCATACAACAGGGGGAGGACAGAGGAGCCTTACATACAACAGGGGGAGGACAGAGGAGCCATGCATACAACAGGGGGAGCCACACATACCAGGACAGGGATGAGGGGACAATGCATACCTGGCTTTTACTCGAGTCAATAAGCTTATCCAGTTTTCCTTGGCAAAATTAGGTGCCTTGGCTTATACTCGGGTCGGTTTATACTTAAGTATATACGGTAAATGTTTTATTAACAGTTATCTTCCATGAGGTATGGTTCAAAACCTAATATATGTTAAGGTGTAGGGTTGTTTAGAAATTATCATCGAATATTCCTTCCGATTTAGAATGGTGAGAACTAAGATTAATACAATCCATTGCACATAGTTTTTTTTTGCCAAATATCTGTAATGAACTATGATGACAAGTTGCTAGAACAAGTATTGCCCACTAGATTGGTTATGGCTGTATTGTGTGTAAGTGCAGGAGATCCAGCAAAGTCAACCTTGTTTAACTTTTGGAGGGTATATAGTAACTGGCAGATGAATGGAGTAGAGGACAAGGGACAGGCAGTCATTCTTTGGAAGCGGGCAAGGTCTGTGGCAGGGTCAAGACAGCTGACAAACTCGTTTTCAAACTGGTAAATAATAACAGTACAGACAAACTGGTTTTACAATGTATAATAGATAAGACATACAGTATTTCTCTTCGGGTACTTAAAACACCGACATTCACATAGTTCGTTTCTCACTCAAACACAAATCAAAGAGAACTAACAATTTAGCTGTACAGCTAATGGAAGATAAAAGTTTTTGTACACTTGGATATAATTTTCTTCCATTATACAACAATCTGGAAGTCACTTAAAAATGTTTTTTTTATATATAAATACACTTTTAATGGAGCTTAGAACAGATTTGGCTTAGTTCATTATTATTCCAAATGTATCATTTTGTAAGGAAAAAATGTGAAATCAATTTCAATTGGCAAAAGTTCTGCAGCATGTATCTAGCAACTAATATCCCAGCTGGATAGATACTTGACAGAAACTTCCTAATACCAATTAAAGCAACTGAACATACTTTGATGGAAAGGGATTTGTTTTCTAATCAAATATAATAAAAAATGCAGCCAATAATATAAGATCACATACAGTTGTGGCCAAAAGTATTGACACCCCTGCAATTCTGACAGCTAATACTCAGTTTCTTCCTGAAAATGATTGCAAACACAAATTCTTTGGTATTATTATCTTCATTTAATTTGTCTTAAATGAAAAAACACAAAAAGAATTGTCCTAAAGCCAAATTGGATATAATTCCACACCAAACATAAAAAAGAGGGTGGACAAAAGTATTGGCACTGTTCGAAAAATCATGTGATGCTTCTCTAATTTGTGTAATTAACAGCACCTGTAACTTACCTGTGGCACCTAACAGGTGTTGACAATAACTAAATCACACTTGCAGCCAGTTGACATGGATTAAAGTTGACTCAACCTCTGTCCTTGTGTGTACCACATTGAGCATGGAGAAAAGAAAGAAGACCATAGAACTGTTGGAGGACTTGAGAAACCAAATTGTGAGGAAGCATGAGCAATCTCAAGGCTACAAGTCCATCTCCAAAGACCTGAATGTTCCTGTGTCTACCGTGCGCTGTGTCATCAAGAAGTTTAAAGCCCATGGCACTGTGGCTAACCTCCCTAGATGTGGACGGAAAAGAAAAACTGACAAGAGATTTCAACGCAAGATTGTGCGGATGTTGGATAAAGAACCTCAACTTAACATCAACCTAACATCCAAACAAGTTCAAGCTGCCCTGCAGTCTGAGGGTACAACAGTGTCAACCCATACTATCCGTCGGCATCTGAATGAAAAGGGACTGTATGGTAGGAGACCCAGGAAGACCCCACTTCTTACCCTGAGACATAAAAAAGCCAGGCTGGAGTTTGCCAAAACTTACCTGAAAAAGTCTAAAACTTTGTGGAAGAATGTTCTCTGGTCAGATGAGACAAAAGAAGAGATTTTTGGGCAAAGGCATCAAACATAGAGTTTACAGGAGAAAAAAAGAGGCATTCAAAGAAAAGAACACGGTCCCTACAGTCAAACATGGCGGAGATTCCCTGATGTTTTGAGGTTGCTTTGCTGTCTCTGGCACTGGACTGCTTGACCGTGTGCATGGCATTATGAAGTCAGAAGACTACCAACAAATTTTGCAGCATAATGTAGGGCCCAGTGTGAGAAAGCTGGGTCTCCCTCAGAGGTCATGGGTCTTCCAGCAGGACAATGACCCAAAACACACTTCAAAAAGCACTAGAAAATGGTTTGAGAGAAAGCACTGGAGACTTCTAAGGTGGCCAGCAATGAGTCCAGACATGAATCACATAGAACACCTGTGGAGAGATCTAAAAATGGCAGTTTGAAGAAGGCGCCCTTCAAATATCAGGGACCTGGAGCAGTTTGCCAAAGAAGAATGGTCTAAAATTCCAGAAGAGCATTGTAAGAAACTCATTGATGGTTACCGGAAGTGGTTGGTCGCAGTTATTTTGGCTAAAGGTTGTGCAATCAAGTATTAGGCTGAGGGTGCCAATACTTTTGTCTGGCCCATTTTTGGAGTTTTGTGTGAAATGATCAATGTTTTGCTTTTTGCTTCATTCTCTTTTGTGCTTTTTCATTTAAGACAAATTAAATGAAGGTAATAATACCAAAGAATTTGTGCTTGCAATCATTTTCAGGAAGAAACTGAGTATTATCTGACAGAATTGCAGGGGTGTCAATACTTTTGGCCACAACTGTATCATTATGGATTTTAGTAGTCATAAATATATCAAATGTCAAAGCCTGGAGAGCAAAACCAGCAAATGCAAAGGCTACAACTAGAAGTTTTATATCAGATGGGGAACGTATTGAGTGGAATTCATCAAGACTGATTTTTTTTTTTGCCAGGCTTTATTCAAAGTCCACTAGAGTAGGATATGTCAAGTTTATTAAGAGGATTACATCTTAAAGAGAATCTGTCAGCAGGTTTTGTTATGTAATTTAAGGACAGCATAGGTATAGGTTAAAGCACAGATTTCAATTATGTGTCGCATTTCATGCTGTTGTATGTTTACTTACAATGAAAGTTTTATCACCTGCTAATAATCATTGCTGTGACTAGTTGACATGTGGTCACTTGCCCAACTCTACCCTACCTTATGATAAGCAGCTTACTGTTCATAGACCTTTTTACGAAGAGAGCCCAGTGTCAGCAGGGTTATAGTAGCTTTTAAAAGTAGGGGGACTGAAAAAAATGAAGTGGGGTCCCCCCTAATTTTAATCTCTTAAGCCCCAAGGGTGGTTTGCACGTTAATGCCCGGGCCAATTTTTACAATTCTGACCACTGTCCCTTTATGAGGTAATAACTCTGAAATGCTTCCATGGATCCCAGTGATTCTGACAATGTTTTCTCGTGACATATTGTACTTTATGTTAGTGGTAAAATTTCATTCAAATAACTTGTGTTTATTTGTGAAAAAATTGGAAATTTGGCGAAAATTTTGAAAATTTTGCAATTTTCCAACTTTGGATTTTTATGCCCTTAAATCACAGAGATATGGCACACAAAAAACTTGATAAGTAACATTTCCCACATGTTTACTTTACATCAGCACAATTTTGGAATCAAAATTTTTTTGTTAGGAAGTTATAAGGGTTAAAAATTGACCAGCGATTTCTCATTTTTGCAACACCATTTTATTTTTACGGACCACATCACATTTGAAGCCACTTTGAGGGGTCTATATGATAGAAAATACCCAAAAGTGACACCATTCTAAAAACTGCACCCCTTAAGGTGCTCAAAACCACATTCAAGAAGTTTATTAACCATTTAGGTGCGTCACAGGAATTTTTTGAATATTTAAAAAAAATGAACATTTAACTTTTTTTCGCCAAAAAAATACTTCAAGTTCAATTTTATTTATTTTACCAAGGGTAAAAGGAGAAATTGGACTGCAAATGTTATTGTGCAATTTGTTCTGAGTACGCTGATACCCCACATGTGGGGGGGAACCACTGTTTCGGCACATGGCAGAGCTCAGAAGGGAAGGAGCGCCGTTTGACTTTTTCAATGCAAAATTGGCTGGAATTCAGATCGGACGCCATGTCACGTTTGGAGAGCCCCTGATGTACCTAAACAGTGGAAACCCCCCACAAGTGACCCCATTTTGGAAACTAGACCCCCCAAGGAACTTATCTAGATATGTGGTGAGAACTTTGAACCCACAAGGGCTTCACAGAAGTTTATAACATACAGCCGTACAATTAAAAAATCATATTTTTTCCAAAAAAATGATCTTTTCACCCCAATTCTTATTTTTCCAAGGGTAACAAGACCCTAAAAGGTATTGTGCAATTTGTCCTGAGTATGCTGATACCCCATATGTGGGGGTAAACCACTATTTGGGCGCATGACAGAGCTCGGAAGGGAAGCAGCGCCATTTGACGTTTTTGGCTGGAATTGAGATCGGACACCATGTCGCGATTGGAAAACCCCTAATGTATCAAAACAGTGGAAACCTCCCACAAGTGACACCATTTTGGAAACTAGACCCCCCCAAGGAACTTATCTAGATGTGTGGTGAGAGCTTTGAACCCCCAAGGGCTTCACAGAAGTTTATAACATACAGTCGTACAATTAAAAAATCATATTTTTTCCACAAAAATGATCTTTCACCCTCAATTCTTATTTTTCCAAGGGTAACAGGACCCTAAAAGTTATTGTGCAATTTTTCCTGAGTACGCTGATATCCCACATGTGGGGGTAAACCATTATTTGGGTGCATGGCAGAGCTCGGAATGGAAGCTGCGCCATTTGTCGTTTTTGGCTGGAATTGAGATCGGACACCATGTCGCATTTGGAAAGCCCCTGATGTACCAAAACAGTGGAAACTCCCCACAAATGACACCATTTTGGAAACTAGACCCCCCAAGGAACTTATCTAGATTTGTGGTGAGCACTTTGACCCCTCCAGTGCTTCACAGAAGTTTATAACGCCCGGGAGTGAAAATAAAAAAAATCGTATTTTTTCCACAAACATGATCCTTTAGTCACCAATTTTTTTATTTTCCCAAGGGTACCAGGAGAAATTGGACCCCAAAAGTTGTTGTCCAATTTGTCCTGAGTACGCTGATACCCCATATGTGGGAGAAAACTACTATATGGGCACAGGTTGGGGCTCGGAAGGGAGGTAGTGACGTTTTGGAATGCAGACTTTGATGGAATGGTCTGAGGGTGTCATGTTGCTTTTGGAGAGCCCCTGCTGTACCTAAACAGTGGAAACCCCCCACAAGTGACCCCATTTTGGAAACTAGACCCCCTAGGGAACTTATCTAGTTATGTGGTGAGCACTTTGAACCCCCCCAGTGCTTCACAGAAGTTTATAATGCCCGGGCATGAAAATAAAAAATCGTATTTTTTTAACAAACATGATCTTTTAGTCCCCAATTTTTTTATTTTCCCAAGGGTAACAGGAGAAATTGGACTGCTAAAGTTGTTGTCAAATTTGTCCTGAGTACGCTGATACCTCATATATGGGAGAAAACTACTGTATGGGCACACGTCGGGGCTCGGAAGGGAAGTAGTGACGTTTTGGAATGCAGACTTTGATGGAATGGTCTGCGGGTATCATATGCGTTTGGAGAGCCCCTGATGTACCTAAACTATTGAAACTCCCCACAAGTGACCCCATTTTGGAAACTAGACCCCCTAAGGAACTTATCTAGATGTGTGGTGAGCACTTTGAACCCCCAAGTGCTTCACAGAAGTTTATAACGCCCGGGTGTGAAAATAAAAAAATCATTTTTTTCCACAAAAATGATATTTTTGCCCCCAATTTTTTATTTTCCTAAGGGTAACAGGAGAAATTGGACCCCAAAATTTTTTGGCAATTTGTCCTGAGTAAGCTGATACCCTATATGTGGCGGTAAAACACTGTTTGGGCGCATGGCAGAGTTTGGAAGGGAAGGAGCACCATTTGACTTTTTCAACCCAGAATTGGCTGGAATTGAGATCAGACGCCATTTTGCGTTTGGAGAGCACCTGATGTTCCCAAACAGTGGAAACCCCCCAATTATAACTCACCCCAACACACCCCTAACCCTAATCTCAGCCCTAACTCTAGCCCTAACCCTAGCCCTAGCCCTAACCTTAGCCCTAGCCGTAACCCTAATGGGAAAATGGAAATACATACATTTTCTTTTAATTTTATTATTTTTCCCTTACTAAGCGGGTGATAACGGGGGGTTTGATTTACTTTTTATGGTGGGTTTTTATTTTTGGCAGCTGTCACACGCTTAAAGACGCATTTTATTGTAAAAATAGTTTTTGCATCACCACATATTGAGAGCTATAATTTTTTCATATTTTGACCCACCGAGTCATGTGAGGTCTTAATTTTTGTGGGACGAGTTGACGATTTTATTGGTACCATTTTTGGGCACGTCACATTTTTTGATCGCTTCTTATTCTGATTTTTGGTACGCAGAATTAACAAAAACCAGCGTTTCATGAATTTCTTTTGGGGGGTGCGTTTACACCGTTCCGCATGCGGTAAAATTGATAAAGCGCTTTTATTCTTCGGGTCAGTACGGTTACAGCGATATGTCATTTAGGTCAGTTTTTTATGTTTTAGTGCTTTTATGCTATGAAAACTATTTCATATAAAAAATATTTATTTTTGCATCGCTTTATTCTGCGAGCTATAACTTTTTTATTTTTTCGCTGATGATGCTGTATGGTGGCTCATTTTTTGCGGGACTAGATGATGTTTTCAGCGGTATGATGGATATTTATATGCGTCTTTTTGTTCCTGCGTTATTGCACTTTTTGTTCAGCGGTATGATAATAAATCATTATTTTTTGCTTCGTTTTTTATTTTTATTTTTTAAGGGGTTCGCTAAAGGGGTTAACTAATGGGACACTTTTATAGGCAGGTCGTTTCGGACACGGCGATGCCAAATATTTGTACTTTTATTGTTTTTTTTTATTTCCAAAAAATTAATTTATTGGGGAATAATTTTTTTTTTTCTAATTTATTTAGCGATTTTTTTTAAAATTATTTTAACACTTTTTTTATTTTTTTTAACTTTATTACATTGTCCCAGGTGGGACATCACTGTCCTGTGACAGATCGCTGATCTGTCACATCACAGATCATTGTGACAGATCAGCGATCTGTTACAGGCATAGGCGCAGACTTCCTCAAGCCAGCTCCCTGCAGGCCCCTGAAGGTCCCCGTCGCCATCTTGGATTCGGGGGCCTGCAGGGATAGGGCCTCCCGCAGCAGCGCTGCACATTGCGTTTGCCGTGGGGGGCTCAGGAAAGCACGGAGGGAACCCCCTTCCTGCCGATGCTTCCCTTTAACCCCCGGTACACCGCGATTGTGTTTGATCGCGGTGTGCAAGGGGTTAACGTGTCGGGGGCGGTCCATGACCACCCCTGACACATTGTGCCGGGTGTCAGCTGTGATAATTAGCTGACACCCGGCCGCGATCAGCGGCGCTCACCACGTGGGTGCCGCTGATCCCTGTGACGTACTATCCCATCCCTGGGAATTAAGTCCCAGGGCACATGGACAGGATAGTAAGTCACATGGGATTAAGGGGTTAATAACAAGCTAAGGCAAAGCAGACAGCTTAGGGCTGATATTGATAGGCTGGGAAGGTCCATAGATATTTATCCCTTCCCAGCCTAATAAGACCAACCCTCAGCTGCCCCAGAAATGATGCATCCATTAGATGCGCCAATTCTGCACTACTGCATGCTAAATCTAAAAACTCTGTATCACAACTGCTGCACTCAGAAAACTAAATGATGCATAGTTGGAATCATTGTCTCTTTGCCTACATCATGCTGCTCTCAGATGAGGTATCAAAAACCTGCTGACAGATTCTTTTTAATTAATTTGCAACATCTTTCATCTGATCACACACAAGTCAGAAATGTACAACAGTCATATACTAAAGCACATATATTATAGTACATCTAAGCCATGCCCCTTAAGCTGAGCCCAGCTTACTTTTTAAAAAGTTGGTGAATCTAGCATAAAAATGCCGTTTTCAGCATAAGGCTGTAGTCACACACAACAATTAAAAAATCGGTCCGATTTTAACGGTCCGAAATCGCACAAAGGTTTCTTCACCATGGCTCCGTCTGTGATCCGCTTTCCAGTGTAGAACCGATCTCATTCGCATGTAAGCATCCGTTTGACATCCATCTGGCGAGATTTTCTCGCAGACTTGCAAAATGGACATCTAATGGAGCCCTATGACAGGTTTTCAAACACAAAGGAAAGAATAGATAAAGACACATAGAATACATATACAGTGGGGCAAAAAAGTATTTAGTCAGTCAGCAATAGTGCAAGTTCCACCACTTAAAAAGATGAGAGGCGTCTGTAATTTACATCATAGGTAGACCTCAACTATGGGAGACAAACTGAGAAAAAAAAATCCAGAAAATCACATTGTCTGTTTTTTTTCCTTTTATTTGCATATTATGGTGGAAAATAAGTATTTGGTCAGAAAGAAAATTTCATCTCAATACTTTGTGATATATCCTTTGTTGGCAATGACAGAGGTCAAACGTTTTCTGTAAGTCTTCACAAGGTTGCCACACACTGTTGTTGGTATGTTGGCCCATTCCTCCATGCAGATCTCCTCTAGAGCAGTGATGTTTTTGGCTTTTCGCTTGGCAACACGGACTTTCAACTCCCTCCAAAGGTTTTCTATAGGGTTGAGATCTGGAGACTGGCTAGGCCACTCCAGGACCTTGAAATGCTTCTTACGAAGCCACTCCTTCGTTGCCCTGGCAGTGTGCTTTGGATCATTGTCATGTTGAAAGACCCAGCCACGTTTCATCATCAATGCCCTTGCTGATGGAAGGAGGTTTGCACTCAAAATCTCACGATACATGGCCCCATTCATTCTTTCATGTACCCGGATCAGTCGTCCTGGCCCCTTTGCAGAGAAACAGCCCCAAAGCATGATGTTTCCACCACCATGCTTTACAGTAGGTATGGTGTTTGATGGATGCAACTCAGTATTCTTTTTCCTCCAAACACGACAAGTTGTGTTTCTACCAAACAGTTCCAGTTTGGTTTCATCAGACCATAGGACATTCTCCCAAAACTCCTCTGGATCATCCAAATGCTCTCTAGCAAACTTCAGACGCGCCCGGACATGTACAGGCTTAAGCAGTGGGACACGTCTGGCACTGCAGGATCTGAGTCCATGGTGGCGTAGTGTGTTACTTACGGTAGGCCTTGTTACATTGGTCCCAGCTCTCTGCAGTTTATTCACTAGGTTCCCCCGCGTGGTTCTGGGATTTTTGCTCACCATTCTTGTGATCATTCTGACCCCACGGGGTGGGATTTTGCGTGGAGCACCAGATCGAGGGAGATTATCAGTGGTCTTGTATGTCTTCCATTTTCTAATTATTGATCCCACAGTTGATTTCTTCACTCCAAGCTGGTTGGCTATTGCAGATTCAGTCTTCCCAGCCTGGTGCAGGGCTACAATTTTGTTTCTGGTGTCCTTTGACAGCTCTTTGGTCTTCACCATAGTGGAGTTTGGAGTCAGACTGTTTGAGGGTGTGCACAGGTGTCTTTTTATACTGATAACAAGTTTAAACAGGTGCCATTACTACAGGTAATGAGTGGAGGAAAGAGGAGACTCTTAAAGAAGAAGTTACAGGTCTGTGAGAGCCAGAAATCTTGATTGCTTGTTTCTGACCAAATACTTATTTTCCACCATAATATGCAAATAAAATGAAAAAAAACAGACAATGTGATTTTCTGGATTTTTTTTTCTCAGTTTGTCTCCTATAGTTGAGGTCTACCTATGATGTAAATTACAGACGCCTCTCATCTTTTTATGTGGTGGAACTTGCACTATTGCTGACTGACTAAATACTTTTTTGCCCCACTATATATATATATATATATATATAATTCATGCAGTTCTTCATAGCAGAATATCCACTGTAACATTTGCCGGCTTCTGTAAATTCATTCCCCTACCCGACATGAAATGACACATGATTTACATATAGTTAACCATTTCATTTAATGTTTTGTTTTTTTTTATGTCTATCACTAGTAATTAGATGAGGGTTTTTGTGTAAATTTTTGGAGTTGTAGGTGTTAATTTAAGGGGTTAATTCGTTGTAAAAAATTGCGGGGAATTCCGCTGACGTCACTGAGGCTGCAGGGAGTCCCCGCAATTTTTTACAACGAATTAACCCCTTAAATTAACACCTACAACTCCAAAATTTTACACAAAAACCCTCATCTAGTTACTAGTGATAGACGTAAAAAAAAAACCATGAAATGAAATAGTTAACTATATGTAAACCTTGTGTCATTTCATGTCGGGTAGGGGAATAATTTACAGAAGCCGGCAAATGTTACAGTGGCTATTCTGCTATGAAGAACTGCATGAATTATATATATATATGTATATATATATATATATACGGTATATATATATTGTATTCTATGTGTCAATATCTATTCTTTTGTTTCTTTATTTAACCGGTCAGTGTGATTTTACTGTATTGCTAAATGAATTGCCGCTTTTTGTAAAGAACACCGGGTGCGATTTTATCGCAACTCACATATCTGGTCTGTTTGTAATCCGATTTTTAATCGCCCCCATAGACTTGCATTGGCGAGTCCGCTCCGAAAATCGGTGACAATCGCAGCATGCTGCGATTGTCTCGGTCCGAGGAAACGTTCAGAAAAAAAATCGGATGATGGGAGCTACACCATAGAATAACATTGGGACAAATGCAATGCGATTTTTTCTCGCATTGCATTCGTCCGATTTAATCGCTAATGTGACGCCGGCCTAAAGGGGAACATGGCCTTACAGTATGACACTGTCCATTTACCATTTATCTGATAAAGCCTTAGAAATCCATGGGCATGCTGCAGAAGCAACTTCTTTCATTTATGGGCAATTCGGCAACAGCACACCCTTATACCATACATATCACAGCTGTCTTAATAATTTAGAAATCAGTGGATTATTTTGCTTTTTGCCATCCCACATTTTTATTCTATGCTGATGTAGTATGGATGAATTTCCACACTGAAGATCTTGATGCAGAAATTTCTGCCATTAGCAATCGGTTCCATCTATCTGAATGGTGTTGTTTCAGATGGGACAGTTCAATAACTTTCTGCAAGAAAATCTGCAACATGTGAATTCACAAGGAGTTTTCTTTTTTTTTCTTACTGGAAAATTAAACCGAAAAAAATTAACTGGATTATAAATTGATATGCATGCAAAATAGGAGCTTGTTCACAATGTCTTAGGTTTTGTCTGTTCAATGGCTAGTATGAACATGCTCCTATTTTGCTTGCATAGCAGCTTATAATCCAGTTCATTTTTTTTCTGTTAAGTTCACGTTTCTGCACTTAGTGCAGGTAAGGGCATGGCCTCCCTTTCCTTGACCTGGACATTACATTTAAATAGCTTTCCATTTGCTGGGTATCCATATTCGGGAACTGCTCCTGCTCCTGCTAGGCCTTTATTCACATTGACGTCACTTTGACATATGGTGATGTATCCTATGTAGTGATGAGAGAGTATACTCGTTGCTCGGGTTTGGCGTGCTCAGAGATTTAGTTTGTGTCTCCGTAGCTGCGTGATTTGCGGCTGCTGGACAGCCTGAATACATGTGGGGGTTGCCTGTTTGTTAGGGAATTCCCACATGTATTCAGGCTCTCTAGCAGCCGCAAATCATGCAGCTGCGTCGACAAAAAGTAAATCTCCGAGCACACCAAAATACTTGGAGGACACCCGAGCAACGAGTATACTCGCTCATCACTAATCCTATGTTATTTACACAAACTACTCTTTTTGTTTATTTTCTTATTTTCTTACTGGACAAGTTGTATTTTTCATGATACTATTTGCATTTTTTTCTTGTTATAATTTCAGCCAGTAACTGACTACAATATAAATGACTGCAAATGCTTTAGAGTTTGTGATTTTACAAATACAGCCATACCAAATACGCATATTTTAGCTCTATTATGTTTTACCAATCTGAAAAAAAAACTGAAAAGAAAGCATATTCCTAAAAACATGACTTTTTTAGTTTTGGGCTTTAATCTTTTCTTCCCCTTCTTCCTTCCCTTTAGTGATGAGCGAACATGCTCGCCACTACTCATGACTAGTGTTGAGCGATACCGTTCGATACCCAAAAATATCGTATCGGATGGTATCGCCCGATATGAAAAAAATATCGGGTATCGCCGATTCCGATACCGGAAGTCCCATTCAAGTCAATGGGACTTCCGGTATCGGAATTTAAAAAAGCCCTTTATTTCCTTGTTGGCTAATTCTACGTAATTGAAAACAAATAAGAATCATGTAGAATGTATTGTGGGAGGTGGAGGAGACATTAAAGGCATAGTGGTTTATTCAAATCACATGGCATAGCATTAGTTCCAATTTTTTTTTCAAGACGTTCGGAGTTAAAAAGATATTGACTGTGTTAACTTTTTTATATTTTGCCAGATATGTATGTTTCACAACTTCCATGCTCTTCACCTTCTTTTGTACTTCTCCCACACGTTCTCCTTCATGATCCGCAGCAGTAGCATTTTTTTCATCAACTTTTTCTTCACCTTATTCATCTTCTTCTTCTTCACCTTCTTCCCATTAATTTTTTTTTTCCATTCTTCATATTCTTCTTATTCAGCTATTATTAATTTTCATATGCTATTTCTTCATCTTCTTCCTATTCTTCTTTTTCTTCATTTTCTTATGGTGACAGGCATTCCTGTAGTACTTATCTATAAAAGTTATAAGATTACACCTTACGTTCTGCCTGTCACAAAAGATTTACAACAGGATTTGTCAGCGTTCAGTTTGGCCTGCAGCAGCAGGCATTTTCCAGGGGCACCACGAGGAGGAACGGACTCACCCCCATTTACTGCTTAGTCTTCTTCTGCTTATAATCTTGATTTCTTCTATGCTGATTTTTAGTCTTATGCTTAATGTTCTTCTGCTTTCTGTTCTGCTTTTGCTTCTTCTGCTTCTTGTTCTTCTGTCTTTTGTTCTGTATCTTGGTGGTTGTCTTCATGTTCTTTGTCCTCTTGGTCTTATTATTTAGGGTCATATTTCTGGTCTTCTTTGGTGTGGTCTTCAGGGTCGTCGTCATCAGGGTCGTCGTCATGGAGATCAATAAGGATTAACAAAGACAATTTCAAAAAGCTTGAGCTTGGAAATGTAGCAGAAGGTACAAGAAGGCTGAGAAACTGGCGAGAACCAGATGACAGTACTTGAACCCATAGTGGCAGCAGAAGGAACAATAGCCAATGACACTACTGAGGAACAGCTGACGGTACTGGAACCCGTAGTGGCAGCAGAAGGAACAATAGCCAATGGCACTACTGAGGAACAGCTGACGGTGCTGGACCCCGGTTACTATGCAGGAGGTACTTGTGCTAGAAACCACTACCAAGGACCAGCTGACGTTGCTGGACCTCGGATACCGAGATGGAGGCACCTAGGCCAAAGGCTCTGGCGAGAACCAGCTGACAGTGCTGGCACCCGGATGGGTAGCAGAAGGAACAAGAGCCAATGGCACTACCGAGGACCAACTGACGGTGCTGGACCACGGTTACTAAGCAGAAGGTACCTGTGCTAAAAAGCACTACCAAGGACCAGCTGACGGTGCTGGACGTCGGATACCGAGATGGAGGCACCTAGGCCAAAAGCTCTGGCGAGAACCAGCAGACAGTGCTGGAACCCGGATGGATAGCAGAAGGAACAAGAGCCAATGGCACTACCGAGGACCAACTGACGGTGATGGACCACGGTTACTAAGCAGAAGGTACCTGTGCTAAAAAGCACTACCAAGGACCAGCTGATGGTGCTGGACTTCGGATACCGAGATGGAGGCACCTAGGCCAAAGGCTCTGGCGAGAACCAGCTGAAAGTGCTGGAACCCGGGTGGGTAGCAGAAGGTACCCATCCAAAGCAAAGTAGCCAGGCCGCAAGCCGGCTGCAGTTACCGAAACCCACAGTCCTACAGGGGGTCCATGTCCCATTGGCACTACGGATCCAGCCTTCAGTGCCAGTTCCCGCAGCCCACATAGGAGTCACCTAAACTGCAGGCACCGTAGAGTCGGCTAACCCAGCCGCAAGATGACAGGACAACGGATTGGTGGCATAGTGACCTTGACACTACCCGGAAACAGCTGGCGTGCTGGAACCAGGCTGGGCAACAGGGAGTACCCGTGCCAAAGACACTGCCGAGAACCAGCTGACGGTGCTGGAACCCAGATGGGTAGCAAAAGCTACAAGAGCCAATGGCACTACCAAGGAACAGCTGACGGTGCTGGACCACGGTTACTAGGCAGGAGGTACCTGTGCTGAAAAGCACTACCAAGGACCAGCTGACGGTGCTGGACCTCGGATACCGAGATGGAGGCACCTAGGCCAAAGGCTCTGGCGAGAACCAGCAGACAGTGCTGGAACCTGGATGGGTAGCAGAAGGAACAAGAGCCAATGGCACTACCGAGGACCAACTGACGGTGATGGACCACGGTTACTAAGCAGAAGGTACCTGTGCTAAAAAGCACAACCAAGGACCAGCTGACGGTGCTGGACTTTGGATACCGAGATGGAGGCACCTAGGCCAAAGGCTCTGGCGAGAACCAGCTGAGAGTGCTGGAACCCGGGTGGGTAGCAGAAGGTACCCATCCAAAGCAAAGTAACCAGGCCGCAAGCCGGCCGCAGTTACCGAAACCAACAGTCCTACAGGGGGTCCATGTCCTATTGGCACTACGGACCCAGCCTTCAGTGCCAGTTCCCGCAGCCCACATAGGAGTCACCTAAACTGCAGGCACCGTAGAGTCGGCTAACCCGGCCGCAAGACGACAGGACAACGGATTGGTGGCATAGTGACCTTGACACTACCCGGAAACAGCTGGCGTGCTGGAACCAGGCTGGGCAACAGGGAGTACCCGTGCCAAAGGCACTGCTGAGAACAACTGGTGTTGTTGGAAGCCAGGGACAATCATGGTGAAGGCCGAGGCCTACTTGGTGGCAGTTTTATATTGTTTGTAGGCTACAACAGACTCTCAACGTGCTCCAATTAGGCATCTGTCTCCACTCTGTTTCCAGGATTTCACGTGACCATCAACACGGCCAGTTTATGCGTACAGTAGCCATCTGCTCAATCCACACGTGTTCCTGTGTTACTGGGGTTCTGTAATGTCAGCAGATCCCATGATGTGTGTCTGCTACTGTCTCCTGCTCTGTCCACATTCCCACCGCTTGCAGTGGGAAGGTGGACAGCGCAGGAGACAGTGCCGGACACACATTGGGGGAACTGCTCACGTAAGGCTAAGTGCACATGTACCGGAACTCTCGCGGAAATTACCGCGAGAATTCCGGAATTCCAGTCCGCGGGAAAATCGCATTTTAAATTCCCACGATTTTCCCGCGGAAAAACTAGCATTTTGCAAGCGTAATTAGCTTGCAGAATGTTAGCGTTTTCCAAGCGATCTGTAGCATCGCTTGGAGAACTGATTGACAGGTTGGTCACACTCGTCAAACATAGTGTTTGACGAGTGTGACCAACTTTTTACTACTGAGGATGCCTATGCAGCATCAGTAGTAAAATATAGAATGTAAAAAAAAAATAAAAAACGGTGTTATTCTCACCCTCCGACGTCTCGCGCATCCGTTCCCAGTAATCCTTTGCGAAAATGCCCACGATGACATCAGTTCTCGCGGGATCGCGACGTCTCGCGGTAATTTGCGATGACGTCGCACGAATGACCACGAGACTTCGCGATCCCACGAGAACGGACGTCATCGCGGGCATTTTCGCAAAGGACTACTGGGACCGGAGCGTGAAGAGAAGCGGGAAGGCTGCGCGGGACGCCGGAGGGTGAGAATAACAATATTTTTTATTTTAAATTCTATTTTTTACAGGGATATGGTACCCAAAGTCCAGAGGACAGTCTCCTCTCCTCCGGACCATGGGTACCATCCGCAATTGTTCTGCTTACTTTCCGTATGGTGTGCACAGCCACATGCGGGAAATAAGCGGAACAATGCATTCCTATGGGTGCGGGATCGCCGCGATTCCACAAATTAATGAGCATGCTGCGGTTTTTACCGCGAAGCGATTCCGCCGCGGTAAAAACCGCAGCATTAGCACAGCATTGCGGAATCCCATAGGAATGCATGGGATGCTTATTTTTCGCGTTTTCGCGGCAAAATCGCGAGGTTAAAACCGCCGTGGAAACGCAAAAAGAAATGCAACGTGTGAACTCAGCCTAACAGAACACCAGGAACACAGGAACAAGTGTGGAATGCGTGGACGGCAACTGTGAGCAGGAACTGGTGGTGTTGGAGGTCAGGGGAAATACTAGAGACAGAGTGGAGACAGAGGCCAAATCAGAGAATGTTTAAATCAGAAGTAGTTACAATTTGGAGGCAGCAGCAGTTTGCCCTCCACACAGCAGGGGATCAGCTGACGTTACCGAACCCCACTTTCACATGAACGAGTGTTTTTTTCTGTGCGGACAGCACTTCTGAGCACCAACTGGTGGTGTCGGAGCCCAGGGAAAATCAGGTAGTAGGCCGAGGCCTACTTGGAGCCAGGTGTAAATCTGAGGTTGTTTGTCTGTGGAGGGAGCAGGACACTTTGCCATACACACAGCAGGGGATGAGCTGACGTTACCGAACCCCACTTACACATGAGCGAGTGTTTTGTCTGTGCGGACAGCACTTCTGAGCACCAACTGGCGGTGTCGGAGCCCAGGGAAAATCAGGTAGAAGGCCGAGGCCTACTTGGAGCCAGGTGTAAATCTGAGGTTGTTTGACTGTGGAGGGAGCAGGACACTTTGCCATACACACAGCAGGGGATCAGCTGACGTTACCGAACCCCACTTACACATGAGCGAGTGTTTTGTCTGTGCGGACAGCACTTCTGAGCACCAACTGGCGGTGTCGGAGCCCAGGGAAAATCAGGTAGTAGGCCGAGGCCTACTTGGTGGCAGTTTTCGATTGTTTCTAGACTACCACTAACTGTCAACGTACTCCAATTAGGCCTCTGTCTTCACTCTGTTTCGAGTATTTCCTCTGGCTTCCAACCATGCCAGTTGCTGCTCTGAAATGCCGTCTGCACAACCCACACTTGTTCCTGTGTTACTGGGGTTCTGTAACAGCAGCTTCTCCCTAGAGGTGAGTCAGGCAATGTCTCCTGCTCTGTCCACATTTCCACTACAAGTAGTGGGAATGTAGACAAAGCAGGAGACATTGCCGGACTCACCTCTGGAGATGAGCAGATGTTACAGGACCCAGGTAACACAGGAACAAGTGTGGATTGTGCAGACGGCACTTGAGAGCAGAAACAGGCGGTGTTGTAGGCCGGAGGAAATACTCAAAACAGAGTGGAGACAGAGGGCAAATCAGAGAACATATTAAATCAGAGGTAGTCAGAAGTTGTAGGCAGCAGGAGAGTTTGCCGTACACACAGCAGGGGATCAGCTGACGTTACCGAACCCCACTTACACATGAGCGAGTGTTTTGTCTGTGCGGACAGCACTTCTAAGCACCAACTGGCGGTGTCGGAGCCCAGGGAAAATCAGGTAGTAGGCCGAGGTCTACTTGGAGCCAGGTGTAAATCTGAGGTTGTTTGACTGTGGAGGGAGCAGGACACTTTGCCATACACACAGCAGGGGATCAGCTGACGTTACCGAACCCCACTTACACATGAGCGAGTGTTTTGTCTGTGCGGACAGCACTTTTGAGCACCAACTGGCGGTGTCGGAGCCCAGGGAAAATCAGGTAGTAGGCCAAGGCCTACTTGGTGGCAGTTCTCGATTATTTCTAGACTACTACTAACTGTCCTCGTACTCCAATTAGGCCTCTGTCTTCACTCTGTTTCGAGTATTTCCTCTGGCTTCCAACCACGCCAGTTGCTGCTCTGAAATGCCGTCTGCACAACCCACACTTGTTCCTGTGTTACTGGGGTTCTGTAACAGCAGCTTCTCCCTAGAGGTGAGTCAGGCAATGTCTCCTGCTCTGTCCACATTTCCACTACAAGTAGTGGGAATGTAGACAAAGCAGGAGACATTGCCGGACTCACCTCTGGAGATGAGCAGATGTTACAGGACCCAGGTAACACAGGAACAAGTGTGGATTGTGCAGACGGCACTTGAGAGCAGAAACAGGCGGTGTTGTAGGCCGGAGGAAATACTCAAAACAGAGTGGAGACAGAGGGCAAATCAGAGAACATATTAAATCAGAGGCAGTCAGAAGTTGTAGGCAGCAGGAGAGTTTGCCGTACACACAGCAGGGGATCAGCTGACGTTACCGAACCCCACTTACACATGAGCGAGTGTTTTGTCTGTGCGGACAGCACTTCTGAGCACCAACTGGCGGTGTCGGAGCACAGGGAAAATCAGGTAGTAGGCCGAGGCCTACTTGGAGCCAGGTGTAAATCTGAGGTTGTTTGACTGTGGAGGGAGCAGGACACTTTGCCATACACACAGCAGGGGATCAGCTGACGTTACCGAACCCCACTTACACATGAGCTAGTGTTTTGTCTGTGTAGACAGCACTTCTGAGCAACAACGGGCGTTGCTGTAGCCCAGGAAATAAAGTTCAGGTCATAGAAACATGAACACAACAGGAGACCTGGATCCTGTTGCCAGCCAATTATTTATTCTGGAAGAGGACTGGCAAATTCAGGTGAGATCCAGGCCTTGTTCATTTTCAGAAAAGTAAGCCGGTTAACATTATCGGCGGATAGTCGCATGTGACGGTCTGTTACCACACCACCTGCAGCACTAAAGACACGTTCCGATAATACACTGGCAGCAGGGCAAGCCAGCACCTCCAATGCATACTGGCTAAGCTCTGGCCATGTATCCAGCTTAGAGACCCAATACTTGAACGAGGAAGAGTCGTCTGGGAGTACACTAACAGGGTAAGACAAGTAGTCTGTCACCATCTGACGGAAACGTTGCCTCCTGCTGACTGGAGCCGTCTGTGATGGTGTAGCCGTTTGTGGCGGTCCCACAAAACTTTTCCACATTTGGGCCATACTGGCCTTGCCTTGTCCTGCGGCACTGCCTCTGCTACCTCTTTGTGCAGAGCTTCCTCCACTGCCTCTACCCACATGGCTGCTTTGAAAAGCACTACCAGCAACACTTGCGGGGGGAATGGAGAACATGATGGCCTGCACAAGTGTTTCTTGGTACTCCCGCATTTTTCGCTCCTGGTTCAACTGTGGTATGAGGCTTTGTAAGTTGTCCCGGTAGCGAGGATCTAGGAGGGTGTACACCCAATAATCAGCCGTGTGGAGAATGATGGCGATGCGGCGGTCATTTAACAAGCACTGCAGCATGAAATCAACCATGTGCTGCAGACTGCCAACTGGACCGGAAACGCTGTCCCCAGCTTGAGGCAGCATCTCTGCCTGCTCAGCATCACCCCACCCTCGCTGTACACACTGACTACTAGAGCCTTGTGTACCTCCCTCCTCTGGAGAGATGTGTTCCTCCTCCATTGACTCCTCGTCATCCTCCTCACTAAGTGTCCCCTGCCTGGGCCTTTGTGTGGAAGCATGTTGCGCAGACTTGCCAGAAGCAGATGGCATTTCTGACTCCTCATCCTTGACCTCTTCAAAAGCCTCCTCACTTAGTGCTTGTAAGGTTTTTTCAAGCAGACAGATAAGGGGGACAGTCATGCTGACTAGTGCATCATCTGCACTGGCCATCCGCGTGGAGTCATCGAAGGCACGCAAAACTTGGCAGATGTCCCTCATAGTGGCCCACTCAGTGGTGGTGAAGTGTGTCCGGCACACAGTGCGACTTGTTTGCGCCTGATGCAGCTGGTACTCCATAACTGCTGCCTGCTGCTCACACAACCGCTCCAACATATGTAACGTTGAATTCCACCTGGTGGGGAGGTCACATATGATGCAATGTTCTGGCAGGCGGAATCGGCATTGCAGAGATGCAATGCGCGATCTTGCCATGCTGGAACGCCGCAAGTGAGCACACTCTAGGCGAACCTTGTGAAGCAGTGCATCAAGATCCGGATAGTCCCTCAGAAAGCTCTGCACGACCAAATTGAGCACGTGTGCCAGACATGATATGTGAGTGAGGTTGCCTAGGCCCAGAGCTGCCACTAGATTTTGGCCATTGTCACTCACTACCAATCCTGGCTGGAGATTCGCTGGCACAAACCACACATCGCTCTCCTGCTTGATGGCATTCCAGAGGTCCTGTGCTGTGTGGCTCCGATTCCCCAAAGAAATTAATTTAAGGACGGCCTGTTGACATTTGGCCACACCTGTGCTCATATCTGGCCTAACAGGCTCATGCAGTGCTGATTCCGAGGAACTAGAGTAGGAGGAGGACTCAATATGTACAGACTGCATTCCTGCAATCCTTGGAGTTGGCAGAATACGTACAGAGCCACTCTCCAGATCTGTACCCGGCTCCACAACATTGACCCAATGGGCAGTGAGGGAAAGGTATCGTCCCTGTCCATGGCTACTGGTCCACGCATCGGTGGTCAGGTGGACCTTGCTACTGACGGCGTTTAGTAGCGCATTTTTAATTTTTACCTTCACATGCTTTTGCAGGGCAGGGACTGCTTGCCTGCTGAAATAAAAGCAGCTGGGCACATTGTACTGTGGAACTGTCAATGACATAAAGTTCCTGAAAGTGTCAGTCTCCACCAGCCTGAATGACAGCATCTCAAGGGCCAGTAGTTTGGCAATGCCAGCATTCAGAGCCAGTGCTCGGGGATGGCTTGCCGAGTATGGCCGCTTTTTCTCCCATGCCTGTGCTACCGATTGCTGGTGAGTGGCCTGGGAGTGTGCTGATGACTGAGAACGTTGTTCAGTGGGTGGAATTTCACTGGGTCTCTGGACAACAGTGGCAGTGGTTCTTCCATGGCGTTCCAGTGAGGAAGCCGAACCAGCTGTGTGTGAGCTGGAGGAAGAGGCCCCAACACGAGCTGAAGAGGTGGTAGGTGCTGCTGAAGGTTGGCCTACATCTTCAGTGTGTCTGTGTAACTCCACATCGTGCTTGGTACGCACATGTTTCCACATATTTGTGGTATTGAGGTTGCTCATATTTTTCCCTCGTTTCACTTTCTGATGACACAGCTTGCATTTGACAAAGCAAATGTCATCTGCAACTGTGTCAAAAAAAGACCACGCACTGCAAGTCCTGGGAGTGCCCGTTTTGTGTTTTGGAAGAGGATTGCTCCTCACGGGTGCCAAAGTGGAGGCTACAGGCAACCAAGTCTGCCCCCGCCCTCTCCCTCCTCTTTTGGCCGTTCGGAGAATCTCTTCCTCAGAGCTGCTCCCACCACCTTCCTGTGGCTGACGCCATGATGGGTCAAGGACCTCATCATCTCCACTCCCCTCTTCAAGCACCGGTTGGTCCTGGGTTGTCTCGCCAGCACCGTATGCACCAGAAATTGGCAACTGAGTCTCATCATCAGATGAGCACTGAGGTGTGCTGACAATAGGCACTGGCCCACCCGCCTCTTCAGATTCAGAGGGACAAAGCAGTTGCGCATCACTGCATACTCCCTCTTCTTCACGCTCTAGAATGCTGCTTGGCTGGCCACCTCTTTCCAAGTCAACAGATTCTGAGAACAGAAGTAAAGATTGAGATGGCTCTCAGACTGCCTGGGCAATTTGGCAGGTGGTGAAGAGACAGATGGTTGCTCTTCAGTGCTGTGGCCCTGGGAGGATGCGGAAGTCATTGAAGTGGATGCGTTAGCTGCCATCCATCCGACAACGGCTTCAATTTGTTCATCACGCAGCAGTGGGGTACGGCAAGATCCTACAAAGCTGCGCATGAAGGACTGCTGCCTGGTAAAAGTGGGGGATGCCGGGTCACTGGTGGCCGCAGCAGACACCGAATCCCCACGTCCTCTCCCTGCTGAAACTCCACGGCCACGAACACGTGCCTTACTCCCTGCCTTCTTCATCTTGGTAGACTGATAAAGATAGGCAGAAAAGTAAAAAAGGAGTGGCTTAGTGTTCTTATTCCTGAACACCTGCTAACTAGAGTTGAGCGAAACGGGTCGAAAAATTTCAAAAGTCGCCGACTTTTGGCAAAGTCGGGTTTCATGACACGAAACCCGACCCTAGGATGAGGTCGGCCACGAGGTCGGCGACTTACGCGCCAAAGTCGCGTTTCAAAAGTTTGTTTTGCGCTCTTTTTCAGCCAATCAGGATCCACGGACACTGTGGGCAACGTGATGACATAGGCAGGGGTCACCACCATCTTTCAGAAGGGCATGCAAGTGATTGGCTTGCTTTGGTGGGCGTCACAGGGGGTATAAAAGGGCGTGCACGCCGACCGCCATCTTACTTCTGCCGATCTCAGTATAGGGAGAGGTTGCTGCTGATTCTGTAGGGAGAGCGTTAGGCAGGGAAGAAGACAAAAAAACTGCTTCTGCTGCTAGCAATTTGGCCTGCACAACACAACAGTCGCTGTGTGTGCAGTGCAAGGGGAGGCTATATTGTGGTGTATCAGTGGTGTTGGTTGTTGGGCTGCCTTTTAAGGCTTCCTGACAGGCTGGCATTGCTGTTTACCCACTGCTCCGCAAACTGCTTTTTTAAAAGCAATCCAATCTCCCTTATCCTCTAGTCACTTTGGTCACAGCTGTGCCATCAAGCCTGTCACATAGCGCTCAGATATTCATTGGGCCTCACACAATCCAAAAGTGTCCAGTGTCCAAAAGAGTGTGCAGAGATTCAAAATCTCCCTTATCCTCTAGTCACTTTGGTCACAGCTGTGCCATCGAGCCTGTCACATAGCGCTCAGATATCATTGGGCCTCACACAATACAAAAGTGTCAAGTGTCCAAAAGTGTGTGCAGAGATTTAAAATCTCCCTTATCCTCTAGTCACTTTGGTCACAGCTGTGCCATCGAGCCTGTCACATAGCGCTCAGATATTCATTGGGCCTCACACAATCCAAAAGTGTCCAGTGTCCAAAAGTGTGTGCAGAGATTCAAAATCTCCCTTATCCTCTAGTCACTTTGGTCACAGCTGTGCCATCGAGCCTGTCACATAGCGCTCAGATATTCATTGGGCCTCACACAATCCAAAAGTGTCCAGTGTCCAAAAGTGTGTGCAGAGATTCAAAATCTCCCTTATCCTCTAGTCACTTTGGTCACAGCTGTGCCATCGAGCCTGTCACATAGCGCTCAGATATTCATTGGGCCTCACACAATCCAAAAGTGTCCAGTGTCCAAAAGTGTGTGCAGAGATTCAAAATCTCCCTTATCCTCTAGTCACTTTGGTCACAGCTGTGCCATCGAGCCTGTCACATAGCGCTCAGATATCAGTGGGCCTCACACAATCCAAAAGTGTCCAGTGTCCACAAGTGTCTGCAGAAATTCAAAATCTCCCCTGTCCTATAGACACCTTGTACCTTGTTTTACATACTATATAGTTTGTTGGATTTTGTCTACATTTCTACCAAAAATGAGGAAGGCTGGTGGAAGAGGCCGTGGAATTGGGCGGGGGTTGGCAGCTGGTAATGATGGTGTTGGTGGTGGATCTGATGGTAGTGGCAAGAGCAAAATAGGACCAAATGCAGGAGGTGTTGAGCCTGCGTCATCGTCTGGCTACATAAGGCCTCGAACGCTTAGTTTTCTAGGAGTTGGCAAACCGCTTTTAAAGCCAGAGCATCAGGAAAAAGTTTTGTCTTACATTGCTTACTCAGCCTCCAGCTCTATCGCCTCCTCTTCTTCAGTTGTAAAAAGTAAAAGCACTGAGTCGTCATTGGAGGCTCATGTTCATGAACCACACCTTTCCTTGTGTCCTTCACCCCAACCAAGATTGAAGGATGACGCAGGCCATACTACTGATTACTCCATGGAGCTGTTTTCACATACCATGCCTGGATTATCAAGTCAAATGGTGAATTACCCAGGCCAAGATGAATCTGACATGGAGTGCACTGATGCACAGCCGCTGATGGATGATTCTGCTGGTACATTCACTCAGAGCACTACATTGTCCTCGCAGTGTACAGAGCCAGATTCTGACCCTGCTGAGACTCAGGTGCCCCTTCCCGCACACTATACCACCATACACGGTGACACAGAGGAAGGTGCACATGACATAGAAGAGGAGGTGATGGATGACCCAGTTGTTGACCCAGATTGGCATCCATTGGGGGAAGAGGGTGCTGCTTCCAATAGCTAAGATGAGGAGCATCCACAGCAGACATCGACATCGCAACAGCTGTTATCTGGCAGGCCCGGAGCACTCCAAAGACAGGTTCCAAACATCAAAAGAGTTGCTGGACAGCTTGTCCAGAGGGTCAAAAGATCACAGCGTGCTAGGCCGCAAAATGTCTGCCAAAGTAGGAAGAGTGCAGTGTGGCACTTTTTTGAACAAAATCCTCATGATGAGGCCAAGGTTATCTGTAAGAAGTGCGCAAAGACCTTTAGCCGAGGGAAAAATCTGAAAAATTTGAATACCAGTTGCATGCTTAGACATTTAACCAGCATGCACTTGCAAGCGTGGACACAACACCAAACCTCAAGTGCCACATGTGCAACTGATCACAACGAAGGTAGTCAGCAACGCTACATTGTTTCCCCCACTGTAAGCCCACCGGTTAGCACAGCAGCAAATGTTGAGGTGTCGTTGCAAGGCCACAGCAGTCAGGGAATCCCACTGTTATATCAACGAAAGACTGATTCTAGGCCATCAGAAAGAACACCAACTCCATCACCATCATCAACCCTCTCTCAGTCCGCCCTGTCCACCGCTACTTCCACCATATGCAGCTCTCAAGTCCAGCTCACCCTCCCAGACACTATGAGTAGGTCAAGAAAGTACTCTGTCTCTCATCCGCGTACACTGGGTTTGAACGCCCACATTGCCAAACTAATCTCGTTTGAGATGATGCCCTTTCGGTTGGTGGAAAGCACAGCTTTCCGCGAACTCATGGCCTATGCAGTACCACGCTATGACCTACCCAGTCGCCACTTCTTCTCTCGCAAAGCCATCCCAGCCCTCCACCATCATGTGAAAGACCGCATTGTCCATGCACTCAAGCAGTCAGTGAGCGGAAAGGTGCACCTCACAACTGATGCATGGTCCAGTCGGCATGGCCAGGGCCGTTACGTGTCCATCACTGCGCACTGGGTTAATGTGGTGGATGCAGGGTCCACAGGGGACAGCGGTGGTGGGACAGTGCTGCCTAGCCCACGGTATAGGAAACAGTTGGCTGTAGGCGTTCGACCCTCCTCCTCCAGAAGCGAAAGCTCGTCCACAGAGCGCAGTCGTACGAGCACTCCATCTGCAGCTGCCACTGTTGCACACGATGTGTCCCCCTATCGAGCAGCTAGTGGAAAGCGTCAGCAGGCTGTGTTGCAGATGATGTGTTTGGGCAACAGACACAGCGCCGAGGAGCTGGCCGAGTACTTGAAGCGATAAACTGAGTCATGGCTGGGCAGTGTACATCTTGAGGCAGGCAAGGTAGTTAGTGATAACGGCCGTAATTTTGTGGCAGCCATAGCCCTTTCAAAACTCAGCCATATACCTTGCTTGGCTCACACCTTGAACCTGGTGGTGCAGTGCTTCCTCAAAAATTATCCGGAGTTAACAGCCCTGCTCCAGAAGGTGCGAAGACTGTGCGCGCACATCCGCCGGTCGCCTGTACACTCCGTTCGTATGCAGAAGCTGCAGCGATTGCTCCACCTTCCCAACCACCGCCTCATTATCGACATTGCAACAAGGTGGAACTCCACCCTGCACATGGTGGAGCGGCTGTGCGAGCAGAGGCAGGCCATAATGCATTTGTGGGAGGATACACGGCCAGGCACTTTGAGAGCAGACATGGAGTTGACAGGTGTACAGTGGTCGAAGCTGAAAGACCTCTGTAAAGTCCTTCAGTGTTTTGAGGAATGCACACGGCTGGTAAGCGCAGACGACGCCATCCTAAGCATGAGCATCCCACTTATGCGTCTGCTCATGCAAACTTTGACGCACCTTAAGGAGCAGGCGTCTGCAGCCAATGTTGATGAGGAGGAAGAGGAGGAGGGAATCCTTGATGACATTCAGCCATTGTCTGCTCAGGGACCTCTCCTGGACGAGGTGGAGGATGAAGAGGAGGAGGAGGATGATGGGGATGATTACTTAGGGGAGGAGGATGCATCTCGTGCGGCAAGTGAAAATGTTGGCGTGGCAAGGTCTGGTACAGGGTTTGTGCGTGACTGGAGGGATGTGGATTTGCCAGAAAGTGCTCCTCCAACCAGCACTCGCAGTGACACCGGGAACATTGGCCCACATGTCAGATTATGCCTTGCAGATCCTAAAAAGGGACCCACGCATTGCCAAAATGATGAACGATGATGACTACTGGTTGGCCAGCATCCTGGATCCACGCTATAAAGGCAAATTACAAAACATCATGCCACAGGAGAACGTTGACCTAATATTGGCTAATAAACAAGCAACTCTGGTAAATCGGTTGCTTGAGGCATTCCCAGCACACAGCAGCGGTGATGGTTCTCACACGAGTCGTACGGGCCGGGGGCAGCTTGGCAGAGGTGTTCGTGGTGCACACAGCAGAAGTGGCGTTGGAGACAGGGGTTTCATGACAATGTTGTGGACTAATTTTTCAAGTACCGCTCACACAACTGGTAATACTGCATCGATGGAAAGTGACAGGAGACAGCAGTTGTCAACTATGGTTACAAACTACTTTTCCTCCCATATCGATGTTCTCCCACACAGGTCATTCCCCTTTGACTATTGGGCCGCTAAACTGGACACCTGGCCTGAATTGGCACAATATGCCTTACAGGAGCTCGCTTGCCCAGCTGCAAGTGTGCTATCGGAAAGAGTCTTCAGTGCAGCTGGATCAATCCTGACAGAAAAAAGGACCCGTCTGTCAACCCAAAATGTGGATGATCTAACCTTCATTAAAATGAACCACGCATGGGTTTCCAAGGATTTTGTCCCACCTTCCCCTGATGACACATAGGGTGACAGAAAAATGGCTTGCTTTGGTCCACCTCTTCCTGGGACTTGACCTATTTCACCTTTTGCATCAGCTGAATGTCCAACATCAACATATGCCACTTTCTAAAACTCCCTAACTGTGCTGCCTCTCCCCCCATGGCCGGGGTCACCACCTAGCGCACGACACCGTGCGAGTGCCGTTGCCCTGGACAGGTGGGTAAGCCGACTCTTGGGCGCGGGCACTGGCACAGGGTCCTTCATAGTGCAATCAAGTGTCTCTGACGGTGGTGGTGCACACCCGCCGTCAGACACACCGCCGTACTATGAGGGGCCCAGTGCCAGTACCGACGCCCACGAGTGGGCCCCCCTTGCTTGGGCAGGGCCCCAGCATTTGCAATCTTTACCTCTCCCTGCTCCTCCGCTGTGTAGTCTGGGCTGTCAAATCCATACTGTGCCTGACACCGTCTGAGCCTGCCTCCTGATGTATAGACATATATTTTGAATGTGTACGCTATCCATACATGTTATCCGGGGATACGGTACCCTTTCTAACCTTTGTGCAATCACGTGCAATCCATACTGGGCCTAACACCGTCTGAGCCTGCCTCCTGAGACATATATTTTGAATGTGTACGCTATCCATACATGTTATCCGGGGAAACGGTACTCTTTCTAACCTTTGTGCAATCACGTGCAATCCATACTGGGCCTAACACCGTCTGAGCCTGCCTCCTGATGTATAGACATATATTTTAAATGTGTACGCTATCCATACATGTTATCTGGGGATACGGTACCCTTTCTCACCTTTGTGCAATCACGTGTAATCCATACTGGGCGTGAGAATGGCTGGCGAGCTGTTAAGCAAGCTACAGCACCTGTGGTTTGCACACGTAAGTTTTTCATTTTTTCAGGAATGACGGTTAGGCCTAATTCCGGAACTGCGGTTGACCTGCTCTTACTGGGAAAACATTGTTCGCGGGTAATAATTGTAATCAGTGATCCCCAGCACTAACGTTGTTCAGCGGGTTATCTGCACCTGTAAGCGACAAACGCTGGCCTTTTCAGTGTAGCGCACATGCAGCCACGGACATGTAAGGGCATGACACACCAGTTATTGGCCAATCTCATGTGCCAGAGCCTCACGTGTCCCTCTAGTAAGCCGGACTCGGACCGCGGGGCATGACGGAGTCTCGTTCGTTAACGGAATTAAGCTTGCAATGTGTGCATCTGTTCTGTAGCTGGCATGGTTGAGGTTTCCCAGGTGGAGTCGAATTTAACCGTAGGCTCCACTCCTGGTGGTGCCCTTCTGGACATTCCTTTAAGGTTCAGCTTTGCAACCATACTGCCCACGTAAAACAAACACTTTGCCTTCATGAACGCTGTTTGGAGGGTCATGACTCGTGGGAATAACGCCGCCCAATCAGTTAACCTGCTAGAGAGATCCTTCGTTGCTCCCAAGCATGACATCACACGCCCTAGGAAGAAGGTAATGCCACTGTGGCGACCGTACTCCTGGGGGTGACACAAGTGCACTGATGCCCAGCCACTGCTCGATGAATCTGCTGGTAAATTGACCCAGACCACTACATTCCCCTCGCACGCTACACGACCTGAATCTGACCCTGATGAAAATCAGGTTACCCTTCCCATATACAGTTCCATCTTACACGGTGACAAAGAGGAAGCTGCAGATGAAAGTGCAGGTTCAGCCCACCCGCCATCAGACACACCACCGTACTATCAGGGGCCCTGTGCCAGTGCCGTCGCCAACGAGTGGGCCCCCCCTGCTTGCCCAGGATCACAGCACTTGCAAAGTTGAAATACTGTGCAGTGAGATGGAAGATGGGGACGACGAGGAATCCAGACAAGTACAGGGATTCCCTAGCGAGGAGACTTATTTGATTGTTTTCAATGTTGGGACAGCAATTTTTGGGGAGCACTATACTCTGGAGAATGATAGATGGGGCCCACCATACACTGGAACATTCCAAAGGTGGACATCAGACACTGGAGCAGCATTTACAGGGCCCATTATACACTAGAGCATTAGAAATGGGGCCCATTCTGTTTGGAGCATTATTTGGGCCCATAAGACAGTGGAGCTTCATCCATGGGGACCAACATATACTGTAGCATTATGTGGAGCTCATCATATACTGTTTCAAACATTATATGGGACCAATGATTCTGTATGGAGAAATAGATGGGCCTCGTCATGAGATGTAAAAAGTGAGGTATTTTTCATTGTACTATACCGCTATTTCTCTGCCGTATCGGAGCATGATGAGTTGTGGTATGTGTTAAAGGGGCGCTCTTTCGCCCAGGGCACATGAAAACCTGCAGCCAGCCCTCCCCCCCACAACTTTAGCCAAATAACCCCCATTTTTCAGTGCGTAACTTGTATTATGAAGTTAATTAAGGTTGACAAGCTTAAGTAAGAAGAATTGATGCTTTTGGCATTCAAATGAGCACTGTAGGTGTGTTTCCGGTCCTCCTCTCACTGCCGACTTTTATTCCCCATTGACTTACATTGGGTTTCGTTTTTCGGGACGACCCCGACTTTTCCCTATAATCGGATGATCTTGCTCAACCCGACTTTTGGAAAAGTCGGGTTTCACGAAACGAAACGCGACCCTAAAAAACCAAAAGTCGCTCAACTCTACTGCTAACCAGTATAAGAAACACTAATTTGGCTAAGAGTGTGTGTACTACACTTTAATATAATCTAATGTGGCCTACACAACTGTAAAGTGGAGTGTTTGGTGAACTTTATTTCCTTTTTTTTTGTGGGGGGAAAAAGAAAAGGATGTGACCAAAGTTTGAAAGCTATAGTATCACAAACTTTTTGGAGCGATTACAATGCAGGAAGCTAACCTACAATGCAATTGATGAGGCTCCAAAAAATAGGGTGATACTAGTCTGGCTGGCCCTGAAGGGCACAAGCCAGCAAAAAGGCTCCTCTATCTAATCCTATATAGTGTTTGCAACCAACCAATGACAATGGATGCGGATGGAAGCACACTAATATAGGAGCAAAAATCTGGATAAATTAGCTGCAAAAAAAGGACTATGTATGAGGCAGTGACGCACGCTGAGCGGACTACAGCTAGCGGTGGCTGTAGAACACACTGCAACGTGAGCTGCACTCACACACAGAGAGACCTATCATACAGCCAAAAACAGTGCAGAGAAATGGGCTATAGCACTGAAAGGCTGCTGAAAGGCTCCGCTGTCCACTCCTTTAGTGTTTGCAACCAACGTATATGGATACGTATGGAAGCACACTATACAGGAGAAAAGGAGAAAAAAAAAGCAGCAATAAAAGAAAAATGTGTATGAGGCAGAGACACACGCTGGGCGGCCTACAAGCAGACGTGCCTGCAGGACACACTACACAGCGTGGGTCTGGACTCACACAGCCCTTGCAGACAGCTGTTAAAACAGCGCTGCTGGGCTACAAAAATGCTACAGTGGTGGATTATGTAGCCTGGGTAGAGCAATAGATATGTTTGATGATCGCTATTTCTAACTGTCCCTCACAGTCTTCAACAGCAGCCTGTCCCTAACTGAATTCACAGCAGAGTGAACCCGAAATGGTGGCTGCTGCGGTTTTTATAGTGCATTATGACATCATTTCAGCAGCCAATCACAGCCATGCCAGTAGTTAACATGCCTATATGCCTAACAGGATGTGCCCACACTTCTGAGGATCCCCAATGGCTCAATCAAATCGAGCGGGCTCCTAGCATTATGGGAACTTCTGATTCCGGTATTCGATATGAAAAAAGTATCGGAACTAAGTATCGGAATTCCGATACAGCGAATATCGGCCGATACCCGATACTTGCGGTATCGGAATGCTCAACACTAGTGTTGATGTGTTGAATTGGTCTCCGGAGGCTGTTTCTTTCTTTCAGGAGCTGAAGCGAAGATTCACTTCTGCCCCCGTTTTGCGGCAACCTTATGTCTCACTCCCGTTCCAGGTAGAGGTGGACGCTTCTGAGATTGGTGCAGGAGCTGTTTTGTCCCAAAAGGATCCTGTAACATCTAAAATGAATCCCTGTGCTTCCTTTTCCCGAAAGTTCTCTCCATCTGAACGTAACTATGATGTGGGGAATCGGGAACTGTTAGCCATGAAATGGGCATTTGAGGAGTGGAGACATTGGTTGGAGGGAGCTAAACATCAAGTCGTGGTCCTCAACGACCACAAGAATTTGATTTACCTGCAGTCGGCCAAACGCTTGAACCCTAGACAGGCTAGCTGGGCCTTGTTTTTTACACGTTTTGATTTTGTGGTCTCTTTTCTTCCTGGCACTAAGAATGTCAAGGCTGACGCTCTCTCTAGGAGTTTCTTTGCTGATTCTCCTGTGGTGACCAAGCCTGCTACCATCTTAGGCGAAGGGGTAGTTCTTTCTGCCATCTCACCCGATTTGACATGTGCTCTGGAAGAGTTCCAGGAGGACAAATCTGAGCGTTGTCCCAGTGGAAAGTTGTATGTTCCTGACCAGTGGAAGAAGAGAGTGATGTCTGAAGTTCATTGCTCTGCATTAGCTGGTCATCCAGGTATTTTTGGTACGAGAGATCTGGTGAGTCAGTCTTTTTGGTGGCCCGCCTTGTCTTGTGATGTCAGGAATTTTGTGCAGTCCTGTGGGACTTGCTCCCGGTCTAAACCTTGTTCTCGCTCTAGTGGGTTGTTGATGCCTTTGCCGGTCCCCAGGAGGCCATGGACCCATATTTCAATGGATTTCATCTCTGATATGCCTGTCTCTCAGAGAATGACTGTTATTTGGGTGATTTGTGATAGGTTCTCTAAGATGGTTCATCTTGTACCACTCCCTAAGTTGCCATCTTCCTCTGAGTTGGTGCCCCTGTTTTTGCAACAGGTGGTTCGCTTGCACGGGATTCCTGAGAACATTGTATCTGGCAGAGGAGTTCAGTTTGTGTCTAAATTTTGGAGGACTTTCTGTTCCAAGCTGGGAATTCAGTTGTCCTTCTCCTCTGCTTTTCACCCTCAGACCAATGGGCAGACGGAGAGAACAAACCAGACCTTAGAGTCGTATTTGAAATGTTTTATTTCCGCTGATCAGGATGATTGGGTTTCATTTTTGCCCTTGGCCGAATTTGCTTTAAATAATAGAGCTAGTTCTGCCACTTTGATGTCACCTTTTTTTTGTAACTTTGGGTTTCATCCTCGATTTTCTTCAGGGCAGGTGGAGCATTCTGCCTGCCCAGGTGTTGACACTGTGGTGGAGAGAATGCACCAGATCTGGGACCAAGTGGTGGATAAGTTATTTCTCTCCCAGGAAAAGGCCCAGCGGTTTTCGAACCGATATAGGACCATTGGTCCCCAGTTTAAGGTTGGTGATATGGTTTGGTTATCATCAAAAAATATCGCAATGAAGGTGGCTTCTCCTAAGTTTAAGCCTAGATTTATTGGACCTTACAAGATTTTCGTTTGGCTCTTCCTGTCATATTTAAAATCCATAATGTGTTTCATAAGTCCTTGTTGAAGAGGTTTGTTGAGCCAGTAGTTCCTGGGGTGGCATCTCCAGACCCTGTATTGGTTGAAGGTAACTTGGAATATGAGGTAGAGAAGATACTGGATTCCCGTCTGGCTAGACGGAGACTCCAGTATTTGGTTAAGTGGAAGGGTTATGGTCAGGAGGATAATTCCTGGGTCTCTGCCTCTGATATTTATGCCAAAAGATTGGTGCGTGCCTTTCATCGGGCTCACCCTGATCGCCCTGGTGGCGTGGATGAGGGTTCGGTGACCCCTCCTCAAGGGGGAGGTACTGTTGTCAGTTCATTTTCCCCTTCACCATTGAGGTCTGATGAACTCCCTCTTCTGGTGAAGGATGGTAGTGAGGCTGATTACCAAGCACCTGAGCTGGATAATGATGACTGGGTGACGGGAATTGCTGACTGGATATAAGGCAGCCGACGCCCTTCTGCCTTGCTGGTGATTTCTCTGAGGGATTCTAGGAGACCAGTCTGATTCCTGCTCCTCAAAAGCTAAGTTTTCTACTCTGCTTTTTTCATTTGTGTTTTGGTTTTGTTTTGCCTTGTTTTTCTGGATTTCTGCCATTCCCTGCTGGGGTGAGCTGAATTCCTTTAGCTCTGTCTTCAGAAAATATCTGAGTACTCATATAGTCTTTTTGAAGCCTAGCGTCTTCAGGGCCTTTTTCCCTATCAGTATGTTGGCTCTTGTTTTGATAGGGTTTTGGTGGATTGCAGACAGCAGCTTTTCTATCCTGTCCTATTTAGTTAGCTTGGGCCCCATCATTTGCTCAGCCTATCTTTATATCTGTGTGAGTGTTTTTTCATCTTCCTTCCCTGTCATTATATGTTGAGGGCTGCCTATTGCTTTGGGGTCTGCTCTGGGGCAGTTTAGATTTCCCTTTCTGTCTTTAGGCTATTTAGTTCTCCGGCTGTGATCGAGGGGTCTAGGGCACCGTAGGAACCCCCCACGGCTACTGCTAGTTGTTGTTGATAGGTTCAGGGGTCTGCAATCCGATAGCTGCCAACTTCTCTGGTTTTCTGGACTTAGCTAGTATTTCTGTCTTTGCCTCCTATGGTGACTCATTCATAACAGTAGACCCTATCTGATTGACCATCATAGGTCCCAATGAGTCTAACCATATTATCATTAGATGGATCCTTTTTCTTTTGAAGGTCTATCTGCTATAAATGCTTCATGTTGTGGTCTATCCAAAATGCGTGGGGGATAGCCTCTCATCCTAAATCTATCATACAGATCATTCGCTTGTCTCCTAAAAGTACTCAACTCCGAGCAGTTCCTCTGAATCCTAAGGAACTTCCCCTTAGGTATTCCCTTCTTCAAAGGCTCTGGATGATGGCTGGTGGGGGACCAGCTCAGGGGGACCGTAATGGGGAGCCCCTGTGCCCCCACTTATGCAAATATCTTCCTGGGCTGGTGGGAGGAAACCCATATTTTTTGGGGGGAGGAGGAATGGTGGATTCCGTTTATTAACCTCTGGGCCAGATATATCGATGATATTCTGATATTTTGGTCTGGCCCAGAGGTGGATTTTCTCCATTTCGTTGAATGTATTAACAAAAACACGGTGGGACTAAGGTTTACATCAGAGTGTCTCACTACAAGAATTAATTTTCTTGATTTCACTATCTCTAAGAAGGCTGATGGAGGGATCAGCACATGTACCTATAGAAAGCCAACTGCAACAAACAGCCTACTGAGATGGACAAGTCATCATCCACAGCCTTTGAAGAAGGGAATACCTAAGGGGCAGTTCCTTAGGATTCGGAGGAACTGCTTGGAGTTGAGTACTTTTAGGAGACAAGCGAATGATCTGTATGATAGATTTAGGATGAGAGGCTATCCCCCACGCATTTTGGATAGACCGCAACATGAAGCATTTATAGCAGATAGACCTTCTCTCCTTCTTCAAAAGAAAGAGGATCCATCTAATGATAATATGGTTAGACTCATTGGGACCTATGATGGTCAATCAGATAGGGTCTACCATGTCCTCAAAAAGCATTGGGGTATCTTATTGGCTGATCCCAATTTGAGGGGTCTCGTTCCTCCTAAACCTAGTATCACTTACAGAAAGGGGAGATCTATAGGAGACCAGCTTGTTCATAGCCTCTACCAAATGGCCGAAGGGGGCGGGCACATGGCTGGATAGAAAGCCCTTGGGCTTTTATAGATGTGGAGATTGCTCTCGGTGTAAAAATATGTTACAATGTAAAACCTTTACGAGCTCGCATAATGGAAAAACCTTCTGTATTAGAGATTTTGGAAATTGTAGATCAGCAGGTTTGGTTTATAAAACCACATGTACTTGTCCTTTGGATTATGTGGGTAAGACCACTAGGGGAAATTGAAGGTGAGGGTGGGAGAGCACCTGGGGGATATCAGAAACAAACGGGATATCCCGGTCGCCAGGCACAAGAATGTCGTGCATCAGGGTCGTACGTGCGACATCACCTTCAATATGATTGAATTGATTAAACCAAGAACAAGGGGAGGAAATTTGGATAATTTGATATTGAGACTGGAATGTGAGTTTATTTTCAGGTTACAGTCCGTCTCCCCGGATGGGATGAATGAATACATGTCATATGCCTCCTTTATATGAAGAATCTTTCTGAATGGCCAAATATGTTCTACTAGTTGAGGGGGCTTTTTACACTTCTGGTATATTGGATTATGCTTGTATGGCATAGACTACATTGTTTGGTAAAATTTATTCATGTTGTGGCAATGTTTATTATCCTTTTCTTACATTTTTTTTTTCTTTTAACTTTCTCTTTTTGCCTCAATATGCTTTGGTTTCAATTATTTGCTCCAGAGCTGTATTGCAATATATAATGTTCTCTATGCAATATATAATATATATTCTATGCTGAAGGAAGGGAGATGGAGGGTTAAAAATCTGAAGCCGGTGTCTCTCCCGTCAGTGAGGTAGTTTTTGTAGGAGGGTCTATGTACAGGACATGCGCTCCAGTTATTAGCGACTTGTGTCCTGTATGTGGCTTCTTCTCATTTTAACGCTGCTGGGCGGGTTTATTATGAATATGAAATTGAAGGCTCCCGTGTCATCTTAATGCGTCCTTCAGCTCCATGGTTACGGTTTACAGCGGATATGACGTCATCTCACAGGAAGGTCCCGCGCCATCTTGGATGCGCTTCACTCTGGAGCGCACGCTAGTTGTTTCTCACCTGCATTCATATCTATTGGCAACGGAAGCAAGATCCCGGATTACCAGGTATATGCCGGGTCTATCTAGCGTATAGCTGTATTAATCCATGTGAGTTTGATTATGGATATTTTCATATTGGGGCTGGTTTATCTGTGTCTTCCTATTGATTGGACCACCGGACAGAATGGGCACTGAGTGATTGAGGCGGTTATTTAAATCCAGCTTTTCCTGACCCCTGGTGCCATTAAGCAGCATCATGGTATCAGGCACGAAAATTTGACAGTATCAGCTATACCTCCGGATGAACCGCCACGGCGGGGAAACACGTCGGGGTTCTCTACATACATGATAAGTGACTATTTATTTTTTATTCCGAATTATCTAATTGTATACCCCCTCAAGTGGGACTAATTGTTATTATGCTTTGCAAGCATGGATTTCTAATTGGTATATTATTTGTCTGGGATTCTGCACTAGTCCTAGGGCATTTTGATTGTTTTCATTCCTGCACTATCTGGACATTGCTTTCCCTCCTGTCACATTCGGACTGGTAGGGGAGTGAGGGATAGCCCTCGTTGAGTGGGGGCACCAATATCGTACTTTTAGGGTGCCAACCTCCACGGTCAGGCAGGTATCAGTTAGGCATTATTATAGGGCTGTGCAGCATTCTTGATTACATTTTTCATTGTGGCATTTGCCAATAAATCACTGGGAAGGTGTTTTTTAACATTGATCGAATTAAATTGTTTTTTAAGGGGATTTGCATGTTCACTGCTATGTTTTTCTAATTTCCATGATATAGTGTTTTTTCTTGCTAGAGAAGATAACAAGAGGAACACTCTACCGATACCAAGAATTAGGGTGAAAGTTGTGTCCGGTACCTGTGGGAAAGACGACATCCCGTAGGCCTTATCCTGTAAGCTTGTTTGTAAAGTCTGCCATTCATTAAGCAAAAGTTGGACTGTTTTTACAAATCTTGTGTCCCCTGTATTGATTGCTGCTGAGGTTCCAGAAGAGGAAAACTTGAAGCCAATGGAGGCCTGTAGGCCCAAAGTAAGTGTGATGCACCCCACACACAGCAGCCCACTGGGACGAGGACAAGTGTTATCTGTAGAGTGCCAGAGCGAGAGGAGCCACAGCTCGTCACGACTACCTTGCATGGACACTTTTGATATTCACACAGTGATTCCCTGTGCAGCCTAATTCTATACACGCTGGCAATGACTAAAACACTATATAAACCCTTTTAATTAACCCTTTCTATGGCTGATAATCGGCACAATCTGATTGCTTCTGTGGCACCCCTGAGGCTCAGTCGCCACAGAGGTACTGCACCTCCTCCTGAGGTGTGGTGCTCCACCATCCAGGTAAGTTGGAGGCTCCTGACCACGCTCCAACATCCGCACCCCACACAACAGAGTAGTTCAGCAAAGCCACATTGCCGCTCCTTGCTTATAGAGTAGCAGAGCACCTTTGGTGGTTCCCTGCTTGGAACACGAAACGTGCTGGGAGGTGGGTGGAGTTGAGAATACATAAAAGAGCGGGAAGGTTTAGGATTACAGGTCAGTTGGTAGGTCAGACAGTAGGAGAGTCTGAGGGAGGAAGCCACTCAGAGAGGAGTGGGGAAAGGAGATCCCTGGAAGAGGGCTGGAGGAAGGAGTGCTGCAACTGGCTCAGTGATCTGAGCGAGCTGGCACGGGAAAGGAAAGAAGGAGAAAGACATTGAACTGAAGCCTGAGCTTCCATAAGAAAGAAAGACAAGTACGGAACGTAGGAGTAAAATGGAACACAGAGGACGTGGGTTAGAGGAAGAACCCTGCCTAGAAGTTCTAAGCGCAAGGCCGGGGCCCGGTCCCCGAGAATGTATGGACACTAATGGTTCTGCAGCAGACACCAATGGAATAGTGGGCTGTAAATGCACTACTCCCATCTAAGACTTGGGGGCACAACAGCAACTTGGATAGTGAGCCGGGACTCAGGAGTAGGGAGTCCCCGAAGCAGGCTACAGCTGTCTGCTGTACAAGTAGAGTTCTTGGGAACATCTGTCAGGAGGCACTCCAGTGTAACTCAGTACTGGGAGTACTTCACACTTAAAGGCGCTATAAGAGGAGACGTTCAGAAAGGCACATGTTGGCGGAGTGTTGGAAGGGAGCACTCCATCTTGCCTGGAGGTTGATTGAGTCTCTGACCCGGAGGACACGGTACGGAGGCGGGCACCTGTGTGTACTACAGACTGTGAGTAAAGCTTTGGAACTACAAGCCCTGGTGTCCTCCATTGATTCTCGTGCCAACGCACCCAGCACCACTACATCTGGGTACCAGCTTCTACACCGCTTGTGCCTCTCCTCTAATTTCACATCTACACTGCCCTGGGACTACAGCTCCACCTGTGGGGTGCTTCACCATCTTGGCTGCAACACACCATCAGTCCCAGAGGATCTGCATGCAGTGTCGGCCTAACACCTCACTTGCGGAACACCACAGCTGGCGTCACGAACTATTCATTCATCTAATTACATTCCCCCATTACTTGGGCGCCCAAGGCACGGAACGGGTCACCGCTGCTGTGACACATCCCGCCGACACCGGCCCGGTACCGAGTACCCCACAGCCCTGGGAGGGCGACCCAAATTTTGGCGTCACGAACAGTATGACGAGACCCGATGCCATCGAACAGGATGATGAGACCCGATGCCATCGGGTTCTGTGTGCCTAAGACTTAAAGTTTTTGAAGATGTGCAGAAGACCCAATTTAATAGACTGTAAAATGAACATTAAAAATGGCCTCTGGCGCGGAGAAGAAGGGCGTGACGATATGGGAGGTCCTAGGAAAAGATCGCGAACAGTCTTGGGCCTGCCCTGCCTGAATTACTATGTGACAGCAACATGGCCCACCCCCCGAGAGGTTCGTATACTGGCTTGGTATGGAGGCGCTGGAAGAAGACGCCGCCCCAAGAAGGAGGGGCAGAAGCCAGTGGCGGGAAAGGGGCCGAGGCAGGAAGAACGCCAGAATGCCATTTTGGAGAGAGATGGTAGGAGGCCTGCGGAGCGCAGGGAGGTCATGCCGGATCTCCTTGGCGCCATGGCTGAAGGCTCCAACCCAGTATCTGAGATGAACCGCCAGCAGCTGGAGGACGAAATTGCCCAGCTAACACGCCACCTGCAACTGAGGCAGGAAGCGCTATGGACATTGAATCTGCAGCGCGCCCAGGAGGGGCCAACACCTGCGGTACCCGTGACACCGTTACCCACCACTGCTGCACCGGACCTTTTCCAGGCAGATCCTGGGGAGCCTGCAACCGCTGCCATGCTACCGGCAGCGTACCTTGCTCCCTCCCTGCCGCTACTACCGAAGGAGTTGTACACAGCACAGGGAGCCGAAGCGGAGGAAGAGGAGCTCCCGCCCGGACCTGACTTGGCTGCGCAGGTCCCGCCAGAGACCCCGCGGACCCGGAGCCGCTGTTAGCTCCACCGCCGTCCCCAGTGTCCCACCGGGCAGCGTCTATTGCTACCCTGCCTGCACCGGAGCAGAGACCGCACCGCCGGGAGACACCAGGTATATACCCCGGCCCTCCTAATGGGTTGCCCCCCGAATTCACGTTGTCAGAGGCTAGCTTGCGGGAAATCAAAATGGGGCAGTTGGAGGAGTCAGCTGGGGGCACTAGACTGTCAGAAATGGGGAGTTGGAAGAGGTCCTTACTGAGAAGGGTACGGCTGGAACAGGCATGTACGATTCGGCATCTTCGGGGGTTGGAGGAGTCTAGGTCGCTTTGGGATAGTGACCTCGGGATCCCTTGGCTGCTGAGTCCCCATGTAGTTGCCTATCAGCGCCAACAAGCTGCGGCATCCCTCGGTGCTAGGCCACGCATCAGTGCAACAGAGCCACCCACCCATGAGGAACAGCTGATGGGTATTGATATGCATCATGGGTTCTCTTTACCACAGCTTCAAGGTGGCAATCGCATCAGCTGCCACCACCATGCCCTTTGGCAAGCAACCAGCAACAGGATGAAGACACCCAAAGTATCACCTTTGGTAGCAGTTCCCAGTTATCAGCTTCCAGAACCCCAGGAGGAAACAACAACCATTAGTAAATCTCGTTACCCAGGGGGTTGTTTTTGACCATCATGGTTTAGTTTTGTTTTTCCAGTGCTGCCCTGTTTTGTTGGCAGCCTTTCCATTTCAACTATAGAGATCATGAACGCTGAATGGTCCAGAACTGCAATTGTAAATAGTTGCACCTATTTAGGTGCCCTCTCTTGGTTTTACATAGATACTTTGCGAAGATAAGGTCTACCTCATCTGGAGCGTGACTCCAATCAAAGGACACTGCAAGAGATCCTGGCTGGGAGCGGTGTCCAGCGTTTGCAAGAATTGTTGAAAGTTTTAATGTGAAGTATTTGATAATGATGTGTCTTATAAGAGTATTGGTAACTAAGAAATGGCTTTTATGTAGAATTAGGAATGTTTTGATACAGAGATGAGAGATTTGAATGAAGAATAAAGAGAAAGAAAGTAGAAAATGTGCACAAAAGATGGAAAGAAATGTGTTGATGAAGAATACTGAAGTGATAGTGAGTAACAGACAGTAGCATTGGTTATTTTAAATTTTTGTGGAAATGCAAAAACTGAAAAGTGGGACGTGCAGTATTATTCGGCCCCTTTACTTTCAGTGCAGCAAACTCACTCCAGAAGTTCATTGTGGATCTCTGAATGATCCAATGTTGTCCTAAATGACTAATGATGATAAATATAATCTACCTGTGTGTAATCAAGTCTCTGTATAAATGCACCTGCTCTGTGATAGTCTCATTGTTCTGTTTGAAGCACAGAGATCATCATGAAGACCAAGGAACACAACAGGCAGGTTCGTGATACTGTTGTGGAGAAGTTTAAATCCGGATTTGGATACAAAATGATTTCCAAAACTTTAAACATCCCAAGGAGCACTGTGCAAGCGATCATATTGAAATGGAAGGCGTATCATACCACTGCAAATCTACCAAGACCTGGCCGTCCCTCTAAACTTTCATCTCAAACAAGGAGAAGACTGATCAGAGATGCAGCCAAGAGGCCCATGATCACTCTGGAAGAATTGCAGAGATCTACAGCTGAGGTGGGACAGTCTGTCCATAGGACAACACTGAACAAATCTGGCCTTTATGGAAGAGTGGCAAGAAGAAAGCCATTTCTCAAAGATATCCTTAAAAAGTGTTGTTTAAAATTTGCAACAAGCCACCTGGGAGACACACCAAACATGTAGAAGAAGGTGCTCTGGTCAGATAAAACCAAAATCGAACTTTTTGGCAACAATGCCAAATGATATGTTTGGCGTAAAGGCAACACAGCTCATCACCCTGAACACACCATCCCCATGGTCAAACATGGTGGTAGCAGCATCATGGTTTGGGCCTACTTTACTTCAGCAGGGACAGAAAAGATGATTAAAATTGATGGGAAGATGGATGGAGCCAAATACAGGACCATTCTTGAAGAAAACCTGTTGGAGTCTGCAAAAGACCTGAGACTGGGACGGAGATTTGTCTTCCAACAAGACAATGATCCCAAACATAAAGCAAAATCTACAATGGAATGGATCACAAATAAACGTAACCAGGTGTTAGAATGGCCAAGTCAAAGTCCAGATCTGAATCCAATTGAGAATCTGTGGAAAAAGCTGAAAACTGCTGTTCACAAACGATCTCCATCAAACCTCACTGAGCTCGAGCTGTTTGCCAAGGAAGAATGGGCAAGAATTTCAGTCTCTCGATGTAAAAAACTGATAGAGACATACCCCAAGCGACTTGCAAATGTAATCGCAGCAAAAGGTGGCGCAACAAAGTATTACGTTAAAGGGGCCGAATAATATTGCACGCCCCACTTTTCAGTATTTGAATTTCCACAAAAATTTTAAATAACCAATAAATTTCGTTCAGCTTCACAATTGTGTCCCACTTGTTGTTGATTCTTCACCAAAAATTTACATTTGTTATCTTTATGTTTGAAGCTTATGTGGGAAAAGGTTGAAAAGTTCCAGGGGGCCGAATACTTTCGCAAGGCACTGTATATCCATATACATGTAGAAAACCTGTAAGAGATAAATAAATAACTAATAACATAAAAAGGACACTAAAACCACAAAATAAAATAGTAAAATACATGTTAGACATAAAGGATAAAAAATAGTAGATATGGTGGTCAGAGAAAAGGGTGCAAAAGTATTGTTATCATTGAGGCCATGCGGCTGGATGGTATTAAGGGTCCATATTCAATTGGTCTCCCACAGAAATAACTTGACTCTGACAAAAGTAATAATAAATAACAAATCTATGAAAATGAACAAATGAAAGTCAGACATTGTTTTTCAACCATGCTTCCACAGAATTAAAAAAAACACCTTACGAAATAGGCCTGGACATAATTGATGGTGCCCTTAGCTTAATACTTTGTTGCACAACCTTTTGAGGCAATCACTGCAATCAAAAGGTTCCTGTAACTGTCAATGAGATTTCTGCACCTCTTGACAGGTATTTTGTCCCACTCCTCAAGAGCAAACTGCTCCAGTTATCTCGTGTGTGAAGGCTGCCTTTTCCAGATGGCATGTTTCAGCTCTTTACAAAGATGCTCAATAGGATTTAGGTCAGGGCTCATAGAAGGCCACTTCAGAATAGTCCAATGTTTTCCTCTTAGCCATTCTTGGGTGTTTTTAGCTGTGCACTATGGATTTTTATCCTGTTGCAAGACCCATGACCTGCGACTGAGATCAAGCTGTTAGGGCTGGTGGAACGCACCAAATTATAAAATAGTAATAGGTGCGTTCGCAGCCCGGGGTCCACCGTGCAGAGGTGGAACACTGCTGCTAGATAATGGCAGATGAATTAAGTGGTGTGAAAACAGTCACACGTGGGTTACGTCACCCAAAGTGAACAGGAGCGAACTCTGTTAATTCACAGAGCCGCACAACCGCTGAACGTAGATGCCGCAGCCTGTTTAGCTCACAGAGCCTGGCCAAAAGAGTGCACAGTGTATGGCCACAGAACTCTACCCCAAGGACACGGGGTTAGAGTCCCTCTAGGCCCACTGAGCGCGCGGTGTCGCTCCCACGAACGCCGCTATAGATGCTGGCTATGGAGTGTGGAGCACGTGCACTGAGGTGTGCCGAGTCACTGGTGAGGACTAATGCCTGACTCAACCTCTGACCTACCTATGCCTAATGTGAAGCGAAAAAAGAAGAAATATGCAGCACTCACTTTTTTATATAACATTTATTATAAAAATACTGATAGATCAATCCGGTCATTTAGTCCCAAAGGACCTTTTGTGTTCGCTTTCAGGATCCATTTTGCTTCATGTTGCAATAAAGCTTTGTCATGGTTACCTCCTTGAGGTGGAAAATTGACCTTTTCAATCCCTGCAAAACTCAAAATTTCTGGGTTAGCTTTATGCACATCTTGAATATGCTTAATTAATCGCAGTGAGCCCTTTCCTGATGTAATAGATCTATAGTGTTCACCAAAACGTATCGTAAGTGGTCTTATAGTTTTTCCAATATAAAAATAACCACATGGACAAAAAATAAAATAAACCACGAATTTAGTTTGACAAGAAATGTAGTTTTGTACCTTATGTTCAATAGAGCCAAAATGTATAGAATTCCCTGTCAGATGAAGATAACAGTATTTGCAGTGGCCACATTTATAATTTCCTTTTATTGATAAATCTCGTAGCCAATTTTTTTGAGGAGGACGAAGTCTATGATGTACTAATAAATCACCTATATTATGTGCCCTTTTGTATGCAAATTGAGGAACTAATTTACCATCTGTGTGTAAGGTTTTTTCTGCATCAATGAGATGCCAGTGTTTTCTCACTGCTGCTTGTATTGCTCTATCCATTGCACTATGTTTGAAACAAAAATTAAATTTTTTTGTAGGTTTGACTACACTATTTAATTTTTTAGTCCTTTCCTTTAATAAATCCATCTGAGAAAATGTTTTTACCATTTCATATGCTTCATTTAATAAAGTCATAGGGTATCCCCTTTGCAAAAAACATTGTTTCAGCTCAGAAATTTCTTCATTAAAAATGGTTTCATCATTATTCAGTTTTCTTACTCTTTTGACTATATGGAAGTCCCTTTTTAGTGTGTAATGGGTGAGCGCTCTAATAATGTAAGTAATTATTTGTTGCGGTTTCTTTTCTAAACACTTCTGTTTTTAAAGAGCCATTTTTTATTTTAAATTTGACATCAATAAAATTATTGTGTTTCCCCCAAATGAAAATGTGAAGCGCATGTTGTCACTGTTCACATTTTTCAGGTATTTTACAAAATCTGCAAATTCTTCCTGAGAACCCCCCCAGATAATAAAAATATCATCCACAAAGCGAAAATATGCTTGTAAATGTTTTAAGTGTGGATTTAGGGCTGTTTTTATATAAAACTCTTCAAATCGTGCTAGAAATAAATTTGCATAAACACAAGAGACTGTCGTGCCCATTGCTGTGCCCACCCTTTGTATATATCACTTATCCAGAAATTTGAAGGCATTATGTGTCAAAACATAATCGAGTGACTCGATAATAAAGAAAATAAAATCCTGTGATTTGTTTGTGTTATGTAAAATCTCCTTTATTGCTGCTATGCCTTTATCATGGGGGATACGGGTATATAAACTCTCAACATCAATAGATTCAAGGGAGAATGTGGTTGCCAATGAAAATCTTTCAATTTTTTCAATAAATCTCCTGAGTCTTTTACAAAGGATGGCACAGCTTTTAGTAAAGGTTTTAGTAGCCAGTCTAAGTATTGTGAAAGTGGTTCAGTCAAAGAGTTTTTCCGTGAAATTATAGGGCGAGCCGGAGGCTCTTTTAAAGATTTGTGCACTTTTGGCACACTATACCAATAGGGAATTTCTGGGTATTCTGGAAAGAGTTTTTCTGCTCTCAATTTTGATAATATCCCCAATTGAACATACTTTCTTAAAAGAGATTTTAATTTGTCCTTATATTTATGCAAAGGGTTGTCATTTAGCATACAGTAGGTATTACTATCATTCAAGTGATTTAGGGCATCTTGTATATAGTATGTCTTATCCAAAAGAACCAAATTTCCTCCTTTATCAGATCGCCTGAAAACAGTATCACTCCATCCCTTCATTTCTTGCAAAGCTTTCATCTCAGATGCTTTCAAATTTTTTTCTGACATGGGATAGAGTAAAGCTTCTACATCCTTGATGACCATATCATGGAAAAGATCAATACTGTTCCCAGGAGATATGGGAGGCATGAAATTTAATTTTATTTCTCCTTATATCTTGCACTCTGTATATTGTATAACTATATATTTTTTTGTAAATGTTTGTTTCACAACTTGTTATGTATGTTAATTAGTAAGGTCTGTGATCCTATAAAGGGAATGACCTTTAGCTAATCCCCTCACCTGGACCCGTAGAAGCGAGTAATCGCAAAACGGCCGATGTCTGGCACCTCCCTCCCCTAGCATTCCTCTACGTCCTGCATGTCCACACATTTGATGGAAATAATGTGAAATAAAGACTCACGGTTTTTCAGCTACATCGGTGAGTGCTGCATATTTTTTCTTTTTGCAAGCACCTCCATTTTTTGACTGAATTATATGCCGCAATACTTCAGATAAATAGCTCCATCTGGTAATGTGGTGATTTGTGTGCCCTAGTATGCCGTTCATCTGTTTACTCTTTGCTGGGATCATTCTACCTATGCCTAAGCCTGGGCGCTAGCAGGCTAGGCTGCACAACACAAATGCGTACCAAGGGTAGGGGTTTCTTAATGAGACATTCACCAGAGACATTCATGTGTGCATACATCACTCACTCCTCATAGTGTGAAAATACAGTCTATCCTAGCGCATGGCCGAGCGGCCATGCGAACCTTTTATAGCCGCGAGCGTCCGGGACCTTCCTGGCTTCTTGGATGGGCCAATCCGAACAGGAGTAGGACCTGAGCACGTGACCTTCGATCTCCAATGGGAGATCACTCCACGGGCATGCTCAGTGGCCCGACATGAGGACTTAGTCCCTGGAGAATCTCGCAGCTGAGCAGCCTGCATTGCCAAAGATGTGCCAGAGGTGGCAGCAGCAAGCAAACCCACGGAGCTGGTCTGGGCAAAGCGCCGGGACCGACGAGTTTGCTGAGCAACCTCCTCTGCGGCTAGAGAGGAATGTGAGACCGCCGGAAGCAAGGCTCGGGATTCCCGCTGTGCAGTGACAGGAACCCGACGCCTAGCACAAGCTTTCTGACACTGGGCAGCACATTTCTCTCTAGAATCCCTTGATAGTCTTGAGATTTCATTGTACCCAGCACAGCTTCTAGACACCCTGTGCCAGAAGCAGCCCCACAATATAACAGAGCTTCCCCCATGTTTTACAGTATGGACAGTGTTTTTTTCTTGATATGCTTCATTTTTCAGTCTGTGAACATAGAGTTAATGTGCCTTGCCAAAAGTTCCATTTTGTCTCATCTGTCCATAGGACATTCTCCCAGAAGCTTTTTGGCTTGTCAACATGTAGTTTGGCAAATTCCAGTCTGGCTTTTTTATGATTTTTGTTCCATGAAGTCCACTTTGGCTCATACAATGACTGATGGTGCGATCTGGCACTGATGTTCCTTGAGCTTGAAGTTCACCTTTAATCTGTTTAGAAGTTTTTCTGGGCTCTTTGGTTATTCGTATTATCCGTCTCTTTGATTTCCCATCAATTTTCCTCCTGCGGCCACATCCAGGGAGTTTGGCTACAGTCCCATGGAGCTTAAATTTCTGAATAATATGTGCAACTGTAGTCATAGGAACATAAAGCTGCTCGGAGATGGTCTTATAACTTTTACCTTTAGCATGTTTGTCTATAATTTTCTTTCTGATCTCCTGAGACAAATCTTTCCTTCGCTTCCTCTGGTCCATGTTGAGTGTGATACACACCATGTCACCAAACAGCACAGTGAGTATCTGTAGCCCTCTATACAGGCCACTCACTGATTCCAAGATTGTAGACACCTGTGATGCTAATTAGTGGACACACTGTAATTTAACATGTCCCTTTTGTTACATTATTTTCAGGGGTCATTTCTGTCCAGGCCTATTCCATGAGTTTCATTTTTTTTTAAATTCTGTTGAAGCATGGCGGAAAAACAATGTCTGACTTTCATTTTTGTTCATTTTCATAGATTTTTATTTATTATTACTTTTGTCAGATTCAAGTAATTTCTGTCACCATTGTGGGTTTTTCTGTCATTAAATGAGGGGTACCAAAAATTTTGACCATGTGTGCATAACAGGATGGGGGACATATATACCAGGATGTGGGACTTATATAACACAATGGGTCCCAGGATGGGGGACATATATACCAGGATGGGGGACATATGTGCCTTGATGGGGGACATAGATAATATGATGGGGCCCAGGATGGGGGACATATATAACAGGATGGGGGACATATATAACACAATGGGGGACATATATACCAGGATGGGGGACATATGTACCAGAATGGGGAACATATATATTAGGATGGGATACATATATACCAGGATGGGAGACATATATATCAGGATGGAGCCCAGTATGGGAGACATATATACCAGGATGGGGGACATATATAACATGATGGGGCCCAGGATGGGAGACATATATACCAGGATGGGAGACATACAGTATATGACAGGATGGGGGACATATATACCAGGATGTGGGACTTATATAACACGATGGGTCCCAGGATGGGGGACATATATACCAGGATGGGGGACATATGTTCCTTGATGGGGGACATAGATAATATGATGGGGCCCAGGATGGGGGACATATATAACAGGATGGGGGACATATATAACACAATGGGGGCCATATATACCAGGATGGGGGACATATATACCAAAATGGGGAACATATATATTAGGATGGGAGACATATATACCAGGATGGGAGACATATATACCAGGATGGGGCCCAGTATGGGAGACATATATACCAGGATGGGGGACATATATAACTTGATGGGGCCCAGGATGGGAGACATATATACCAGGATGGGGCCCAGGATGGGAGACATACAGTATATGCCAGGATTGGGGACATATGCAAAAAAATGGACATATATCCCAGGATGGGGGACATATATATCAGGATGTACCAAAAATGGGGGACATTACTACATAATGAGAGAGGGGTGGTAACATGTAGGTTCTTATAGGATTTAGTAAGCTATAAGGGCTTATACATCTGACCAACATGGAGGGGACCCCAGGTACAAATTTTTCACCAAGACTCATCGGATTCTGGTTACACCATAGGTTAGTCTGCCACATCTATGGGCAATTACCAATCAGTCATCCAATGATACTCTTCTGTGCAGTCTGCAGAAGGTGGAACTGATATAATAGAATAAATTTGTCCTACCTAATTATCCTACAATTATTCTTGGCTTTCATTGCCAAATCTTTTATTTTCCTTGGGATAAGCCTTTGCCAGAGGAGGAGTGTGACAGTGGCTCTCACATTGTCAGTTGAGAACGCTCCTGCCCAAAGATCTGTCAGCTGAAAGCTATCTAATGCGTATGGGAGCAGTGTCGGACTGGGGTGCCAAGGGCCCACCAGTAACATTGACTATGGGGGGGCCCACTTTTCACCTGTATACAAATATTACATGACCCTGGTTCACATATTTACCCATATCTCTATATAATAAACTGGGTAGTTTGCTTAATGAATGAGATGCTGCTTTTTTCTGTACAGAGAGAATAAAGTGAATTATGACCACCAATACTGCCCATACAGTAAGGTTGGGGGAATAGATTTGCACATGGGCCCACCGGGGGATTCCCCTGTTACCCTATGGGCCAGTCCGAGCCTGTATGGGAGCCATAAAGGAGCATGACGTTCTCCGCACACTCTTATTCCAGATTTGCAGGGATTTATTTCAAGTGAAAAAAGGCAAAAATGCTATACAACCGCTCTGCCCGCCAAATCTGAGACAAAGATGGAGTGCAGGGTGGTGAGCACCATTTTAGATTAACCCTTTTGGTGCTGCTTGGCTGAACAACTGTTTCTGGAAAATCAATGCCAAAGGGGTTAATCAGGTGATGTGACATCGCAATCAACCCATCCATTGTGACCGCTGTGATTTTTGTTGTGTTACACAGCACCGATCACAGCATGTCACTTTTTTTTGCTTTTTTTTACTAACTTTGTCACATTGCTGTGATTCTCTGGTCAGAACTGACCTGCCAATCACAGCAGTCACCAATATGGTGGGACGGTACAGACCCCCGGGGTGAGGTGCAGGGATGTTTGCTGTCAGTGACAGCAGCCATCTTAACCCGGTCACCGCACGATGCAGCATGGTGACCGTAAATAGCAGCGCCGTACTAGTACTGCGGTTTGCATTACTAGTAGGCAAATGTAGGGAAGAGGTTAAATATATCTAGCTAGGAATGCTTTACTCCACCATAGGTGGGTGCGTTTGTTGAGTAATTCCTTGTATTTATTAGTTAAATCAGTAGTGTCCCTGGATTTCAAGTCTAAAAAACTACCCGATCACTCACTAAAGACCTTTTCCAAACGTGTAAGCCGCGCTTTTACGTTGTTTGTGGTAATCCATCTGTTCTGAGACGGTTACTGTGAAAACACAGAGCATAACGACATGATATTGTCAAAATAGAAAACCTATTAAAGATCAAGAATATACAGTATCATAAGATCCTATGCCTTGTTTAACCCCTTCCCGCAAACAGCAGTACTAGTATGGCGCACTGATCACGCGGCCTCACGCTGAGGACTCCCATGATCGGGTGCAGGTGTCAGCAGTATGTGACAGCTGACATCCTGCAGCAATGCCCACGATCAGTGCTAGGACCGATCGTGGGCATGTAACCACTGATGCCGCTGTCAGTAGTGACAGCGTCCTAGAGGGGCATCGCGCACGGAGGCGTCTTTTATTACATGGACGATCTAGGCATTGCACTATTGTGCACAATAAAGATTTTAACGAATTAAAAATAAATCCAACTGATCATATCCCCAGAGATACACCTAATAGAGTACAGAAATTACATAGGAAAGAAATATACTGGATATACTGACATAATTCCATAAAACCGCATGGTCTAAATGAAATTACAGAGGGGTTTTTTATAATAATTCTCAGCCCTTGTAACGAATAATATTTATTGTTTCTATTAATCAGTGCTGTGTATGCATCTGTGAATTCTATAAAAGATTGTAAATGATTTTATATGGATTTGTCAATGATATTATATCATGTTCATACACTCATCTGATACAACGGATCTTCCATTGTTAGTACCACTTCAACCTACGACTTTCAATGTACATGGTTGTTCTAAATGAATTGCTTGTAAATAATGATATTGTAAACATTTGAACAAGGGGTTCCTGGTGTAATGTGTGAGGTGCGGGCTGTTTTTTTGTTGTTTTTGCCTGGTGCGCTGCTGGGGATTGATCTCCGGTACTCTTTGCTCTTTCCTTTTGTGAACTTTTCCTCTGCTCCATTATTCCTGATGGTGGTAATCTCAACTTTTTAAATGCATTTTTTTTTTATTTCAAATCACTAATTTTTTATTCAAAATCATCAATTATTATGTTAACTAGTTTTCCGATCTCGAGTTGTGGCTCATTCATTAGATGGGTCTGCGAAACTCGATCCATCGTAATTTTTTGGAGCAAGTTCTTGCCTGCAGTTGCTCCTTTTCGTTCTTCTTTCTTTTTATTTTCTTCTTTTAAATAAATCTATAAATCTCTAGAATCTATTTTATTCCTTTTGACTGTGTTGAATGTTACAACCTGAACTATCATGTGCTGTGCTAAGTGTCAGAGTCAAGAGCTTTGACACTGCTGGACATGTGATTCCCTTTGGCGCCAGATTTGAATGTGGAATCTATTTTAACAGTATGAGGTCATATTGTAGGATTATAGCAGTTCCTGATGAAGGAGTCCTGTAGACTTCGAAATGTGTTGAGAGAGTAAAACGCCATTCTTCACCTTCTACATGTCTGGACTGTTATTTGTACAGCAGCGTGGATGATAACCACAAATCCTCCTGGTTTAATGCTAAAATTCCAGTTGAGAGATGTAAGAAGCTTGTGGATGGTTATAGGAAGCGATTGATTGCAGTTATTTACTCCGAAAGGTGTGCAACCAAATATTAATTTGAGGATGCCAACAATTTTGTCCAGCCCATTTAGGGGGATTTTGTTTGAAATTATGTCCAATTTGTTTTTTTCTCTGATTTTTTTATGTTGTTCCAATACACACAAAGGAAATAAACGTGAGTATAACGAAACATGTGTAATGGCAATAATATTCTGGGAGAAATACTTCATTTTCTGGAACAATTTCAAGGATGCTAAAACATTTGGCCATGATTGTATGTACTGCACATGCACTGCATGATGACATCACAATAGAACCCTCTGTGACACGCTGATTCACAATGACTTAGAACACTCGGTGCCACGCTGATGACATCACACAATAGAACCCTCTGAGACACACTGATGATGTCACAATTGACCCCAGTGTAAAACTATGTGCGACGGTCTGATCCCAGTCATTTTCTATTGTGCGTTGCAGTCACGAGTTGTGTGTTGCAAAGTCTGATATAGAAAGCGATATTTATTTATTATTATCAAGCGATAAGAGAGAGAGAAGAGAGAGAGGAGAAGGAAGAGAGAGAAGAGAGAGAAAGGTAAGTCTGAACTTAATCTAATGAGTTATGGGAGTCTTTCCCAGGGGGAGACATGACCTGCAGATAATTATAGAGGGACAGATATAGATTTCCCTATAGAATCATCGCCAATAACAGGAGAGACAAATTCTTGTGATCGGCATTAACTGTTTCAGGAAAAGGTCAATATTTCCTCTTCTTCATTTCTCTGATCTCACAGTCAGGTGAAAGCTTGCTTTTTGAGAGTTGAGTTGTTGTTTTGAAGAACACCATTCATTTTACCTTTGAAAAAAAAATGTTTGCTTTTGTGGACACATTCATGCAAAATATGTATGTTTTTATCTCTTTATGTTTTATTTAGGAACAGGAGATGATTGAAATTTTTATGTTTTATTATTTGTTTTTTTTTTCTTCACCTTTTTGTTGATTTTTACCTTATGTTTTTAGTCCCACTAGGGGATGTGAACCTATAATTGTTTGATTGTTTATACTATATACTACAATAACACAGTATTGCAGTATATATTGAAATTAATATTCCTCCTTATGGATTGATACATTAATGATAGATAGATAGAAAGATAGAGAGGTAGATATGGGATTTGTAGTGCTTCACCACTGATAAAACTATTATCTTATTTTAGTACCGTATAAACTCGAGTATAAGCTGAGGACCCAAATTTTGTCACAAAAAACTTATTGACTCGAGTATAAGCCTAGGGAGGGAAATGCAGAAGCTACTGGTAAATTTCATAAATAAAAATAGATACCAATAATAGTGAAATTAATTGAGACATCAGTAGGTTAAATGCTTTTAAATATCCATATTTAATCAGGAGTCCCATATAATGCTCCATACAGTTCATGATGGCCCCATAAGATGGTCCATACAAAATACACCCCATATAATGCTCCATACAGTTCATGATGGCCCCATAAGATGATCCATACAAAACACGCCCCATATAATGCTCCATAAAGTTCTTGATGGGCCTCATAAGATGTTCCATACAAAAAATATGCCCCATGTAATGCTGCACAAAGGTTAATGATGGCCCCATAAGATGCTCCATATCAAAATATGCCCCATATAATGCTGCACAATGGTTAATGATGGCCCCATAAGATGCTCCATATTAAAATATTCCCTATATAATACTACACAAAGGTTAATGATGGCCCCATAAGATGCTCCAAATTAAAATATGCCCCATATAATGCTGCCGTGGCGATTAAAAAAAAAGACATACTCACTTCTCGTCGCTGGGGGCCAGGTGCCGGTGTCCTGAGCAGGCAGAGACACTGGTGTGCTATGGGGGCCAGGTGCCAGTGTCGCCGCTTACTCAGGCCCCTGGCACTTGTGATACTCACCTGTCCCCATTCCACTGCCACACGCCTCTGTGTCTTCTGTCTCTCTGCAGTGACTGTTCAGGCAGAGGGCATGCACTAAACACGTCATCACGCCCTCTGACCTGAACGTCACAGCCAGAGGATGTGTAATACAGCACAGCATGGCGTGGAATGGGGACAGGTGAATATTGCATGGCTCACGCTCCCCCCAGTCCTATTCACCGTTCACACTCTGGTACATCTCAGTTCCTGCATCTCCGTCTGGGCGCCGGCATCTCTCTTCCTGTCTTCCTTCCAGTACTGAGTGGTCACGTGGTACCGCTCATTAAAGCACTGAATATGCGCTTCACACCTATGGGCGTGGATACACGTGCATATTCATTACTTTAATGAGCTGTACAAAGTGACCACTCAGCACTGGAAGGAAGACAGGAAGAGAGATGCTGGCGCCCGGACTGAGATGCAGGGACTGATATGCAGCGATGAGGCCAGGAGGGTGAGTATGATGTCTTCTGCTCCCCCATCCCCCTCCCCCACCGGCAATGACTCATGTATAAGCTGAGAGGGGTGTGATAACACGCTGAAAAGCGCAAAAAAAGTGCTGAAAATCTCGGCTTATATACGAGTATATACGGTATGTTTGTGCCGCTATAGTTGTGAAAGTACATGTTTGTATACATATAGGTCAGTATGAGAGTATATGTGTATATACATATATACATATATATATATATATATATATATATATACATGATTGTGCCCAGGGGTGAACACTGACAGCTTGGGACCCCTGTTAAAGAAATATGTCTGGGCCTCCCTCCTTTTTTTACAACAAAGTACTTGTCTTTACATGTCAAATTCTCGTTATCTTTGTTATTTTTTGTTTTATTGTATACCGTCCTCTCTTGTTAGATAATGTAATGCAATGACAGGTGATGGAGCTTGGGAAAGCTTCTATTCTGATGGAGGAGCTGATGGACTGGTCTTCTAGTCAGATGCTGCCCCATCAGCAGTCATTTTATATCTAATAAGAGAGGACTATGTGCTAGAGAGAAGGCGCTGTGACTAACAAAAATAATGAGAATACGCTATGTAAAGGACGGTGCTATTTATAATAAGTCATGATACTAAGTAATAATGGGATAGCACTGAACATTACAGAGAACACTATATAAAAAGGGACGGCGCCATACATAGCTAGAGAGGATGCTACATAATAAGTGACGGCACCTTACATAGCTAGAGAGGATGCTATATAGTAAGCGACGGCGCCATATATAACTAGAGGATGCTATATAATTAGGGACAACACCATATATATAACTAGAGAGGATGCTATGTAATAAGAGATGGCGTTTAGTTACATAGTTTCCTCTTTTATTATATAAAAGGGGTATTCCCATCTCCACGATCCTATCTCAATATGCAGTAGGTGTAGAAATATTAGCAAATACCTCCAGTTAGGAATGTTGCATATGACATCACAATGGCTTAGAACCCCCAGTGACAGTCTTATGATGTCACAATTGGTGGTCCCTGCGTATACCTATGGACTGCATGATGACATCACAATGACTTAGAACCCTATGTGACAGGCTGATGATGTCACAATTGGCGGTCCCTGTATATACCTATGGGCGACGGCCTGACCCCAGTCACTTTCTATTGTGCGTTGCAGTCACGATTTGTGTGTTGCAAAATTTGTTATAGAAAGGGTTAATTATTTATTATTATCAGTGCCCTCCATTGGAGAGAGAGAAATGTAAGTCTGAACTTAGCCTAAAGAGTTATAGGAGTCTTTCCCAGGGGGAGACACAACCTGCAGTTGATTATAGATGGACAGATATAGATTTCACTATAGAATTATTGATTCTTACCTTATTTTTTAGTTCCCCTAGGTTACTTTAACTTATTATTCTTTGCTTATTATACCATACAGTGCATTATCACTGAGCACCACAGACTGAGACTAATGTAATATTTTTACCATCTTCTGTGTTTTTCTCCAGTGTTTGCAGGGCTCTGTGAACATGGCATGTCTCAGTGATTTCACCCAAGTGCCAATTTTAGCTGATGATGTGAAAATAGACATTGACTGTAAAGAGAAGGATGAAAACGGCGAAACACAGGACCTGCACGAGCGGACAGGAGTTTCCAGCAGACGTTCCATCAGCACTGTGGCCATTCTATCCTACATTTATATGGTCATCACCTTGGCTCCCTTCACTGTTGTAGGTAGGTAAGGGTACACCGGGTTATGTCGGTGGGGCAGGGTGTATAAAGCCCCTCACTGCAACATAAAAGGAAAGAAATCTTCATGGCCAATGAGAAGGCTCGTTAATTGCTGTGACGTCTCTTCCTGCACTTCTCTGATTACAATAATCACTTGTGTTCCTCTTTTTGTTCTGACAGGAGCGTTGCCTTACCTGCAAGCCGCCTTTAAAATAGATGACAATGGATCCATCTTTATAAAATTAGGTAAAATTTCAATATAAAATCTTATTCTAAAGTGACGAGGACGGGAGAAGTGTTTAAGTGCAACAGTCTAAATAATCCTCAAATTTAAAAAATGCAATAATATAGAAATGTTTTTCTTGACCTCTTGTTTTTTCCCTTCCCATTCTAGCATTCACAGTCTGCAATGTGGTGTTTGGTCTAGTCTTTGGATACCTGGGAGACCGCTGGAGCAGGAAACGCATTGCGTGTACAGGCATGGCCGTCTGGTCAGCCATACGTATCGGCATGATCTTCGTTCCCAATGAGGTAAACTGAACATAAATTGAACCTGTCAAGTCTTCCACGCCCTCCAACCCAGCAGCGCTCACTTATCTAGGAGTAAATTACCTGCCTCACCAGCCCTGTAGAATGTTTATCTGTAAAAATGAGGTTAAAAAAGCCTTCATTTTGTCCCCATTTCCTGTGCTAATGGAGGCGCTGACTAGTTGTTGGGTCATTAGTTACCCCAGACTAGTCAGCCCTCTTCATGTTATCACGCCCCTGTGGGAGTGCTTACATAATTTGCAGGAGATTTTGTCATCGCCAGCTCCTGCACATCCCGCACACGCGCGCTGCACATTTCGGCAGCGTCACTGCACCTCTGCAGCTGGGTGTACGCTACCTGGCTTCAGACGTGCACTGCCCATGACCGGGAGCCATATTTTGAATTGACGGCCATGCGCACTGCACCTTTGAAGCTGGAGAACTGTACACCTAAGTCATGGCCGGAAGCTCAGAAGATGGCTTCCGGTCATGCGCCTCTGATGCCAGGAAGCATCTGTGGGTCTCGATGCCATCATGGAGCACAATGCACGGACAGGCCGCGGGTCTCCTGACCCGATCATCACCATCACGCTGTCTGTGCATTGTAGTCCATGATCGGACCATGATCCATAGACGTCTGCAGGAGCTGTAAAGCCTCTCACCTGTTTGTATCTAGATCAGTATTTTGCATTAGTATTTGCAAACCACAAGCAGGAGCGGCTCAAAATTAGGGAAAGTTACAAATCTTTCTATTATGGTATTTCTTTAGGTGTCTAAGAAAACATTCTAGAATAGTTACTGAATATCTTTTTGTGTTTTCACAGTATTTTCCAGTTTTTCTGTTGATCAATGGACTGGTGGGAGCAGCGCAGGCAAGCTTTAGAATTACTGCCCCCTCAATCATTACCGACCTGTATGTGGGAGACCGGCGCAGCCGCGCGCTTTACAGCTATTACGTGGCAGGATTTATTGGCAGGTGAGTGTGGACCTATTTATTGATTAGAGGAATTCCGACATGGCGGACTTGTTGTGGACTTTTTCCGGCCCAGATTGTGCTCTGCAGATGCATGCATGTACAAGACATATGGATGGCATCTTACAAAACCCCCCGCAAGTAATGAGGAATCCTTAATCAGAAAGGAGGAGCCGGAGAAAGACACTCGCACATGTATATGTTTCTGTGTGTGCAGAAATGATGACAACTTTGTTTTTGTTTATTACAGTGGTCTTGGTTACATCATTGGCTCTGAAGTTACAAGTGCATTCTCTGGCGACTGGCGAATAGCCTTTCTGGTAAGTAATAGGTCTGAGGGATCTTGTGGACAAACTGTGAATCTTAATTATAACGCCTATTTGGTTTTAAAGGTAATCTGCCAGTATATTTTTATCATTTAATCTGAGAGCAAGGCCTCTGTAGGGGCAGAGGACCTGATTCCTGTGATGTGTCACTTACTGCTCTTTGTAGTTGTTTAGAAAAAAAAAATCACTGTTTTATCAGCAGGAAATTATGAGGAGGGGACTAGTTGTCTCATGTCACATAGTCCACCTGCTCTGTGTAACACCTTCCCCCACTGATTGGTAGCTTTCTGCCTATATACATTGTACACAGAAAAAGCTGGTGTGGGCGGGGTTATAAAGGGCTCAGTAATCAGAGCTCTGCAAGATCTGCATCAGAAAAAAACAGAGATTTTATCAAAACTACACCAAGCAGAGCAACAAGTGACATATCGCTGGATTAGGGGTCTCTGTCCCTACATTATGTTGCTCACATATCTGCAGAAAACACCTGGTGATAGATTCACTTTAATTACCTTTAGTCTTTTCTTCTGATGACACCTCTGTATTTGTAATATGTGATGTCTCCTTCTTCATCTACATAGCTCTCCCCTGTTCTGGGCATGATAGGACTCCTGTTCATGGGTGTGATTGTAAAAGAGCCGACCAGAGGAGCTGCAGAGGGAAATAACAGCAAATCGCTGAGCTCCAGAGCGTGGATTTCAGATGTAAAAAATCTCGTCACAAAGTAGGTGTTTTCTGTGCACTGATTGATGTCACTGATCTACCCCGTGACTTCTGCGTTATTTACATTTTTTTTCCCCTTTTCACTTTCTGCAGCCCAAGCTTTATGTTTTGCACTCTTGGCATGACGGCTGTAAAGTTTGCTGCCGGTGCCATCAGCTCCTACGGTCCTATCTTCCTGCACAGTGCCCAGGGTAACATACAAGAGAGTGCACAAAATCAGACTGAAGTCGGCCATGACTATGACAGGTACAAGTTTACCAAACTTTGATTTGACAATTACTGTTGGGAATTTAATATTCCCTCTACCCCAGTTTTCTCGTTAAAAAAAATATATATTTCAAATGATTACTATATCAAACTAGCTGAAGAGCTCGGCGCTGCCCGGGCATAGTAACTAACTGTGGCTACTTATAACAAATTATAATTATCCTCCATCCCATAGTCTCGTGCCCATATACCCATAATACATATCCACCATCCCATAGGCCTGTGCCCATATACCCATCATACATATCCTCCATCCCATAGTCGAATAGTCGCGTGCCCATATACCCATCACACATCCTCCATCCCATGGTCCCATGCCCATATACCCATCATACATATTCTCCATCCCATAGTCCCATGCCCATATACCCATCATACATATTGGCCATCCCATAGTCGAGTGCCCATATACCCATCACACATCCTTCATCTCATAGTCCCATGCCCATATACCCATCATACATATCTTCCATCCCATAGTCCCGTGCCCATATACCCATCATACATATCCTCCATCCCATAGTCCCGTGCCTATATACCCAACATACATATCCACCATCTCATAGTCCCGTGCCCATATACCCGTCATACATATCCTCCATCCCATAGTCCAGTGCCCATATACCCATCACACATCCTCCATCCTATAGTCAACCATTATGACATCATAATGAGGGGCGGGGCTTGATACACACACACTTTTTCCCCATTATGTAGATCGGGGCAAAATTGTTTGATGAATTGGAAGGCGCAGGGTTAAAATTTTGCCTCACAGCATAGCCTAGGACGCTCTCGGGATCCAGATGTGTGACTGTGCCAAATTTTGTGGCTGTAGCTGCGATGGTGCGGATGCCAATCCCGGACATACACACATACACACCCACATTGAGCTTTATATAATAGATTATTTATATTTCATTAATTCGAGCTCCTTCACTAATCTCTTTACCACTTTTCTTTGCAGTCTGATCTTCGGGTTAATTTCATGCATCTCTGGCAGCTTGGGAGTTGTAATAGGCGTGATGATAGCCAAAATATATAGGAAGAACAACCCTCGTGCCGACCCAATAGTTTGTGCGTCTGGCCTGCTCGGCTGCGCCGTTTTCTTGGTCTTCACTCTATTAATGGGAAACATCAGTATGGTGGCCACATATGTAAGTACCTGATGTGTAGATTGCTTTATAACCTTACTGGGTCTCGGAAATAGGACGGATGTAATGAGCGGTAGAAATCATAGACTATGGCGGGGGCTGTCTAGGAATGTGTGGAAACTGGGGGGATGAAAGGATTAAAGGGAACCTGTCACCTCGCTTTTCCGCTATAAGCTGCGGCCACTGCCTTTCGGAGGTTATCTACTACATTCTATAATGTGTATATGTATTGTTCCTTATCTCTGCAGGTGTTTATGTTCTTGGGAATCATGTGTCTGAATCTGAACTGCTCCGTTTCGGCTGATATTCGCCAGGTGAGTGGAGAAAAGCGCTAAAGTTAGCAAAGCTAAAATTATATTTATGTAGTCAGCCTGTATGTTCTGTTTCACCCATCAAGGCCCCTTAATCCTGGCTGTATCCAAGCATTTGTTGGATAATTCCCAACTAAACTCCAAAATAGACTTGGCCCAAGAAGATTAAAAATTTCTTTAATAAAATCTCAGTACATAACGGGCTTCTGGGCTTTTTTTTCCAATCCTGGCTGACTGTACTGTTTACTTCTGTTTCACATACAGTATGTTCACTTTGCCAATGTTCTCTTAACTTGCTGCGTACCGTGACTTTCTTCTGCTCACTCAGAATATTCTCTTGTTTCAGTATGTAGTATCTCCTGCAAGACGATCAACAGCACAAGCCATATTTATGATAGTGTCCGAGCTGGGGACTGCCGGAAGCTCCTATGTCATCAAGCTGGTAAGTAACTTTTACATATTTTCACATCACTTTAAAGTTACATTCATACATCTTTTTCCATTTGAACATCCTAGAAACATAGAATGTTAAAGTTGGCAGAGACCTCCAGGGTCATCGTGTCCAACCTTCTGCTCAATGCAGGATTCACTAAACCATCACAGATAGATGTCTGTCAAGCCTCTGTTTGAAGACTTCCATTGAAGGAGAACTCACCACCTCTCGTGGTAGCCTGTTTCACTCATTGGTTACCCTCATTGTCAAAAACATTTTGCTATTATCAAATCTGTATCTGCTCCCTTTCAGTTTCATTCCATTGTTTCTCATGTTTCCATGTGCAAATAAGAATAAGGGTGATCTCTCTACACTGTGACAGCCCTTCAGATATTTGTAGACAGCTATTAAGTCTCTTCTTAGCTTTTTTTTGCAAGCTAAACATTCCCAGATCCTTTAACCGTTCCTCGTAGAACATACTTTGCAGTCCGCTCACCATCCTGGTACCTCTTCTCCGAATTTGCTACAGTTTTTCGATGTCTTTTGTAAAATGTGGTGCCCAGAACTAGACACAGTATTCCATATGAGGTATGACCAAAGAGGAGTAGAGAGGGATTATTACTTCACGTGATCTAGACTCTTTTCTGCCTTTCTTAATACATCCTAGAACTGCATTTGCCTTTTTTTGTTGCTGCATTACACTGTTATCTCATGTGCAGTCTGTGATCTACTAGTATACCGTCTTTTTCGAACATACTGTTGCTTAGTTCTATTCCTCCCATTCCGTAATTGGAACTTTAGTTTTTCTTGCCCACGTGTAGAATCTTGCATTTCTCCATGTTAAATATAATTCTATTAGTTACTGCCCATTATTCAAGTTTATCTAGATCCTTCTGAGTCCTTTCTCTATCTTCTCTATTGTTAGCGCTTCATTCCTAGCTTTTCATTGTCTGCAAATTTGATCAGTTTACCTTCAGTTCCCTTATCTAGATCATTTATAAAAATGTTGCACAACACTGTGGCCAGGAAAGAGCCTTGTAGTACCCCACTTGAAGCATTCTTCCAATTGGATGTGCAACTATTTATTACCACTCTTTGAGCACGATCACTGAGCCAGTTATGAATTCACCTAACCGCAGCCTTGTCAATCCCATACTTGGTCATTTTTTCCATTAAGGATTGTATGAGATACTTTATCAAACGCTTTGTTGAAGTCAATATATACAATATCTACTGCATTTCCCTGATCCAGCCAGTCAGAGATTCCATCATAGAAGGAAATTAGATTAGTCTGACATGACTTGTTTGCTACAAATCCATTCTGGCTCTTGTTAATTATTAATTAATTGTAATCTTATCCAAGTACTTACATACATGCTGTTTAATAATTTGTTCAAAGATCTTTCCTGGTATAGAAGTAAGGCTCACTGGCCTGTTATTTCCTGGTTCCAACGTCTTTCCTTTTTTACACATAGGGAAATTTGCCCTTCTTCTAATCTTATGGGACTTTTCCTGTTCTTCCAGGTTTTTTCCTAGTGGCTCTGCAATTTCTTTTGCTACATCTTTTAGTATCATAGGATGTAATTCATCTGGACCAGGAAATTAAAATTAATGTAAATTGTCTAAGTGTTCTCTCACAATATTTATGTTTACAGATAGTGTGAATCAATTTATTCCTTCGATAGCACACCAATGATCATTTGATGTTACATTTGCTCTCTTAGAGAACACAGGGGCAAAATATGAATTTAAAAGTTTGGGCTTCTCAACATCAATTTTGACCACTTGACTCTTTTCATTTTGTAAAAATCCTGTAGCATCTTTGACTTTTCTTTTGCTTTTCACATACCCCCAAAATCCTTTGTTACTGCTTTTGTCCTCACCTTGCAAGCTTAATTTCATTACTGGCTTTAGCTCTTCTAACGCTTGCCCTGCATTCCCTGCAAACAGCAATACATTATTCTTAAGATATGCCCCATCTTTCCATTTGATATATATATTTATTTTTTTCCTTTTCAGCAAGTGTTTAAGTTCTGTGTTCATCCATCTTGGTCTCTTTAAATACTTCCAATTCTTCCTTCTTTTCGGAATTGTTACGGATTGTGCAGTGAGAATTTCATTTAGCAAAATCTCCCATCCTTCTTGGACATTTCTGTCCTCTAGAATATCCAGCCATTGGACCTCTCCTACCCTATTTCTGTGTCTATTAATATCTGCCTTTCTGAAGTCCAAGATAAGATCTGTCGCAACGTTGCTTATTTTCATGTGTATTATTGATCTTTTCTTTACGTAACCACTTTAAGTAATTAGATCATTTATTAGGTGGTCACATTTAGCAAAATGAACAATCGCTTTTAGGAATGTTGTGTCCTGCAAATGAATGTTCATGGCCTAATGAATATTTATTCTGCGAATTCTACCTCTGCAGACATTCAGAACATACAAGTAGTATCCATACACATACATTAACCAGCAGGACTATATATGGAAGCTATGCACCAGCAAACTATTCTTACCTTGTGTGCACGGCAGGAGAACTCTAAAGACAAGATGTCCTGGAGTTGTCATAGATCATCTGCTGAAGGAGGATGTCACATCAGTTCTGTCTCTAGACAATACAATGTTATATTCTTTAATAGCATAATAAATAAAAAAGACAATCAATGAATTAATAGTGTATGTAAACAGAGCTATCCGAATATGGCCACAGATGCCAAGATGTAAAACATGATGCTACAAACGAGACAAAATCTTGGGAAAATGTAATACATAATTATCAACAGTATCCCTAATCAGAATATCAGTTCAAAATAAAGTGCCAGTGCATATTCTCCAAAGATATAGGGATCCTTGGGGGGCCATCCCTGCCCGCCGAGGAAGCCATTGCGAAATGCGCATCTGGGCGCGTGGCTACAGATGGACATCAATATGGGTAAGAACTATTTATAGTATTTATGGCCCCTTAGCTTATTAGGTGGAGAGTTCTATGTGATAGGTCACTGACCGGAGAGCTAGGAGAAATCTCCATGCTATTGTAGTATTACTTACCTATATGCATTTAGGATTTGGTCATCCCTATATCTTTGGATAATATGCTCTGGCACTTTATTTTGAACTGATATTCTGATTGGGGATACTGTCAATAATTATGTGTTACCTTTTCCCTTGATTTGGCTGATTTCACACTTGCGTTTTTTGCGCTGCGTTTTTGCGCATTCATGCGCATGCGTTTTTCCTATATTTAACATGGGTGCGTATTGTCATGCGTTTTTTTTTAGTCTAAGCCCAGGCGCACAAAATGCAACCTGTTGCATTTTTTGTGCATCCGACCTGTCTCAAAAAAACGCATGCACACTCAATGCGCACGGAATTCACCCAAAAACACATTAAAGTCTATGGGAGCGCTGACGTGCGCATGGTCATGCGCACATCTGCATTTAAAAATGCATGCGTTTTTTGTAAAAACCATGCACAAAAAAACAAGAAAACGTGTTAAAACTGCATGATGCATTTTTTATGAGCGTTTGCACTGCGCACGCAGCGCAAAAAAAGGCAAGTGTGAAAGTAGCCTTTTGTCTTGTTTGTAGCATCATGTTTTACATCTTGGCATCTGTGGCCATATTCGGATAGCTCTGGTTATGTACATTATTAATTCATTGATTGTCTTTTTTATTTATTATGCTATTAAAGAATATAATATTTTATTCTATTTAAAAAATTCCTTTGTCTTTTGGTGGTGTATTTGCACCATGTTTTGGTGTTTGAATGCTGTTTGGGAGCTCCACAGGGTTGATACCCATATTTATTCAGGTTGTTTAAATCCCGAATTCTGATTATGATATCTGTATTTGAGATTGTATTATTCTGTCTCTAGACAATGTGTAGTGCTGGGGCTGTGGAAACTGGAACCGGTGCTGTTCATGGTTTGGAGGATGGAAGCTCCTCCACTATCTACAGTGAGGCACCTTTTAGTTCTATGATCACCAGATTTCATTGTTATCCATTGACTGCTGTCAGTGTAAATGTGTCCAGTCAATTATGTTTTTTTTTTACTTTCATTAACCATACATAATTATTTATTTTGTCATATTTTCAGATATCCAACGCCATCAAAAGTCATAATCCAGACTCGCCTTTTTGGGAGATCCAGAGTTTACAATACGCCCTCCTCATGGTTTGTCCCATTGTTGTGGCTATCAGAGGAGGATTCTTCTTTGTATGTGCCTGCTTTTTTGAAAAAGATCGTAAGACGACAGAGACAGAGTCTGAAGGTACAGTATGTGCAGTAATATGTTCATTATCCACTCATATCTCTTGCAGAATTAATTTGGATTAGCATTAGCTCCATAATCAGTAACTGTAATACCCAGCATCTGTATAATGCCTCTATCTCCATAACAAAGCTCCATAACTAAATATGCATATATTTTAACCTGGTATAAATTCAGCTCTTTTTCTGGCATTGTTTGTTCTCCTATCTCCCCATTCCTGATATATGTCTTCCTGTATATTTATCATATCAAGCATTTCAGCCAACTAGGCATGATCATCAAGATATTTCTCAAAAAGAGAAACATTTTGAAAGTCATACCCACTTAAAAAAATAAAAACTAGATTTACATAAAGGGAGAATTGAGAATCCCAGGAATAAAGGACGAGCAATGATAGTTTCAGGAGAATGACGGCATTTAGAACAGGTGAAAAAAATAGTTAAATGTCCGGTCATCTTGTTCAATTGTGTTTATTTAACATTTTCTAATTTTCCAATAATGTTTACAAGGAGTATAAACTGGGGAGGGATAAAAAGGGAAGAATGTGGTAGCAATGCGAAGTTACAGGAAAGAAAGTAAAGTCAAGGCTGCTCATTATTACTAGGAATATACCGACTATTATAATGTTGCATTTTGTACATAATATTTATAAACATTTAATTTGGTACATATCTGGTATATTTTGGTAATACATCTCCTTTAGTTTTTAAGTTGTGGATTTAGCCTGTGTTAAAAAAAACACATTTACATCATGACATTCATCCAACGCAATATGGGTTTTAAAAAAAACTTTATTACCTAAGCACAAAGTTGAACTTCTAATATTGTGCGTTGATGCCCCTTTCATTACGTCTGATATTGAGGGAGGAATTATTTGCTTCCATTTTGTTGCAATTAAATGTTTAATCACCAAAAAGATGTAACAAGAGATATGTTGACATTCGGGTGGAATTTCTTCTACAACTTGCTATAATACTTCTAACTATGGAGTAATATTGGATTTAGAAATTCATAGGAATAAGTTTGAAGTTTCTTTCCACAATTCCTTTAAAAATGGACAACTCCAAAATATGGGTAAAATTGACCCCGTTTTCCCGCAGTCTCTCGAGCATAGAGGAGATTGGGAAGGAAATACTCTGTGGAGTTGTACTGGAGTAAAGTACCACCGTAACACAATGTCATAGTGTGTCGCATGGAGAGAAGCGCATGTACTGGTAGAATACGTCAGGTTTAATGCTCTACTGTATATATAGATAAGCCTTCTGTATTATATTCTTCTATAAAATCATTTTTTAATCCTGTTTCTATTTTTTCTTTATAGATTGGCTCCTGAAGGAGGTAACAGTTGCATCTCCATAAATTGAAATTTTTTAAGGCTGGACCTGAGGAAAACTTAAAGGTATGATAAGATGGGAATGGTCAGATTGTGTCTTTTGACCAGTAGCCATTTTTTACATTTTTGATAAAGAGAATATTTTTGTGAGAACTAAATTTTATTTTAGTAATGATTCGGAGTAGTGTGTGATCTGCCTTGAAGAGATGTTTAGACACCAAAATACATCATGTAGTTCTTCTTTATTTAGCCAATAGTCTAATATTTGGGATAGTTATCCTGTCTGAGCAGTCGAGTCTAAGTAACCATTTGAATCAATGTTATAATCACCAAAAAGTAATTAATCTCCCTTCTGAAGATCGTTGACAGCATCTCTATATGAATGAAGGGTATAGTCCTAACCCAAGAATGACCAAATATCAATTATCTTAAATCTTTTCTTACAAGGCAATAATTCAGTAACAAGGAGTACATTGCATGCCACTTATATACGATATCCAGTTGTTTCATCTTCAGTCATAATCAGTCATATTTATTATTTCTGCAGATCACTATTCCAGAGAGAGGCCTGAGTGTGATCCGTCAATGAATAAAGAATCCAGCTGGATGTGACGACTCTTCTACAAGACAAAAACATGACAGAAAAAAGAGACAGATTCCGGGCTCGGTCTCTGTACTCACTTATGGACATGTCACTAACTGGACTTTCCGCAGTCAGACGTACTCACGGAATAATGTGAGTTTCCTGCTGCATAAAGAGGCAGATTCCGGGCTCGGTCTCTGTACTCACTTATGGACATGTCGCTAACTGGACTTTCCGCAGTCAGACGTACTCACGGAATAATGTGAGTTTCCTGCTGCATAAAGAGGCAGATTCCGGGCTCGGTCTCTGTACTCACTTATGGACATGTCGCTAACTGGACTTTCCGCAGTCAGACGTACTCACGGAATAATGTGAGTTTCGTGCTGCATAAAGAGGCAGATTCCAGGCTCGGAATCTGTTCTCGACATTTACCAGACTTTTCATGCTGAGAAGTGTTCACAGATGAAGTGACTTCTATATCAATTTATGTCTTCGTCATGAGGCCTATCATAATTAGAGCTACATTGAAGACTATTGGGCAACACGGTGGCTCAGTGGTTAGCACTGTTGCTTTGCAGCACTAAGGTTCAAACCTAACCAAAGAAAACAACTGCAAGGAGTTTGTATGTTCTCCCCATGTTCGCGTGGGTTTCCTCCGGGGTTCTCCGGTTTCCTCCCACACTCCAAATACATACTGATAAGAAATTGAAAAATAAATAATTGAATATTATTCCAACTATTATTGAGTATTCTTTTCTTTGACACCTTGAATGAAGTTAATAGTCAGTATGACACAGCTGAACCCACAGGCTGGAAGCTTGTGTGACAGCCGAACTGCTACATTACGGAGTAGCTACTACTAGGACTTGTGAATCCACTGTTGGGAAGTGTATTAAAGCTAGCTATAATGGAGCATTGCTGGGATTTGTGGTTCAATGCACGAGGAATTATAATAGGGGAAGCCATGGAGGGAATTTTGTTTTTTGTTATATTGAGTGCACTTACTGTTTCGGCAAGCGTGCCAACATCTGTGGCAACTGGGTGCCAACATTAGAATGTGTTGTTTCCATTGCTGTAGTCATTTGTAGTTTAAGTGATGTTATTGTGCTTGTTGTGATTTAAAGGGGAAGCGCAATCTCTAACATTCAAGCTTACTACCAACCCCATCTTGTGTCTGTATTTGTATATTGTGTAATACTATTTGTTTTGCTGTTACTTGCTGTTCCCCTTACAATATTAAGCATTTATCCCCCTCTATAAATAAATCTGTTAAGTGTTACAACCTCATCTCATATGAGTGTGTATGGAGCGTGGACAAGGGTTTCCCAAGTCAACCATTAACAGAAGACTCTCATGCATCCCACTACAGCTCCCAGTCAGATTCGGTTGGAGGCTTTTTTCCCTATTGAGGTGAGAACTATGGGACACCCTTTCCATGGAGGCGGCTTAAAGGGGTGTTACATAAACCAGGATGCACCCACAATGGGGGACATTGCTACATAATGGGGGAGGGATTGTAACGCATATATCCTTATAGGATTTAGTGACCACAATTAGTGTAAAGTTAAGAAAGTGTTGGAGAGTGATTCAGGAGAAGGCAGAACAGGCCAGAGGGCCACACAGTACAGAAAGGCACAGAACGCTTAGGAAAGCAGAATGCGGTCGACCGCCACTTGGTACAATGGTGTCCCATAGAGAATATGGGCCTATGGCTCGAATCAGGACAGAGGAACCTTTTTCATCTCCCAGTGAAGGGGAGCCATAGTGGGAACCAGTATGGAAAGTGGGTGCAGGAATATGGGGATCGCAGAGCCAGAAAGAGCATCTCACAGGCTAGAGGAGCCAGCATTGAGAGGGAAAGCTCAGGCTGAAAACATGAACTTGTGCTGTACTGAAATTGCCATGGATTGTTTGTTGTCACGTAAAGTTACACTGTTAAAGCAGAATACGGTGCCTGTTCCTGAGTGTGTGATATATTAGATAGAATAAAAGCCGACAATTCAGCAGCCATGAAGTGTAAAATCACAGCAGGAGCCGACATCGTAGAATAGATGGATTACATACAGTAAATACACATAGAATAGATAGATACACAGATGTATTAAAGGAGTCGGTGTCATTCTTTCAATTAAAGGACTTTAATCTGGGTGTGTGTGTTTTCATACCATGGCGTTAGTAATAGGGGAGTCTTATTGACGCCTCTCCATTACTAACCTCGGGGTTTGGTGTCACCTGACAATACAAAGGTGACATCAACCTCCCCAACTACCACCCCACTTGCCACCGCTGCAGGGCAAGTGAGAAGTGCGAGGCTAAGTGCCAGAATTGGTGCATCTTATTTTTAATCGGATTTACATTTGTCCGATTTCATTGCAATTGGGAATGAGCCCTAATTCTGAGCTACTCCTACGCTTTCCACATGACACTGATTCACTTTCCAATTTGTGATGCTCTGTTCGTACATCTATCCAGTATTAGGCAGTTCGTTTTGTTCATTTTGCAATGCCACCAGTTTTCACCAGATAAATCAAAACTCTAATAAAAGAAAGTTTCTCTTGTTTTGTTTCAATTATTATCCAAGCACATAATAAACAAATGCTGAGCTTATAGAGACGACTCATGGCCGACAATTGTCCTGGGGATGATCAATGCTTTCATTGGTTGCCAAAATGTGGTGGGAAGAGACGTGAATGGGCAGGCCCATCTGTTATCTCAGCAATGAGCAAGAGCACAGAGCACAACCCGTGCCCAGTATTATTAACGATCGAAATAGTCATTTTCTGCATTCATAATCAAGTCTTGTAAAGCGGCTTTATCTGGTCAGGCACTATATCACAGACCCTTCATCAACGCCTTCTTCATCAACTTAAGCAGCACAAGGTTCTGTGAGTCCAAACAAAAGGGTGTTCTCTTTTCTACTACATAAGCTATAGTTATAGCAGAGGTGAATTCATTCATTTAATGGGGTTGTCTGGGACTTTAACATTGACTAATCTTTAGGATAGGTCATCAATGTCTGATCGATGGGGGTGCGACACTCGGCACCTCCGTGGATCAGTTGTTCCAGGTGTCAGCCCAGTTGTGGAGCTGCACAGCACAGCGCAGTCGATTGCAGAGTGGCCAAGTCCGGGTACTGCACATCAGTGCCCTATTCAAATCAACAGAGGGTGGATGTGCAGTATCCGTCCGCGGCCACTATTATGTAGACGTTGCTGTGCTGCTCAGCATCTGAGCAGTTGCAGGCCAATACCTGGAAAAGCTGATCAACGGGGTGCCAGGTGTCGTACCCAAATGGGTCATACATTTATGTCCTATCCTAGAAATTGGCCAACAATGTTAAAATCCCAAACAACTACTTTAATAGGAAACGCTTTCTTTAGAGGAGTTTTTCTTTTCCTTAGGGTTCATTCATATGTCCATTTTATTTTCATGTACAAGAAAAATGGACTGAGTTTCATCAGTCTTTATACAGCTTCTCAGATCAGTCCATGTAAATGGATGGCATCTGGATGCTAAAAAAAAAATCTCTAAAAAAAGAAGCTTCAGGAAAAAAAGAGCATTTTTGGAAGTGCCTTCCTCTTCAAAAAATTCAATGGGTTAGCCTCCTGGAAAAGATGTTGTATGCACATAACCTAACTCAACACTGACCTTGAACTCTGTACAATTTATTAATGTCACTGCATTTATGGGTTCAATTAACTTAGTCTACAGTTGGTACGGAAAGTATTTGGACCCCTTTAAATTTGTCTCTCTTTGGCTCATTGCGGACGTTTGGTAAATTAAAAAGGTAATGTTTTTTCTCATTAATGTACAATCTGTACCCCATCTTCACTGAAAAAACAAATGTAGGAATTTTTGCAAATTTATGAAGAAAGAAAAACTGAAATATCACATGGTCATAAGCATTCAGACCCTTTGCTTAGACACTCATATTTAAGGCTGGTTTCACACTTGAGTTTTTTTGCGCTGTGTTTTTGCGTAAAAAAGCATGCGTTTTTTTCCTATACTTTACATTGGTGCGCATACACATGTGTTTGTACGCGTTTGTATGTGCATGCGTTTTTTTGTAGTGTGCGCCCGGGATAGAATTGTGGCAAGACACAGATCTGGCCAAGATTACAAAAGAATTTCTGCTGTACTCAAGGCTCCTAAGAGCACAGTGGCCTCCATAATCCTTAAATGGAAGAAGTTTGGAACCACTCGAAGTCTTCCTAGACCTGGCCTTCCAGCCAAACTGAGCAATTGTGGGAGAAGAGCCTTGGTGAGAGAGGTAAAGAACCCCAAGATCACTGTGGTTGAGCTCCACAGATGCAGTAGGGAGATGGGAAAAAGTTCTACAAAGTCAACTATCACTGCAGCCCTCCACCAGTTGGGCATTTATGGCAGAGTGGCCCGACGGAAGCCTCTCAGTGCAAGTAATATGAAAGCCCGCATAGAGTTTGCTAAAAAAACACATGAAGCACTCCAAAACTATGAGAGATAAGAGGTATGTGTGAAGAAACCCAGGCACTGCTCATTACCTGCCCAATACAATCTTAACAGTGGAACATGGTGGTGGCAGCCTCATGCTATGGGGTGTTGTTCAGCTCAGAAACAGGATGACTCTCTGCAATTGATGGAAACATGAATGCGGCCATGTACAGAGATATCCTGGTTGAAAACCTCTTCCAGAGTACGCTGGGACCTCAGACTTGGCCGAAGGTTCACCTTCCAACAAGACAATGACCCTAAGCACACAGCTAAAATAACAAAGAAGTGGCTTCTGAATAACTCTGTGACCATTCTTGACTGGCCCAGCCAGAGCCCTGACCTAAACCCAATTGAGCATCTCTGTTGAGACCTGAAAATGGCTGTCCACCAACGTTTACCATCCAACCTGATGGAACTGGAGAGGATCTGCAAGGAAGAATGGCAGAGGATCCCCAAATCCAGATGTGAAAAACTTGTTGCATCATTCCCAAGAAGACTCATGGCTGTACTAGTTCAAAAGGGTGCTTCTACTCAAGTCTGAGCAAAGGGTCTGAATACTTATGGCCATGTGATATTTCAGTTTTTCTTTTTTAATACATTTGCAAAAATGTCTACATTTCTGGGGTTTTTTTTTCAGTCAAGATGTTTTTTTTTTTTAATTTACCAAATGGCAGCACTGAAACAAAGAGTGAAAAATTTAAAGGGGTGTGAATACTTTCCATACCCACTGTATTTGTCGGAGTTGTGGAGCTGATGGTCTGCGCCCTGACACTCTAAAGGGTTAAATATATTTGATATTCATGTATGTTATAAAAGGGTAGCATTCACTGGGGCTGCAGTTAGCTTAGGCAGGGTTAGCTGTAATGGCTGGCCTAGTTTGGGAGGGGGAACTGAGAGTTAGTGTTAGGCAGCTGAGGGACAGTAGAGTGAAATGGCAGCAGCAGTCTCATGAATTGGGCTGCTAGGGACAACGTGGGCCTAACACTCTTGATTGCCAAGAATACCCTTCCGTGTGATTCTGTCTACCGGCTTGGGGAACCTCGAGATGGACGTCGGGGCCTTTGGGCGTAATCAACTTGTGAAGCTACAGTGAAAAATGTACTCCGACTACATGGGGCAGAAGGTACTGCAATCTGGGTGTACTGTTAGGGTATGTGCACACGCTGCAGATTACGCTGCGGATTACGCTGCGGTTCCGCAGCGGTTTTGGCTGCTGCGGACCCGCAGCAGATTTAGCTGCGGTGTACAGTACCATACAAATGAATGGTAAAAAAAAACGCTGTGTAGACGTTGCGGAAAAATCCGCACGGATTTGCTGCGGTTTTGAAACCGCAGAAAGAATTGACATGTCAATTCTTTCTGCGGAATCCGCAGCGGGTTCCTATCTCCACCATTGTGGAGATGGTGAATCTGCAGGACCAAACCGCAGGCAAAACCACAGATAATCTGCAGGTCTATTGGCCTGCGGTTTATCTGCGGTTTTTGCAAAATCCGTGCGGATTAATCCGCAGCGGATTCCGCAGCGTCTGCACACACCCTTAGTGGTAGAATCAGTTTTAGCGGTACAATCTGTCCACTAATAAATCCTCCCCGTAATATTAGTACAGCATAGCTATGGGGTTCCTAGCTAAATAAAAATAAAATACAACCTTTATTAACAACTCTTTAAAAATCAGTTCTGGACTTCCACAACAGTGACACAAAAAAACCATGACATAAAGTGCTCGTGCTTAACAGTGCTCAATTAAAAAATGATTTGATCTCACCACATATATTTCTCCTGTAGCAGACTACACCAAGGACCAGAGCAGACTGTGTGCCTATTAGTATTCACTTATGGGGGGTAAGATATCTATTCTTCCCTGTCATGCCCCTGTACAGCTCCTGTCCTTACAAGGACAGTCCCCAAGTAATTGCTGCTATGGGATGTCCTCCATCACTTAAAAAATATATATATGTTCCCTACATGTTTTCTCCCCGTTAAAAGGGGGTTCATCAGGGGAATCCAAATATAAATATAAACAGTGGGAATTCACTGGTTAGTTCTACAATGTAAGAATCCTACAGTGGCAGGTATTCTCCTGTCTAGGCGTGGCCACTTGCATCACTGACCCTTTCTTAAGTGTGGCATCTTTGAGGCTCTTTCAACCTCTAATCATTAGACAGGGGCAAATTCAAAACCAACTCCCTCGATATCTGACCTCATCTCCAGTCACTCCTTATTCCCCCCATGTTACTTACAGAACTTTAGGAGTCAGAGTTACCAGCCAGTTATGTATACATCCCCCGGACTTTCGTTCCTTGCGTGTCACCACTTGGAACTCATGACAGGCGGAAGTTTGGCTGCCATACTCATTGAGTCATATCCAGTTCACAATACACATGCAACGCATGTCGGATGGCGGATGGAAGTTCTGCCGCCATCTTTATTCCATGATTTCCTGTTCCCAAAGGTACCTAGAATGCATATTGTATGACAGGTGGAAATTCAGCTGCAATCTTCATTCCATCACATCCGGTTCCTAGTACAAGTAGGGCACTTATGGAGGCAAGAGATGGAATGGGTTCACACCAACCAATCAAGCTGAATGGCCGGGCAGTGGACGCCTATCGCACGGTACCTGATGAGAACTGTATGGACTATGAGCGGGTCAAAGAAGTGATCTTGGCCCGGTATGCGCTGACACCAGAGGCATACCGCCAAAAGTTCTGTGGACTTATAAAACAGGTAACAGATACCCACTGTCATGTTCCAGGTTGGATCTGACAGTTTAAATGGACAAAGTTGAACTTTTTTTCCTTTGGCTAGGTGCCAAAGTGATGTGATTGCCCCCGGTGGCCATTAGAATTATTATACGTGGTTGTTCATTTTAAGTTGTCGGTGGTGGTGAGTGGTAGTGCACTTTAGTTTCTTTGGTTATGTGCACTTAATTACAAATCAGGTGTTAGGCTCTATAAAAGGGAGCCAGGTGGGTTCAATCACTGTTGGTAATATTGATTGTGTGTTAGTCATTCACAAGGAAGCCTGGGTGAATGAAGGAGCTGAAAATGAGTACTGCGCAGCCCAGCCAGAGGGGACGAGTGGCAGCTAGGTGGTCTGCAAGAAGGGCTGGCATGACATGGTGGAGTCACAGTTTATGGTGTTGGCAGGAAGTGCTTGCATGGCTTGGTGGAGTGACGACTATGGAAAGAGGTGCACTCTGCATGTGGGACTTGGTTTCTGAGAGCTGGACTCAAGCATGCTGGACGTTTTGGCAGGAGCTGAACTCATCTTTGGGACTCTGTTACTGGACAGCTGCAATTGGTGGTGGACTCTGCTCCAAGGCTGCACTATGGTGAAGGATCCAGTTATGATGATAGATCCGGGTGGAGAAGATGCATGCAGGTGGTGGGCTCTCTTGCTAGGAGCGTATGCAACAGAGCAAAGCTAAGTGATGTTTCCCCTGTTTTGTCATCTTTCCTCATGTGTGTTTTAGTGCAGTGGTGGGATTAGTTTCCGCACCGACCAATTCCCTAGTGAGGGTTTAGGTCAGGGCGAGCTAGGGTTTTTAGGTTCCTGTTGCACGCTCGGTGCGGAACCGGCATTGGGAATGTTAGGAGTGCAGGGACACTGGCTCAGGGGAGCGCAGGAGGTCTCCACTTCCCTATTCCCTATCGCAGGGCCCACCATTGTTAATGTTTCCCAGGTTTCCGTTATTATTTAAATTCGCTTTACTGGAGGCGGGGTTTCCAGACTTGTATATACGTGTAATGTCTAAATTCACAACTGGAGGCGGTGTATCCAGGATCACGTGCATCACATGGGTTCGCCTTGCGGTACTCGCTGCGTCCAGACACGCATGACCGTGACACCCACGCTGAATGGGCCCGTAAACTAGGGCGGTCACTGCTACAGTGGGTACAAGGGAGCCAAGCAACCGCAACCACTAAGAAGGACGTCCTCCAGCTCTTCTTGTTAGAGCGATTCTTTACTGGACTAAACCCAAGAATGGGTTCGGGACAGACGGCCAATGACTCTTGAGGAGGCCGCTTGTCTGGCCGATGAACATCATGATGCCAGGAGGTCTCAGTTGCCAGGATCAAAGACTGTCACTAGGGGCCCTCCCATGGGTCTGGAGGCCCCTAAACCACAGAAGATTGTCAGGGACCAGCTAAAACCCCGGCCTACCAGAGTCTCCCTGGGGCACGATGCTACACCTGCCATCAGCTGGGGCACCTGCAAAGACAATGTCCCAACCGGACTCAGCATACCCAGTGGCCAAAGGCGGGAACGGCTACCATCAACCGGGCCGCTGTACACTACTACCAAGGCGAAGCTGACCCGGCATTGGGGGCTAGGACTAATCCGGGGATGCAAGAGATGGAGGAAGTGCTGCATGAAGTAAACCCCGTGCAGGCAGCCCGGGTAGATAATCGACAACAGCATCGACAAGTGGTGTGGGTTAATGGGAAACGTATGCAGGGACTAAGAGATTCCAGAGCAACTTTGACCCTTGTGAAGCCTCATCTCGTCCGGGACCAAGAGAAGACGGACCGGACAGCGGCCATCCGTGTAGCCAGGGGAGCCATACATCGACTGCCCACAGCCAGGATTCACCTGAACTGGGGAGTCGGGGATGGCCTTGTTGAGGTCGGCCTGATGGAGGATTTGCCTGCGGACGTCTCGCTGGGAAATGACTTGGGGCCCATGTTGTCTGCATTCTCGGTTGCCCCTCTGGCTGAGACCTATCCTGTGACCACCCGGAGACAAGCTTGAGCTGCCAGAGGCGGAATCACACTCAGAGGAGGCCCAGGTAAGACACCCCAGCCCTACATGTATTCCCATAGCCAGACACATTTCTTGGGCCACCCCAGCTGAGTTTAAAAGGGAAGTACTTGAGGATCCCTCATTGCAGGGGTATTGTGGGAAGGCACAGGAGGGGAGAGTACTGGAAGAGGAACAGTTTGTATGGCATCAGGGACTCCTCTACCGGGTTACAGAGCAGCGCCACACAGGGACGACCCCACTATAAAACGACAGCTGGTAGTGCCCAAGAAGTATAGGCAGGAGCTACTGCGAATCTCTCATGACATACACTTGGCCGAGCACCTTGGCGTCAGTCGCACAAGGCATCGTCTGACACAAAATTTCTTTTGACCGGGGGTAACCTATGATGCTCGTCTGTACCGCCAGACCTGTGATGGTGGGGGACCAGCTCAGGGGGACCGTAATGGGGAGCCCCTGTGCCCCCACTTATGCAAATATCTTCCTGGGCTGGTGGGAGGAAACCCATATTTTTTTGGGGGAGGAGGAATGGTGGATTCCGTTTATTAACCTCTGGGCCAGATATATCGATGATATTCTGATATTTTGGTCTGGCCCAGAGGTCGATTTTCTCCATTTCATTGAATGTATTAACAAAAACATGGTGGGACTAAGGTTTACATCGGAGTGACACACTACAAGCATTAATTTTCTTGATTTGACTATCTCTAAGAAGGCTGATGGAGGGATCAGCACATGTACCTATAGAAAACCAACTGCAACAAACAGCCTACTGAGATGAACAAGCCATCATCCAGAGCCTTTGAAGAAGGGAATACCTAAGGGGCAGTTCCTTAGGATTCGGAGGAACTGCTCGGAGTTGAGTACTTTTAGGAGACAAGCGAATGATCTGTATGATAGATTTAGGATGAGAGGCTATCCCCCATGCATTTTGGATAGACCGCAACATGAAGCATTTATAGCAGATAGACCTTCTCTCCTTCTTCAAAAGAAAGAGTATCCATCTAATGATAATATGGTTAGTCTCATTAGGACCTATGATGGTCAATCAGATAGGGTCTACCATGTCCTCAAAATGCATTCGAGTATCTTATTGGCTGATCCCAATTTGAGGGGTCTCGTTCCTCCTAAACCTAGTATCACTTACAGAAAGGGGAGATCTTCTCAAAAACACGGCCTCTCGGTAGTATATAAAGTGTTTAATTCCCCCGGTAATGGTCCTAAACAAGCGTATATGAGGCGCTGGGAAGGGGCTCTTGTTTTCTCCTCAACCCCGGACCAATGGTGGTCCGCTTCTGGCGACTTGCAGAAATATTCCTCCTGTATCAATCATCTTGAGCAGCTTAAGAAAGTTCACTTTGACTGGCATTACACCCTGCTGAAGATTTCCAAATTCCGTGGTTCCTATCCCTGATCCTGCTGGAAGGGCTGCTCGGGTGTTGGTTCCCTAGGGCACGTGTGGTGGGATTACCCGCTCATCCCGCCTTTTTGGGAAGAAGTGTCTAACATTATTACCTCAGTTACAGGCCTGGCTGGAAGTTTGAGCGGTCCGCTAGCGGTTTTGGGGATTGGTTTACATATGTTCCCTGGTGATTTGATACCAATTGTATCACACATTCTAATAGCAGCACGTATGTGTCTGGCAGACCACTGGAGAGAAATAACTATCCCCTCTAAATTGGAAATTATCCAAAAAATCAATAAACATTACCAATACGAGCTCCTTCTGACCTCAGATATATTTACCAAAAATAAAATAAGGAATCGCTGGGTCCCCTGGGTGGTGTCCAAATTCTCGTCCTTCCAGTCCTGATTGGTGGTCCTGTGATCTTATTACCTATCATCCCTACCCTTGCTTCCTATGTTGCAAATTGTATCCCCTAACACTACTATGCAGAATTTTCAGCTGTTGCTGTTGCTGTTGCCGAGATTTGAATCTCGTCCCCCGAGATCTCGGGACGAGATCTGAACCCGCGCATGCGCTGTCCCCGGACCGGCGGCCATCTTTCCGGTGTCCATGTTCCCGGAGGCCACCGCAACATGGCGGCGGCCAGCAAGGGATGTGCGGGGGCCTCCGGGCTGCGAGGAAATGCCGGCGGAGCCGCCGCCCCTGCACCGGAGCACAGCCCGCCGCCACCCTCACCCCGCAGAGCCCACCTGCCCCAGCTCAGCACAGGCCACCTGCCCCAGCACAGCTGCCCATGCCCCAGCACAGCTGCCCCAGCCGCAGCCCAGCTGCCCCAGCCCAGCTGCCCCTGCCCCAGCACAGCTGCCCCAGCCCAGCTGCCCCAGCACAGCTGCCCCTGCCCCAGCACAGCTGCCCCAGCACAGCCCACCTTCCCCAGCCCCAGCGCAGCTGCCCCAGCACAACCAACCTGCCCCAGCACAGAGCCGCCACCGCACGAGCCTGGACCACTGAATGACCCCTGTGACTACTCCTCCACCTGTGCCGGATCCCTTCCCAGGTAAGCTGAATTCGGACTGTAAGACGGATCCCCATTTGACACATTATTATTTTTTTCCCTATTTTCCTTCTGAAAATTGGGGTGCGTCTTATGGTCCGGTGCGTCTTATAGTCCGAAAAATACGGTATTCTATACTGACATATGGGAGATGGAGGGTTAAAAATCTGAAGCCGGTGTCTCTCCCGACAGTAAGGTAGTTTTTGTAGGAGGGTCTATGTACAGGACATGCGCTCCAGATAATTAGCGACTTGTGTCCTGTATGTGGTTTCTTCTCATTTTAACGCTGCTGGGCGGATTTATTATGAATATGAAATTGGAAGCTCCCGTGTCATCTTAATGCGCCTTAGCCAGAGCGCATATTGAGTACCGGCGAGCGTGCTTCAGCTCCATGGTTACGGTTTACAGCGGATATGATGTCATCTGACCGGAAGGTCCCGCGCCATCTTGGATGCGCTCCACTGTGGAGCGCACGCTAGTTGTTTCCCGCCTGCATTCATATCTATTGGCAACGGAAGCAAGGTCCCGGATTGCCAGGTATATGCAGGGTCTATCTTGCGTATAGCTGTATTAATCCATGTGAGTTTGATTATGGATATTTTCATATTGGGGCTGTTTTATCTGTGTCTTCCTATTGATTGGACCACCGGACAGAGTGGGTGGTGCCTACTGTGGCATTGAGTGATTAAGGCGGTTATTTAAATCCAGCTTTTCCTGACCCCTGGTGCCATTAAGCAGCATCGTGGTATCAGGCATGAAAATTTGACAGTATCAGCTATACCTCCGGATGAACCGCCACGGCAGGGAAACGCGTCAGGGTTCTCTACATACATGATAAGTGACTATTTATTTTTTATTCCGGATTATCTAATTGTATACTCCCTAAAGTGGGACTAATTGTTATTATGCTTTGCAAGCATATTTTGGGTCACAAAGTAGCATGATGTGGATTTAATGGATTTTTAATTGGTATATTATTTGTCTGGGATTCTGCACTAGTCCTAGGGCATTTTGATTGTTTTCATTCCTGCACTATCTGGACATTGTTTTCCCTCCTGTCACATTGGGACTGGTAGGGGAGTGAGGGATAGCCCTCGTTGAGTGGGGGCACCAATATCGTACTTTTAGGGTGCCAACCTCCACGGTCAGGCAGGTATCAGTTAGGCATTATTATAGGGCTGTGCAGCATTCTTGATTACGTTTTTCATTGTGGCATTTGCCAATAAATCACTGGGAAGGTGTTTTTTAACATTGATCGAATTAAATTGTTTTTTAAGGGGATTTGCATGTTCACTACTATGTTTTTCTAATTTCCATGATATAGTGTTTTTTTCTTGCTAGAGAAGATAACAAGAGGAACACTCTACCTATACCAAGAATTAGGGTGAAAGTTGTGTCCGGTACCTGTGGGAAAGACGACAACCCGTAGGCCTTATCCTGTAAGCTTGTTTGTAAAGTCTGCCATTCATTAAGCAAAAGTTGGACTATTTTACAAATCTTGTGTCCCCTGTGCTGAGGTATTGATTGCTGCTGAGGTTCCAGAAGAGGAAAACCTGAAGCCAATGGAGGCCTGTAGGCCCAAAGTAAGTGTGATGCACCCCACACACAGCAGCCCACTGGGACGAGGACATGTGTTATCTGTAGAGTGCCAGAGCGAGAGGAGCCACAGCTCATCACGACTACCTTGCATGGACACTTTAGATATTCACACAGTGATTCCCTGTGCAGCCTAATTCTATACACGCTGGCAACGACTAAAACACTATATAAACCCTTTTAATTAACCCTTTCTATGGCTGATAATCGGCACAATCTGATTGCTTCTGTGGCGCCCCTGTGGCTCAGTCGCCACAGAGGTACTGCACCTCCTCCTGAGGTGTGGTGCCCCACCATCCAGGTAAGTTGGAGGCTCCTGACCACGCTCCAACATCCGCACCCCACACAACAGAGTAGTTCAGCAGAGCCACATTGCCGCTCCTTGCTTAGAGAGTAGCAGAGCACCTTTGGTGGTTCCCTGCTTGGAACACGAAACGTGCTGGGAGGTGGGTGGAGTTGAGAATACATAAAAGAGCGGGATTACAGGTCAGTTGGTCAGTCAGACAGTAGGAGAGTCTGAGGGAGGAAGTCACTCGGAGAGGAGTGGGGAAAGGGGATCCCTGGAAGAGGGATGGAGGAAAGAGTGCTGCAGCTGCCTCAGTGATCTGAGCCAGCTGGCATGGGAAAGAAAAGAAGGAGAAAGACATTGAACTGAAGCCTGAGCTTCCAAAAGAAAGAAAGACAAGTACGGAACGTAGGCGTAAAATGGAACACAGAGGACGTGGGTTAGAGGAAGAACCCTGCCTAGGAGTTCTAAGCGCAAGGCTGGGGCCCGGTCCCCGAGGTTGTATGGACACTAATGGTTCTGCAGCAGACACCGGTGGAGTAGTGGGCTGTAAATGCACTGCTCCCATCTAAGACTTGAGGGCACAACAGCAACTTGGATAGTGAGCCAGGACTCAGGAGTAGGGAGTCCCTGATGCAGGCTACAGCTGTCTGCCGTACAAGTAGAGTTCTTGGGAACATCTGTCAGGAAGCACTCCAGTGTAACTCAGTTCTGGGAGTACTTCACACTTTAAGGTGCTATAAGAGGAGACGTTCAGAAAGGCACATGTTGGCGGAGTGTTGGAAGGGAGCATTCCATCTTGCCTGTAGGTTGATTGTGTCTCTGACCCGGAGGACACGGTATGGAGGCGGGCACCTGTGTGTACTACAGACTGTGAGTAAAGCTTTGGAACTACAAGCCCTGGTGTCCTCCATTGATTCTCGCGCCAACGCACCCTGTTGTGAGTTCATTTTCCCCTTCGTCACTGAGGTCTGGTGAACTCCCTATTCTGGTAAAGGAAGGTAATGAGCCTGATTATCAGGCACCTGAGTCTAATGAGGATGACTGGCTGAGTGGAGTCACTGACTGGATATAAGGCTGCCGACACCCTTCTGCCCTGCGGGTGATTTCTCTGTGGACTTCTAGGACACCAGTCTGATTCCTGCTTCCCTAAAGCTAAGTTTCTGCTTTGCCTGTTTGCATTTATGTTTTGTGTTTGTTTTCCTTGCTTTTCTGGATTCTGCCATTCCCTGCTGGGATTAGCTGAATCTCCTTTTGCCGGTTGCTCTATCTTCAGGGCCTTTTTCACTGTCAGTCTGTTGGCTCTTATTTTCATAGGGTTTTTCACGGATTGCAGACAGCAGCCTTCCTGTCCTTTCCTATCTAGGTAGTTTGGGCCCCGTCTTTGCTCTGTCTATTTTTCTGTCTGTGTTAGTGTTTTCATCTTGCTTCACCGTCATTATATGTTGTGGGCTGCCTATTGCTTTGGGGTCTGCTCTGGGGCAGTTTAGATTTCCCCTTTCTTTCTTTAGGCCTATTTAATTCTCCGGCTGTGATCGAGGGGTCTAGGGCATCGTAGGAACCCCCCACGGCTACTGTTAGTTGTTGTGATAGGATCAGGGGTCTGCAATCCGATAGCTGCCAACCCCTCTGGTTTTCTGGACTTAGCTAGCATTTTTGTTTTTGCCTCCTACGGTGACTCAATCATAACAGCACCCAGCACCGCTACATCTGGGTACCAGCTTCTACACCGCTTGTGCCTCTCCTCTAATTTCACATCTACACTGCCCTGGGACTACAGCTCCACCTGTGGGGAGCTTCACCATCTTGGCTGCAACACACCATCAGTCCCAGAGGATTTGCATGCAGCGTTGGCCTAACACCTCACTTGCCGAACACCACAGGTGGCGTCACGAACTATTCATTCATCTAATTACATTCCCCCATTACTTGGGTGCCCAGGGCCACGGACCGGGTCACCGCTGCTGTGACACATCCCGCCGACACCGGCCCGGTACCGAGTACCCCACAGCCCTGGGAGGGCGACCCAAATTTTGGCGTCACGAACAGGATGATGAGACCCGATGCCATCGAACAGGATGATGAGACCCGATGCCATCGGGTTCTGTGTGCCTAAGACTTAAAGTTTTTGAAGATGTGAAGAAGACCCAATTTAATAGACTGTAAAATCAACATTAAAAGTGGCCGCTGGAGCGGAGAAGAAGGGCGTGACGATATGGGAGGTCCTTGGAAAAGATCACGAACAGTCTTGATCCTGCCCTGCCTGAATTACTATGTGACAGCAATTTGGCCCACCCCCCGAGGGGTTCGTATACTGGCTTGGTATGGAGGCGCTGGAAGAAGATGCCGCCACCAAGTAGGAGGGGCAGAAGCCAGTGGCGGGAAAGGGGCTGAGGCAGGAAGAAAAATGCCAGAATGCCATTTTGGAGAAAGACAGGAGGAGGCCTGCGGAGCGCAGGGAGGTCATGCCGGGTCTCCTTGGCGCCATGGCTGAAGGCTCCAACCCAGTATCTGAGATGAACCACCAGCAGCTGGAGGACGAAATTGCCCAGCTAACACGCCATCTGCAACTGAGGCAGGAAGCGCTATGGACATTGAATCTGCAGCGCACCCAGGAGGGGCCTACATCTGCGGTACCCACGACACCTGTACCCGCCGCTGCTGTACCGGACCTTTTCCAGGCAGACCGTGGGGAGCCTGCAACCGCTGCCATGCCACCGGCAGCGTAACTTGCTCCCTCCCTGCCGCTACTACTGAAGGAGTTGTACACAGCACAGGGAGCCGAAGCGCAGGAAGAGGAGCTCCCGCTCAGACCTGACGCGGCTGCGCAGGTCCCGCCAGAGACCCCCGCAGACCCGGAGCCGCTGTTAGCTCCACCGCCGTCCCCAGTGTCCCACCAGGCAGTGTCCACTGCTACCCTGCCTGCACCGGAGCAGAGACCGCACCGCCGGGAGGCACCAAGTATATACCCCGGCCCTCCTAATGGGTTGCCCCCGAATTCATGTTGTCAGAGGCTGGCTTGCGGGAACTCGAAATGGGGCAGTTGGAGGAGTCAGCTGGGGGCACTAGACTGTCGGAAATGGGGAGTTTGAAGAGGTCGTTACTGAGAAGGGTACGGCTGGAACAGGCGCGTACGATTCGGCATCTTCGGGGATTGGAGGAGTCTAGGTTGCTTTGGGATAGTGACCTCGGGATCCCTTGGCTGCTGAGTCCCCATGTAGTCGCCTATCAGCGCCAACAAGCTGCGGCATCCCTCTGTGCTAGACCACGCACCAGTGCAACAGAGCCACCCACCCATGAGGAACAGCTGATGGGTATTGATATGCATCATGGGTTCCCTTTACCACATCTTCAAGGCCCTAGGCGGCAATCGCATCAGCTGCCACCACCATGCCCTTTGGCAAGCAACCAGCAACAGGATGAAGACTCCCAAAGTATTTCCCAGTCATCAACTTCCAGAACCCCAGGAGGAAACAACAACCATTAGTAAATCTCGTTAACCAGGAGGGCTTATTTGCACCATTGTGTCTTTTGTTCTATTTTTGACCATCATGGTTTAGTTTTGTTTGTTTTTCCAGTGTTGCCCTGTTTTGTTGGCAGCCTTTCCATTTGAACTATAGAGATCATGAACGCTGAATGGTCCAGAACTGCAATTGTAAATAGTTGCACCTATTTAGGTGCCCTCTCTTGGTTTTACATAGACACTTTGCGAAGATAAGGTCTACCTCATCTGGAGCGTGACTCCAATCAAAGGACACTGCAAGAGATCCTGGCTGGGAGCGGTGTCCAGCATTTGCAAGAATTGTTGAAAGTTTTAATGTGAAGTATTTGATAATGATGTGTCTTATAAGAGTATTGGTAACTAAGAAATGGCTTTTATATAGAATTAGGAATGTTTTGATACAGAGATGAGAGTTTTGAATAAAGAATAAAGAGAAAGAAAGTAGAAAATGTGCACTAAAGATGGAAAGAAATGTGTTGATGAAGAATACAGAAGTGATAGTGAGTAACAGACAGTAGCACTTTGAATTATATATTGTATTGAAAATTGCACTTTTGAATTAAGATTTTAGATAGTTAATTAAGAATTGTTTGCAACGTTCAAGAATGAGTGCCTCCCACATTGGGAAGTTTAGTATAAGAAATGTTTATTCAGCATTACAAAAAAATTTGTATGTTCCAGTGTTGTCAACTTTGTCTGCCTTGCAGCCCGCGGACGTGCTGTGTTTAACGGGGGGTATGTGGCGCCCCTGAGGCTAAGTTGCCACAGAGGTACTGCACCTCCTCCTGAGGTGTGGTGCCCCACCATCCAGGTAAGTTGGAGGCTCCTGACCACGCTCCAACATCCTCACCCCACACAACAGAGTAGTTCAGCAAAGCCACATTGCAGCTCCTTGCTTATAGAGTAGCGGAGCACCTTTGGTGGTTCCCTGCTTGGAACACGAAACGTGCTGGGAGGTGGGTGGAGTTGAGAATACATAAAAGAGTGGGAAGGTTTAGGATTACAGGTCAGTTTGTCAGTCAGACAGTAGGAGAGTCTGAGGGAGGAAGCCACTTGGAGAGGAGTGGGGAAAGGAGATCCCTGGAAGAGGGATGGAGGAAGGAGTGCTGCAGCTGCCTCAGTGATCTGAGCCAGCTGGCACAGGAAAGGAAAGGAGAAAGACATTGAACTGAAGCCTGAGCTTCCATAAGAAAGAAAGACAAGTACAGAATGTAGGAGTAAAATGGAACACAGAGGACGTGGGTTAGAGGAAGAACCCTGCCTAGATGTTCTAAGCGCAAGGCTGGGGCCCGGTCCCCGAGGTTGTATGGACACTAATGGTTCTGCAGCAGACACCGTTGAAGTAGTGGGCTGTAAATGCACTACTCCCATCTAAGACTTGGGGGCACAACAGCAACTTGGATAGTGAGCCGGGACTCAGGAGTAGGGAGTCCCCAAAGCAGGCTACAGCTGTCTGCCGTACAAGTAGAGTTCTTGGGAACATCTGTCAGGAGGCATTCCGGTATAACTCAGTACTGGGAGTACTTCACACCTAAAGGCGCTATAAGAGGAGACGTTCAGAAAGGCACATGTTGGCGGAGTGTTGGAAGGGAGCATTCCATCTAGCCTGGAGGTTGATTGAGTCTCTGACCCGGAGGACACGGTACAGAGGCGGGCACCTGTGTGTACTACAGACTGTGAGTAAAGCTTTGGAACTACAAGCCCTGGTGTCCTCCATTGATTCTCGCGCCAACGCACCCAGCACCACTACTTCTGGATACCAGCTTTTACACCGCTTGTGCCTCTCCTCTAATTTCACATCTACACTGCCCTGGGACTACAACTCCACCTGTGGGGAGCTTCACCATCTTGGCTGCAACACACCATCAGCCCCAGAGGATCTGCATGCAGTGTCGGCCTAACAACTCACTTGCCGAACACCACAGGTGGCGTCACAAACTATTCATTCATCTAATTACATTCTCCCATTACTTGGGCGCCCAGGACCATGGACTGGGTCACCGCTGCTGTGACACATCCCGCCGACACCGGCCCGGTACCGAGTACCCCACAGCCCTGGGAGTGTGACCCATTTCATACAGTGTTTAGAGGCAATGATGATGACAATACCCACCTTTCATGTCTACCTCTTTCCTCATAGACTGTAAGCTTGCGAGCAGGGCCCTCACTCCTCTTGTTATTTGTTATAATCTTCTGTATGTGATTATTGTTATGCTGTAATGTCTATTGTCTGTACAAATCCCCTCTGAAATGTAAAGTGCTGCGGAATATGTCGGCGCTATAAAAATAAAATTTATTATTATTATTATTATGACAAGGTGACGAGTACTATTCACAATGCTGGAAAAAATAAAGGGAACACTTAAATAGCACAATGTAACTCCAAGTCAATCACATTTCTGTGAAATCATCCTGTCCACTTATGAAGCAACACTGATTGTGAATCAATTTCTCCTGCTGCTGTGCAACTGGAACAGATAACAGGTAGAAATGATAGGCAATTAGCAAGACCAGCTGTATAAAGAAGTGGTTCTGCAGGAGGTGTCCACAGACCATTTCTCTGTTCTCATGCTTTTTGGCTGTTTGTATTGGTCACTTTTGCATTTTGTCATTGCTTTCACCCCTAGAGGTACTGTGCAGTAGCATGAGGCGGTGTCTACAACTCACAGAAGTTGCTTAAAGTAGTGCAGCTTGTCCAGGATGGCACATCAATGCGAGCTGTGGCAAAAAGGGTAGCTGTGTCTGTCATCAGCACAGTGTGCACAGCATGGAGGCACAATATATCCTCTTGATCTGGCAGGGTTCCCCCACGGATCTTTCACTTTTTTTGGCCAGCGTAAATATCAACGATCTCAACATTCGGATGACATATATACATATATATGTGATTCTGAGAAAGTAGAATTCCTTGATGTGTCAGTGAGGAAAGATACTGCTGACATGTTGCAAATGGATATTTTCCGTAAGCCCACGGCTACGAACTCACTCCTCCATGCCTCTTCGTTTCATCCTGAGCATGTTATTAAAGCAGTCCCCGTGGGACAGTTTCTCCGCTTCAGGCGAATCTGTTCTTCGGGCTCAGATTTTGAGAAGCAGGCTAATGAACTTAAAAATCGGTTCCTAAATACAGTCAATGCTCCTTAAAGAAGGCATATAATAGGGCGAAATTTAGCTCTTGCTCATCTCTTCTCTACAATAATGCGCATAGAGTGTCCTCCTCGAATGCCCATCAGATCAGATTTGTGACAAGTTATAATTCCCAAGCTACTAAGGTGCGTGAGGCACTCCAGAAGTCGTGGTCTATTTTGAACGTAGACCCAATAATATCTAAAATACTACCTGAGAGACCCGCAATGTCTTTCAGATGTGCTAAGAACTTGAAAGACCACCTTACACATAGTGTCTATGTGGGCGAACTTAGAACTACGTTTCTAGATGCTGTGGATGCTCGGTGTGGGTGCTATCCATGTGGTCACTGCGTTGCTTGCCCTAACATGAATTGCGCCACTACCTTCTTTGACCCTAGTGGCAAGATATATAGAATCAAGAAATCCATTACTTGTAATACACGTTATGTGATTTACTATGCCACATGTCCATGTAACCTTATTTATGTAGGACTTACATCACGTTAATTGAAGGTGCGTGTGCACGAGCATGTTTTGGGCATAGAGGCTTCAGTTGGCCATGTGGATGCATCCACACTGAAGACAATCCCACGACACTTTAAGCTATTTCATGGTAGTGATAGCAAATTAATACGCTTCAGAGGTATAGATGCTATTGATGTTGGCATACGGTGTCAAAAGTTGTCCACCAGATTAGCACGCCTTGAATCAAGGTGGATTTGGACACTCCGAACTGTACATCCTCACGGGCTGAACGAAAACCTTAGTTTCGCCCCTTTTCTCTGATCATTGATATGCGGATTCCCACATGCTTGCTGGTTTCTTTTCCCTTTGTTGCTTTTACCTTTTTTTAATTTTATTTAGATACCTTATGAATTTCGTTTGTACTTGGGCTTCTGGATGGACCTTCTGGTTTACAGATGAAGTGGAACGTCATACTCACCTTCACTTTTGGGCTTCTCAAGATTTTTTTTCTCTCTGGCATATTAATGTGTGATTGTACGTTGTCAAACATGGATATAATTATACTAGCTATGAACCCGTTCTACTCCCGGGTGGCGAGCATTTTTATTGGTATATGGTCTCCTATCCTGCTATGTGCTGCCACCCTCCTATCCCAGTACACATGGCACCCCTCATTCCTATCCTGTTATTCAAGGTACCCTCCCCCCAATCCTGGTATGCATGGCACTCCATTCTTCATCCTGGTATGCATGGTCCCCTCACCCCCCCCTATCCTGGTATGCATGGTACCTCTCATCCCCTAATCCTGGTATGCATGGTCCCCTCACCCCCACTATCCTGGTATGCATGGTCTCCTCACCCCCCCTATCCTGGTATACATGGTACCCCTCACCCCCCAATCCTGGTATGCATGGTACCCCTCATCCTCCAATACTGGTATGCATGGTCCCCTCACCCCCGCTATCCTGGTATGCATGGTCTCCTCACCCCCCCTATCCTGGTATGCATGGTCTCCTCACCCCCCTATCCTGGCATGCATGGTACCCCTCACCACCCTATCCTGGTATGCATGGTCCCCCTCACCCCCAATCCTGGCATGCATGGCCCCCCTCAACCTCCAATCCTGGTATGCTTGGTACCCCTCACCCCCCTATCCTGGTATGCATGGTTCCCCTCACGCCCCAATCCTGGTATGCATGGCCCCCTCACCCCCAATCCTGGTATGCATGAACCTCTCACCCCCAATCCTGGTATGCATGGTACCACTCATCCCTGAATCCTGGCATGCATGGCCCCCTCACCACCCAATCCTGGTATGCATGGCCCTTCACCCCGCTATCCTGGTATGCATGGTCTCCTCACCCCCCCTATCCTGGTATACATGGTACCCCTCATCCCCGAATCCTGGCATGCATGGCCCCCTCACCCCCCAATCCTGGTATGCATGGTCCCCTCACCCCGCTATCCTGGTATGCATGGTCTCCTCACCCCCCTATCCTGGTATGCATGGTCTCCTCACCCCCCTATCCTGGTATGCATGGTACCCCTCATCCCCCTATCCTGGTATGCATGGTCCCCCTCACCCCCAATCCTGGTATGCATGGCCCCCTCACCCTTCAATCTTGGTATGCATGGCCCCCTCAACCCCAATCCTGGTATGCATGGTCCTCTCACCCTCCAATCCTGGTATGCATGGCCCCCTCACCCCCAATCCTGGTATGCATGGTACCCCTCATCCCTGAATCCTGGCATGCATGGCCCCCTCACCCCCCAATCTTGGTATGCATGGCCCCCTCACCCCCAATCCTGGTATGCATGGTCCTCTCACCCCCCAATCCTGGTATGCATGGTACCCCTCAACCCCGAATCCTGGCATGCATGGCCCCCTCACCCCCCAATCCTGGTATGCATGGCCCCCTCACCCTCCAATCTTGGTATGCATGGCCCCCTCACCCCCAATCCTGGTATGCATGGTCCTCTCACCCCCCAATCCTGGTATGCATGGTACCCCTCATCCCCCAATCCTGGTATGCATGGTACCCCTCATCCCCGAATCCTGGTATGCATGGCCCCCTCACCCCCCAATCCTGGTATGCATGGTCTCTCACCCCCCTATCCTGGTATGCATGGTACCCCTCATCCCCCAATCCTGGTATGCATGGTCCCCTCACCCCCCCAATCCTGGTATGCATGGCCCCCTCACCCCCCAATCCTGGTATGCATGGCCCCCTCACCCCCCAATCTTGGTATGCATGGCCCCCTCACCCCCCAATCCTGGTATGCATGGTCCTCTCACCCCCCAATCCTGGTATGCATGGTACCCCTCAACCCCGAATCCTGGCATGCATGGCCCCCTCACCCCCCAATCCTGATATGCATGGTCCCCTCACCCCCGCTATCCTGGTATGCATGGTCTCCTCACCCCCCTATCCTGGTATGCATGGTACCCCTCACCCCCCTATCCTGGTATGCATGGTCCCCCTCACCCCCCAATCCTGGTATGCATGGCCCCCTCACCCTCCAATCCTGGTATGCATGGCCCCCTCACCCCCAATCCTGTTATGCATGGTCCTCTCACCCCCCAATCCTGGTATGCATGGTACCCCTCATCCCCAATCCTGGTATGCATGGTACCCCTCATCCCCGAATCCTGGTATGCATGGCCCCCTCACCCCCCTATCCTGGTATGAATGATCCCCGCACCCCCTAATCCTGGTATGCATGGTCCCCTCACCCCCCCAATCCTGGTATGCATGGCCCCCTCATCCCCCCAATCCTGGTATGCATGGCCCCCTCACCCTCCAATCCTGGTATGCATGGTCTCCTCATTCCCAATCCTGGTCTGCATGGTTCCCTTACCCTCCAATCCTGGTATGCATGGCCCCCTCACCCTCCAATCCTGGTATGCATGGCCCCCTCACCCCCAATCCTGGTATGCATGGTACCCCTCATCCCTGAATCCTGGCATGCATGGCCCCCTCACCCCCCAATCCTGGTATGCATGGCCCCCTCACCCCCCAATCCTGGTATGCATGGCCCCCTCACCACCCAATCCTGGTATGCATGGCACATGCACAGCGCGATTCCGGCCACACTCCAGCCCCGGTCTCCGGGCGAAGAGATGGCCCGCGGCAACGCTCCTCCCAGACAGGTAAGTATGTATGTATGGCGTCGGACATGGCAGTATACAGTGTGTACGGTACCACCATCTCCGGCGCCATACACATTCCTCACCGCTGGCTGTCTCACTCTGTCTGGAGCCAGACTGCGCAGGCGCGTCGCGCTTGCGCAGTCTATAGAGGCTTCAGACAGAGGGACGCTCCCCCGGTTATATTATAGATTTTGTAATTGTCATCTGCTATTCCTCTTTATATTATGTATTTCCCTTTTTTACCTTCTGTTATAGTGGGGGTTATTCCCTAAACAGTATTAATATTATGACAGTTTACTTATTATTATATATAAAGGAAGGTCTCCTTTACATATGTGCTACATTAATTTTGGCCTTAATCTGTCACTATGATGTGCTGTAATTTATTATTTTTCCTTTCCTTTTTTTCTTTGTTTGATACTGTCTGGTATATGATGATATACTGATATATGTACTACAGCATTATATTGGTCTAAACATTTTATTTTGTATTCTTTATGGTTTTGTTAATTATTTGCCAACACTTTATACTGCCCTTTGTTTACAGAGGTACTGTTGCATATCCCAATATGTAGGCGTTTAACAATTTTGTCTTTTTAATATCTTATTATGTGAAAAGAAAAGGGGGAGACAGGGCGCTTCCAATGCGTAGGTCTGTATGGAAAGTAGATGAGTGCACAGCAAGTGTTAGGCTCACCTGATAGGGTTGTGAGAGTCACAACACCAATCGCATAAAACAGCTGCAGCAGTCTGCACGAGGTCCAAGGACTTGGTACAAAGAGAAGGCTGGTAGTGCAATAAGAGACTGCGCTGCTGTGGTGGAATTCAAGGTATCTTTATTGCCAACGCGTTTCCTGAGCCAGTCCCAGCTCACTTCATCAGGGCAAGGTTGATGCCCTGATGAAGTGAGCTGGGAGTGGCTCAGGAAACGCGTTGGCAATAAAGATACCTTGAATTCCACCACAGCAGCGCAGTCTCTTATTGCACTACCAGCCTTCTCTTAATATCTTATTATGAATGACATGTGTCTATTGTCGCCACTCTGTGTAAATGCACTGCCGTTTTGGGTATGCTTTATGTGCCTATATTCTTGTGAAATTTTTGCCCACTTCCAAGATGCTGTGGCTGCCTTCACTTTTATCTGCGCCAGCGCAGTGCTCTGACTGGCTTCTGTGTCGGCGTCTGAGAGCTATGGGCATCAGGTCATGTGGGGCCCCACGTGTCCCGGATGTCACGGCTCTGCTTTCGCTGTGCTTGAATGGTTGTTGTGCGTTGCCTGGGTAGCAGATGATCATTTCCAGTTTCGGCGCTTGTGGTACTTCCAGTTTACGCCCCTTTTTAAACACGCTCTTTGCTCTTTTTGCTTTATACCACGCCCCCTGATGAAGGTGTTCCGAAACGCGCGTTGGGGTGGACACGTGGACCCTCTGCTTGCCAGCACTTGCACATACCAGGTAATAATATTTATGTAGTAGCTATTCTTGGGCTTTTGTGCCTATGTATGATTTTCACTTGTTGGCCAGTATGTTTATATGGCTTTGGTGCATCCTATATTGTCCTATATAACTTTTTTACTAGATTGCCTGGTAGTATACTGTGTTTTCTGCATATGTCTTTACATGACTGATTTTGATATAATTGGCAACCATGATCCATCGTGTCCTCATCTTTGGTGATGAGTGATCAGCATTTTAGCATGTTTTTTTGTTCCTTGCCCTGTCATTTAACAAATCAATTTTACATTATGACTTTGGGTTGTCTTTCTGGATATTTTCCTTCCCATTTTCTCCTGTAAGCTTGCTTGTAAAGTCTGCCATTCATTAAGTAAAAGTTGGACTGTTTTTACAAATCTTGTGTCCCCTGTATTGATTGCTGCTGAGGTTCCAGAAGAGGAAAACTTGAAGCCAATGGAGGCCTGTAGGCCCAAAGTAAGTGTGATGCACCCCACACACAGCAGCCCACTGGGACGAGGACAAGTGTTATCTGTAGAGTGCCAGAGCGAGAGGAGCCACAGCTCGCCAAGACTACCTCGCATGGACACTTTAGATATTCACACAGTAATTCCCTGTACAGCCTAATTCTATATAAGCTGGCAATAAATAAAACACTATATAAACCCTTTTAATTAACCCTTTCTATGGCTGATAATTAGCACAATCTGATTGCTTCATACAGTGTTTAGAGGCACTTGGTGACTAGTACTATTCACAATGCTGGAAAAAATAAAGGGAACACTTAAATAGCACAATGTAACTCCAAGTCAATCACATTTCTGTGAAATCATCCTGTCCACTTATGAAGCAACACTGATTGTGAATCAATTTCTCTTGCTGCTGTGCAAATGGAACAGATAACAGGTAGAAATGATAGGCAATTAGCAAGACAACCCGTATAAAGCAGTGGTTCTGCAGGGGGTTCCACAAACCATTTCTCTGTTCTCATCCTTTTTGGCTGTTTGTTTTGGTCACTTTTGCATTTTGTCATTGCTTTCACCCCTAGAGGTACTGTGCAGTAGCATGAGGTGATGTCTACAACTCACAGAAGTTGCTTAAAGTAGTGCAGCTTGTCCAGGATGGCACATCAACGCGAGCTGTGGCAAAAAGGGTAGCTGTGTCTGTCATCAGCACAGTGTGCAGAGCATGGAGGCACAATGTATCAGTCCAGTGATCTTTACCTATACTGACACATTGTTGTAAACTATCAGGAGAGCGGAGATATGTACTGTAAGTCGGGGGACTCTGCCCCCCCCCAAGTTAAAAGAACCCAAATTAATCCATAACTTTATTAAATAGGATTGCTGCAGACAGGTCCACTTTAGTATTTATATGCAAAGTATCCTGGAAGTGCTCTGGGCGGGATGGAGCACTTCCCCTTCATTATCTCCCAGCTCCATTCTCAGCCTAAGGGCTCGCTCACAATTGCGATTAATCTTAATTAATCTATCATTTTATGAGACCAAGGTCCTTCATGAGGAGCGAAACTGAATCCTGGGTGATGTTTGGGGACTCATCTTCACTCTTGCTGACTTGGAGGGTTACAGCCGGGTCGGTGCGCTTTCTCTCTTTGCAGAGGGCTTGTGATGATCCCTATTCTTGTGGTGTAAAGTGTTTAACTCACAAACTCTCTTAAAGCTGTAGGTTGTGTTCACACGGTGTTTTTGCTGCATAAAATATGCACAGTTTTAGGTTTCTTTTTTATGTGCTTTCACTTGCATTTTTTTTTATCCATTTGAATGGCTGAAAAATGCTAAAATAGGGCTAGGTTTACACCCAGCTTTTTTTGCAGCTTTTCTTATGCAAATAATAAGCAAAATCCATTTGACTTCAGAAATCTCATGCACATGCTTGTGTTTTATTTCCTGACTAAATTGGAAAACTGCTGCTTTTATTAAATCTGCTGCATGTCACTTCTGTCAGTGTTTTTTCTCCCAATAGAAAGAAATGAGAAAGTACAAAAATGTTGCAAAAAAAGTAACAGCTAACTGGCTTTTTTTTTTTTTTCCAGCAATTTTGGTGAATAAAAACTAACTTTATTAAACATTTGCTGCACTCAAATCACACATTTGATGAGGAAAAAATATAAGCAAAATCTACATTTTGAATGTAGCATTTTTATTGCCAAGAGAGCAGATTCTGTTTGAAAAAAAAAAAGCTGCATGTGAACATGGCCTTATTGATGTGCTGCAAATTTTAAAACGTTTTAATTAGAGTTGAGCGACTTTAGTCGGATCGGGTTTCATGAAACAAAATTTGTTTCAGATGAAACTGGTCCGACTAGGGCAAAAAAAGTCGGAGTTTCGTCCGAAACCCGACCCCAATGCAAGTCAATGGGGAATAAAAGTCGGCATTGAGCGGATGAAATTCATCCACTCAATGCCGACTTTTATTCCCCACTGACTTGCATTGGGGTCGGGTTTCGGACGAAACTCCGACTTTTTTTGCCCTGGTCGGACCAATTTCATCTGAAACAAATTTTGTTTCATGAAACCCGATCCGACTAAAGTCGCTCAACTCTAGTTTTAATTATCCAAATTTTCAGGGAATAAATAAGTAGCATGTGCATGAGATGTCAGAAAATTCATTCATTTTGGCACCATGTAAAATGTTGGGCTTTTTTTCTGGGGCAAAAATATCATGCCGTGGCGTTGACCATTTGATCTTGCTGATATTTTACTGCACTGCTCCAGTGAACTTAGTTTCCCAAAACCATTGAAGTCACAGAGAAACATAAAACCCCCTGATGATGTGGACGGAGCCTCAGTTTTTCCTTGGCCGCAGGGAAGATTGTGGAATATCTATAAAGATTACAAGTGGAAAATCGAGAGCATGACTTCTGAATGCTGAATCTACAGCTGCTTCCATATTGTCATCCCCAGTGAAGCGTGCGACCCTGAGCTCATGGGTGAACATGAGGGGCCAAGTGTCCGTAAATTTACCACCAGTCAGTAAAAAGAAGAAAGTCAAAGCCATATGAGAAAACAACATAAATGCAACCAATCAATGGCTGGAGATTCGTGACATTGGGCTGGAAAGTAACGGACGGTGGCAAAAGATCTCTGAGTAAGTGACACTTTGAAGTGAACAACCCCTTTTATTTATGGAGAAAATCTAGGATCTGCGCTATGATTTTTGGCAATTTCAAAATCCTAGTAAATCTGTTAAACGCACCACTGCTCTTATACCACTTTTGGAAAGTAGAGGGAAGTTAAAAAAAAAAAGCTGAATTATGTTACAAAGTTTATTAATTTTCTAGTAAACTCATGTAAAGCCTTTAAGAAATTCTCCATAGTATTCAGATCCTACACTACAGGTAGCAGAACAGTAACAATGACACTTGGGGAACAGGATGACGACACTGATACTTGGGGAAATGGATAACACACACTAATACTAGGGGGACAGGATGACGACACTGATACTTGGGGGACAGGATAATGACACTGACACTTGGGTCCAGGATAATGATTCTCATACTTAGGGGACAGGAAAATGACACTGACACTTGAGGGACATGATGATGACACTGACACTTGGGGGACAGGATGATGACACTGACACTTGGGGTACATGATAGCGGCACTTACACTTAGGGGACAGAATAAAGACACTGACACTTGGGGTCCAGGATAATGACAATGACACTTGGGGACAGAATAATAACACTGACACTCAGGGTACAGGATAATGACACTGACGCTTGGGGACAGGATAATGACACTGACACTTGGGGTACAGGGTAATGACTCTGACACTTGGTGGGACAGAATAATGACACTGACACTTGGGGGACAGGATAATGACACTGACACTTAGGGGACAGAATAATGACACTGACACTTGGGGTCCAGGATAATGACAATGACACTTGGGGACAGGATAATAACACTGACACTCAGGGTACAGGATAATGACACTGTCGCTTGGGGACAGGATGATGACACTGACACTTGGGGTACAGGGTAATGACTCTGACACTTTGGGTCCAGGATAATGACACTGACACTTGGCGGCACAGGATAATGGCACTTACACTTATTCTACATTATCTGTACTTGGAGAGATATTACTGTTATCTGTGGCTAATGGCAGAACACCATGCGGCCGCTATGGGGCCCGTGAGTCAGGGTGGCCCGGTACCAGCACGGACTCCGCCTCCCCATCACATCACTCATTCAACTGTATCAGCATCATAGATACCGGTATGGTTATAATCAAGGTGACGCACCCTCTCCATCATTCCCCCTCTGCTTCTGATGCTGTAGGTGCGATGACATCACTTCATCGCATGCCACTCTGAACCGAGCAGTAGAGCTGCTGAGTAGATGCACTGCAGAGACCGGATCAGCGGGGGATGGGGAGAGGTATGTATTTATTTTTAAATCAGTGAGTATGTAGTGGCCACAATACTGGAGTAAAATGGGAATGGGGCTGCATTATACTATATGGGGCTGCATTATACTGTGTGGAGCTGTATTATACCATATGGATGCTGCATTATACTCTATGAGGCTGCATTACACTATATAGAGCTGCATTATACTCTATGGAGGCTGTGTTATACTCTATGTGGGCTATATTATTCTTTATTAAGGACTAAGAGAAGTACATTATACTATGTGTACTATATGGGGATGCATTATACTCTATAGAGGACTTTAGGGAGTACATTATACTATATGGGGGCTGCATTATCCTGTATGGAGGACTATGGGGAGTGCATTATACTATATGGAGGTCTACGACGAGTGCATTAGACAATATGGAAGACTATTGGGTGCATTATACAATTTTGAGAGCTATGTGATGCATTATAATATATTGAGGACAATGGGAAGTGTGTTATACTATATGGAGGACTATGTGTGTGCATTATACTATATTGAGGACTGTAAGATGCATTACACTGTATGGAGGACTATGGACAGTGCATTATACTATATGGAAGTCTATGGGAAGTGTATTATACTATATGGAGGACTATGAGCCACATTACACTATGTGTAGGACTACGGGGCACATTATACTATATAGAGGAATATGGGATGTGTATAATGGTATGTGGAGGACTATGGGGTGCATTATACTATGTGGAGGACTATGGGGTGTATTATACTAAACAAGTAAAATGCTGCCTATTTCTCGAGTGATTGGATTGGTTATGCCAAAACACAAATAATTGTTCTCAGCAGCACATCCCCAGTGTAAGGCTGTTGATAACATGATAATGTATGGGGACCAGTAGTGTAGCTACCGGGGGGGCAGAGGGGGCGGTGGCCCCGGGCCTCGCGCTCTGAGGGGGTCCACCGAGCTATGCTACTGTAACTGTATCGGCGTCCACAGCACTCCCATACAGTTACATTCTGCGGCATAGCAGGGAGAATCGATCTCCCTACTCTGCCACCCAGCCGCTGTGGTCCCCTGAGAAGGCGGTGGGGGGCCCCGGTACCAGCAGTGGGCCCCCAACCTCATAGCCAGCAATGTCGTCCTGGGCTATTCTGTGCGCACAGGACCTGTGATGAGGTCACAGGAGGGGTGGAGTCAGGGGGTCACATGATCAGGGGCTTCAGTGGCTGCAGGACTCGGCTGTGCTGGTTGTCATGGTGCTGGATGTGGTGAAGTAAGTTTCTGTGAGGGGTCCAGGAAGGGTTTAGAGGTTGGATGTAGCAGTACTGTGTGTGTGTGAGGTGAACAGAGCGGAGCCGTGTGTGTAGAAGGTGTACGGAGCAGAGATATGCATGTTTGAGATGTACAGAGGAGTGGAGCCACGTGTTTATGGGGTGAGCAGAGCCGTTTGTGTACAATGTGTACGGAGCAGAGCCATATGTGTACAGGGTGTACGGAGCAGAGCCGTGTGTGTATGGGGTGTACAGAGCGGAGCCGTGTGTGCAAGGTGTGCGGAGTGGAGTCGTATGTGTACAAGGTGTATGGAGCAGAGCCGCGTGTGTACGGGGTGTGCAGAGCAGAGCCGTGTGTGTACAAGGTGTACAGAGTGGAGCCGTATGTGTACGAGGTGTATGGAGCGGAGCCGCGTGTGTACGGGGTGTACGGAGCAGAGCTGCGTGTGTACAAGGTGTACGGAGCAGAGCCGCATGTGTACAAGTGCACGGAGTGGAGCCAGGTGTGTACAAGGTGTACAGAGCGGAGCCGCGTGTGTACAGCGTGTATGTAGCAGAGGTGCGTGTGTACAAGGTGTACAGAACAGAGCCACCTGTGTACAAGGTGTATGGAGCGGAGCCGTGTGTGTATAGGGGGTTTGGAGCAGAGCCGTGTGTGTATAGGGAGTATCAGGTGCAGTAATAGGGACACACGGCAGCAGAGGCTCAGTATTGGGGTATCAGGTGCAGTAATAGGGACACATACGGCAGCAGTGGCTCAGCATTGGGGTATCAAGTGCAGTAATATGGACACATCCGACAGCAGCGGCTCAGCATTGGGGTATCAGGTGCAGTAATATGGACACATACGGCAGCAGCGGCTCAGTATTGGGGTATCAATTGCAGTAATAGGGACACATACGGCAGCAGCGGCTCAGCATTGGGGTATCAGGTGCAGTAATAGGGACACATACGGCAGTGGCTCAGCATTGGGGTATCAAGTGCAGTAATAGGGACACATACGGCAGCAGCGGCTCAGTATTGAGGTATCAGGTGCATTAATAGGAACACATATGACAGCAGCGGCTCAGCATTGGGGTATCAAGTGCAGTAATATGGACACATACGACAGCAGTGGCTCAGTATTGGGGTATCAGGTGCAGTAATAGAGACACATACAGCAGCAGCGGCTCAGCATTGGGATATCAGCTGCATTAACAGGGACACATACAGCAGCAGCGGCTCAGCATTGGGGTATCAAGTGCAGTAATAGGGACACATACAGCAGCGGCTCAGCATTGGGGTATCAGGTGAAGTAATAGGGACACATACGGCAGGAGTGGCTCAGCATTGGGGTATCAAGTGCAGTAATAGGGACAAATATGACAGCAGCGGCTCAGTATTGGGGTATCAGGCGCAGTAATAGGGACACATATGGCAGCAGTGGCTCAACATTGAGGTATTAGGTGCAGTAATAGGGACACATACGGCAGGGGCTCAGTATCAGGGTATCAGGTGCAGTAATAGGGACACATACGGCAGCAGTGGCTCAGCATTGGGGTATCAGGTGCAGTAATAGGTACACATACGGCAGGGGCTCAGCATTGGGGTATCAGGTGCAGTAATAGGGACACATACGGCAGCAGCAGCGGCTCAGTATCAGGGTATCAGGTGCAGTAATAGGGACACATACGGCAGCAGCGGCTCAGTATTGGGTTATCAGCAGGATGAGGGGTTTGTGCAGGTTGGAGATAGATGGTGATGGGGCTGGAATCTGAGAAGTGAAACGTGTCTTTGTTGTATTCTCTGTAGCCGAGTCCTGGCTGGAGGAGTTGTCATGTCGGTCTGGGCCAGATGGAAAAGACGTGAAAAGTGAACGATTCCATCAGAAAGATCGTCAGCAGTAAGACACCAACTATAACTGTGCAGTAATCACTTATATGTTTTGTAGGACTGGTATTTACCACTGACCATATGGTGGTAATAGCCATATTGGTCTTTATATAGGGATTATTTTCAGTAACAGCGCAGTCATCTCCTACATCCAGTATTAGGGTGCGTCACCGAGTTGTAATCAAAGTTACCTAGTTAGGGGCCCACTCAGAAGTTTTTCCCCCCCTGAACCAAAACCCTAGCTACGCCTCTGATGGGGACAAATTGATCTACTAGTGATCGTTCTGTGGACATCATTATTCCTCAGCCAGTGTAAAGAGGCCGGGAAACAAGCGTCGAACAACTTCAGTATTGTCGATCGCTCTCATTTAACGGCCTGAACTCAGCGCATGTAAATACAACCTAAATATTTCTGTGTGATGGTGCAATATGTTAGTATTTGAGGCTTCACTTTAAACTATTCACCAGGGTCTCTCTTTTTCTAAAACCAGCCCTGACTATTACACATTAATTATTAGACTCCTATAACTTTACTCACACCCCATATTTATAACCATTATGAAGTATTTGCCAGGGTCTAGCTTTCAGTGGCCGTCACAAGCATTAACTCCCTCCCTGCTGCAAGGATTCCAATAACGCTTTGTGTGTTTATTGGGAGGGTGTGAGGAGCACGATGGGGCCCCTGACACCCACTGGAAATCTTTGCCCCAGACTGAAATTCCAGAAGTCAGTGTTATCCAGCTCCCTCTCTTGCAGAGTTAGGAAAAGATCCAGGGATTGATCAGAGGCTATTTTTGGCAGCCTGATTTCAGAGATGTTGTTTTCATCAATCATCACTCCAGGAAAGATCTTTCTGGGGAATTTAACCCCTTCCTGACATCCGACGTACTATGCCGTCCATGGGACCCGGGCCCCTATGCCCATGGACGGGATAGTACGTCTACCGCGATCAGCGGCGCCCACGTGGTGAGCGCCGCTGATCGCGGTCGGGTGTCAGCTGATTATCACAGCTGACACCCGGCACAATGTGTCAGGGGCGGTCACGGACCGCCCCCGACACGTTAACCCCTTGCACACCGCGATCAAACATGATCGCGGTGTACCGGGAGTTAAAGGGAAGCATCGGCAGGGAGGGGGCTCCCTCCGTGCTTCCCTGAGCCCCCCACGGCAGCGCAAAGTGCAGCGCTGCTGCGGAGGGCTCCTTTCCTCCAGGCCCCCGAATCCAAGATGGCGACGGGGGCCTTCGGGGGCCTGGAGGAAGCTGGCTTCCTCAGTGCCTGCAAAGCGCAGGCAAGAGGAAGTCTTCTTCAATGCCTGTGACAGATTGCTGATCTGTCACAGTGATCTGTGATGTGACAGATCAGCGATCTGTCACAGGACAGTGATGTCCCACCTGGGACTATGTAATAAAGTAAAAAAAAAATAAAAAAAAAATCGCCAAATAAATTAGTAAAAAAAAAAAAAATATTCCCCAATAAATTCATTTTTTGAAAATAAAAAAAACCCAAAACAATAAAAGTACACATATTAGGTATCGCCGCGTCCGTAACGACCCGCCCTATAAAACTGTCCCATTAGTTAACCCCTTTAGCGAACCCCTTAAAAAATAAAAATAAAAAACGAAGCAAAAAATAATGATTTATTATCATACCGCCAAACAAAAAGTGTAATAACGCACGATCAAAAAGACGCATATAAATATCCATGGTACCGCTGAAAACGTCATCTTGTCCCGCAAAAAACGAGCTGCCACACAGCATCATCAGCAAAAAAATAAAAAAGTTATAGCTCGCAGAATAAAGCGATGCAAAAATAATTATTTTTTATATAAAATAGTTTTCATTGCATAAAACCGACAAAACATAAAAAAAGACCTAAATGAGGTATCGCTGTAACCGTACTGACCCGAAGAATAAAACCGCTTTATCAATTTTACCGCACGCGGAACGGTGTAAACGCACTCCCCCAAAAGAAATTCATGAAACGCTGGTTTTTGTTCATTCTGCATCCCAAAAATCGGAATAAAAAGCGATCAAAAAATGTCACGTGCCCGAAAATGGTACCAATAAAAACGTCAACTCGTCCCGCAAAAAATAAGACCTCACATGACTCGGTGGGTCAAAATACGGAAAAATTCTAGCTCTCAATATGTGGTGATGCAAAAACTATTTTTACAATAAAAAGTGTCTTTTAGCGTGCGACAGCTGCCAAAAATAAAAACCGCCATAAATAGTAAATCAAACGCCCCGTTATCACCCCCTTAGTTAGGGAAAAATAATAAAATTAAAAAAATGTATTTATTTCCATTTTTCCATTAGGGTTAGGGTTAGGGCTAGGGTTTGCGCTAGGGTTAGGGTTAGGGGCTAGGGTTAGGGTTAGGGCTAGGGTTAGGGTTAGGGTTAGGGCTAGGGTTAGGGTTAGGGCTAGGGTTAGGGCTTGGGTTAGGGCTAATGGTTAGGGCTGAGATTAGGGTTAGAGGTGTGTTGGGGTTCGGGTTGGAGTTAGAATTGGGGGTTTCCACTGTTTGGGCACATGAGGGGCTCTCCAAATGCAACATTGCATCTGATCTCAATTCCAGCCAATTCTGAGTTAAAAAAGTCATATGGTGCTCCTTCCCTTCCAAGCTCTGCCATGCGCCCAAACAGTGTTTTACCCCCACATGTAGGGTATCAGCCTACTCAGGACAAATTGCAAAACAATTTTTGGGGTCCAATTTCTCCTGTTACCCTTAGGAAAATAAAAAATTGGGGGCAAAAATATCATTTTTGTGGAAAAAAATGATTTTTTTATTTTCACGTCCGAGCGTTATAAACTTCTGTGAAGCACTTGGGGGTTCAAAGTGCTCACCACACATCTAGATAAGTTCTGTGGGGGGTCTAGTGTCCAAAATGGGGTCATTTGTGTCGAGTTTCAATAGTTTAGGTACATCAGGGGCTCACCAAACGCACATGACACCCGCAGACCATTCCATCAAAGTCTGCATTCCAAAATGGCACTGCTTTCCTTCCGAGCCCCGACGTGTGTCCATACAGTAGTTTTCTCCCACATATGGGGTGTCAGCGTACTCATGACAAATTGGACAACAACTTTTGCGGTCCAATTTCTCCTGTTACCCTTGGGAAAATGAAAAAATTGGGGACTAATTGATCATGTTTTATGGAAAAAATACGATTTTTTTATTTTCATGCCCGGGCATTATAAACTTCTGTGAAGCCCTTGGGGGTTCAAAGTGCTCACCACACATCTAGATAAGTTCCTTAGGGGTTCTCGTTTCCAAAATGGGGTCATTTGTGGGTGTTTCCACTGTTTAGGTACATTAGGGGCTCTCCAAAGGCAACATGACACCCGCAGACCATTCCTTAAAAGTCTGCATTCCAAAACGTCACTACTTCCCTTCCGAGCCCTGACGTGTGTCCATACAGTAGTTTTCTCCCACATATGGGGTGTCAGCGTACTCAGGACAAATTGGACAACAACTTTTCAATTTCTCCTGTTACCCTTGGGAAAATAAAAAAATTGGGGACTAATTGATCATGTTTGTGGAAAAAATACGATTTTTTTATTTTCATGCCCTGGCATTATAAACTTCTGTGAAGCCCTTGGGGGTTCAAAGTGCTCACCTCACATCTAGATAAGTTCCTTATGGGGTCTAGTTTTCAAAATGGGGTCATTTGTGGGGGGTTTCCACTGTTTAGGTACATTAGGGGCTCTCCAAAGGCAACATGACACCCGCAGACCATTCCATCAATGTCTGCATTCCAAAACGTCACTACTTCCCTTCCGAGCCCTGACGTGTGTCCATACAGTAGTTTTCTCCCACATATGGGGTGTCAGCGTACTCAGGACAAATTGGACAACAACTTTTGGGGTTCAATTTCTCCTGTTACCCTTGGGAAAATAAAAAAAATGGTGACTAAAAGATCATGTTTGTGGAAAAAATACGAATTTTTTATTTTCACGCCCGGGCGTTATAAACTTCTGTGAAGCACTGGGGGGTTCAAAGTGCTCACCACACATCTAGATAAGTTCCTTGGGGGGTCTAGTTTACAAAATGGTGTCATTTGTGGGGGGTTTCCACTGTTTAGGTACATCAGGGGTTTTCCAATCGCGACATGGTGTCCGATCTCAATTCCAGCCAAAAACGTCAAATGGCGCTGCTTCCCTTCCGAGCTCTGCCATGCGCCCAAATAGTGGTTTACCCCCACATGTGGGGTATCAGCGTACTCAGGACAAATTGCACAATAACTTTTAGGGTGCTGTTACCCTTGGAAAAATAAGAATTGGGGTGAAAAGATCATTTTTGTGGAAAAATATGATTTTTTAATTGCACCGCTGTACGTTATAAACTTCTGTAAAGCCCTTGTGGGTTCAAAGTTCCCACCACATATCTAGATAAGTTCCTTGGGGGGTCTAGTTTCCAAAATGGGGTCACTTGTAGGGGGTTTCCACTGTTTAGGTACATCAGGGACTCTCCAAACGTGACATGGCGTCCGATCTGAATTCCAGCCAATTTTGCATTGAAAAAGTCAAACGGCGCTCCTTCCATTCTGAGCTCTGCCATGCGCCGAAACAGTCGTTCCCCCCCACAAATCAGGTATCAGCGTACTCAGGACAAATTGCACAATAACTTTTGTAGTCCAATTTCTCCTGTTACCCTTGGTAAAATAAAAAAAATTGAACCTGAAGGTTTTTTTTTGTGAAAAAAAGTTAGATGTTAATTTTTTTTTAAATATTCAAAAAAATTCCTGTGACGCACCTAAAGGGTTAATAAACTTCTTGAATGTGGTTTTGAGCACCTTAAGGGGTGCAGTTTTTAGAATGGTGTCACTTTTGGGTATTTTCTATCATATAGACCCCTCAAAGTGGCTTCAAATGTGATGTGGTCCTAAAAATAAAATGGTGTTGTAAAAATGAGAAATCGCTGGTCAACTTTTAACCCTTATAACTTCCTAACAAAAAAAAATTTTGGTTCCAAGATTGTGCTGATGTAAAGTAAACATGAGGCAAATGTTAGTTATCAAGTTTTTTGTGTGCCGTATCTCTGTGATTTAAGGGCATAAAAATTCAAAGTTGGAAAATTGCGAAATTTTCAAAATTTTTGCCAAATTTCCATTTTTTTCACAAATAAACGCAAGTTATTTGAATGAAATTTTACCACTAACATGAAGTACAATATGTCACGAGAAAACAGTGTCAGAATCACCGAGATCCATAAAAGCGTTCCAGAGTTATGACCTCATAAAGGTACAGTGGTCAGAATTGTAAAAATTGGCCCGGTCATGAACATGCAAACCACCCTTGGGGGTGAAGGGGTTAAAGGGTCCAGGCATCTGCCAAGACCTCACAGTGCCTGAGATATCTCCAGAGGACTCATTTGCGGAGCTGGTGAGTGTCGTGAGGGTGATTCTTGTGACTTGTACATTTTGGATCTGAGTGCTTACACTTCTTTCTGGACCATTCACCCATACAGACCATCCTGCATTATTACAATTTTGTTTCTTTCTTGTTCCCATCTTAAATTTATCTTTTTATTTTTATTTCATTTATAATGTTTAGAGCTAAAATAATGAAAATAATGATTATAATGATTTAAATCATCCTACCGTTTTGTGCATACAGCTCCTATGCACGACCATGTGTCTCTATAGTATTAGTGCAATCTTTCAGACATTACCACTTTCCATATGTTCCATGTTTGGCTATATATATATTAGGTGAGTAACTGATGACTGCAAGATTGGCATGTTACCATGGAAACACACAGATCTGCATGGGAGCTAAAGACACAAAACGGTAGGACATTTTCTTAACAAGACTGTTTACAGTGCCTAGTTTCTTAAACCTTTTTTTTTTTTTAACACATTGGTGTAGCTAAATATTATTGCAAATGTGTGCACGCCTTTAATTATTTTTTCATCAGCTAAAATGTGCAGAAATGCAGATTCATGCATACTTAAAATAATGATTGGGTCTAGATGTCATCTAGGTGTGATTAGATACAACGGGGCACTTTTCTTAATGGCGTCGTTCACAAAGGATGTGGCCACTATTTGCACTAAATGTCGCACTGATAAGTTTAAAAGAGACAAGTAACTGTAGACAGTAATTGTGCTGATCAATTGTACTTTTTTTTTTGTTTTTGCGCCATCTTTTTTAAAATCTGTTATCCATGCTGCAAAATAAGCGCCTGTGCGCACGTTGCAGATATTTTGCTTTTTTTTTTTTTTTCTGCTCAAATTTGTCACAGGATTCGTCCTGACGCCAGCAAAGTGTATGAGAATCCTGAAGTCTCATGCACACGTTGCTTATTTTTGACTTGGATATTAGGTGCAGATTTAAATCTGTTGAGCGTCAATTCTTTCAGCATTTATGCTGCAGATTTCACTCATACTAATGAAAGACTGAAAAAAAAAAACTAGTGCGAGCGTCTTGAAAATGATGAGGAATCGAAACAGAAAAAACTGCTAGAAAGTTGTAGAACTTTTCTTTTATATACTGTTTGCATTTTTGTTAATATAATATTAGTGTTGAGTGATACCGTTCGATACCCAAAAATATCGTATCGGATGGTATCGCCCGATACGAAAAAAATATCGGGTATCGCCGATTCCGATACCGGAAGTCCCATTCAAGTCAATGGGACTTCCAGTATCGGAATTTAAAAAAGCCCTTTATTTCCTTGTTGGCTAATTCTACGCAATTGAAAACAAATAAGAGTCATGTAGAATGTATTGTGGGAGGTGGAGGAGACATTAAAGGCATAGTGGTTTATTCAAATCACATGGCATAGCATTAATTCCAATTTTTTTTTTCAAGACATTCGGAGTTAAAAAGATATTGACTATGTTAACTTTTTTATATTTTGTCAGATATGTATGTTTCACAACTTCCATGCTCTTCACCTTCTTTTGTACTTCTCCCACACTTTCTCCTTCATGATCCGCAGCAGTAGCATTTTTTTCATCAACTTTTTCTTCACCTTCTTCATCTTCTTCTGCTTCACCTTCTTCCCATTAATTTTTTTTTTCCATTCTTCATATTCTTCTTATTCAGCTATTATTAATTTTCATGTGATATTTCTTCATCTTCTTCCTATTCTTCTTTTTCTTCATTTTCTTATGGTGACAGGCATTCCTGTAGTACTTATCTATAAAAGTTATAAGATTACACCTTACGTTCTGCCTGTCACTAAAGATTTGCAACAGGATTTGTCCGCGTTCAGTTTGGCCTGCAGCAGCAGGCATTTTCCAGGGGCACCACGAGGAGGAACGGACTCACCCCCATTTACTGCTTAGTCTTCTTCTGCTTATAATTTTGATTTCTTCTATGCTGATTTTTAGTCTTATGCTTAATGTTCTTCTGCTTTCTGTTCTTCTGCTTTTGCTTCTTCTGCTTCTTGTTCTTCTGTCTTTTGTTCTGTATCTTGGTGGTTGTCTTCATGTTCTTTGTCCTCTTGGTCTTATTATTTAGGGTCATATTTCTGGTCTTCTTTGGTGTGGTCTTCAGGGTCGTCGTCATCAGGGTCGTCGTCATGGAGATCGATAAGGATTACCAAAGACAATTTCAAAATGCTTGATCTTGGAAATGTAGCAGAAGGTACAAGAAGGCTGAGAAACTGGCGAGAACCAGCTGACAGTACTGGAACCCGTAGTGGCAGCAGAAGGAACAATAGCCAATGACACTACTGAGGAACAGCTGACGGTGCTGGACCCCGGTTACTATGCAGGAGGTACCTGTGCTAGAAACCACTACCAAGGACCAGCTGATGTTGCTGGACCTCGGATACCGAGATGGAGGCACCTAGGCCAAAGGCTCTGGCGAGAACCAGCAGACAGTGCTGGAACCCGGATGGGTAGCAGAAGGAACAAGAGACAATGGCACTACCGAGGACCAACTGACGGTGATGGACCACGGTTACTAAGCAGAAGGTACCTGTGCTAAAATGCACTACCAAGGACCAGCTGACGGTGCTGGACTTCGGATACCGAGATGGAGGCACCTAGGCCAAAGGCTCTGGCGAGGACCAGCTGACAGTGCTGGAACCCGGGTGGGTAGCAGAAGGTACTCATCCAAAGCAAAGTAGCCAGGCCGCAAGCCGGCCGCAGTTACCGAAACCCACAGTCCTTCAGGGGGTCCATGTCCCATTGGCACTACAGATCCATACTTCAGTGCCAGTTCCCGCAGCCCACATAAGAGTCACCTAAACTGCAGGCACCGTAGAGTCGGCTAACCCGGCCGCAAGACGACAGGACAACGGATTGGTGGCATAGTGACCTTGACACTACCCAGAAACAGCTGGCGTGCTGGAACCAGGCTGGACAACAGGGAGTACCCGTGCCAAAGACACTGCCGAGAACCAGCTGACGGTGCTGGAACCCAGATGGGTAGCAAAAGCTACAAGAGCCAATGGCACTACCGAGGACCAACTAACGGTGATGGACCACGGTTACTAAGCAGAAGGTACCTGTGCTAAAAAGCACTACCAAGGACCAGCTGACGGTGCTGGACTTCGGATACCGAGATGGAGGCACCAAGGCCAAAGGCTCTGGCGAGAACCAGCTGACAGTGCTGGAACCCGGGTGGGTAGCAGAAGTTACCCATGCAAAGCAAAGTAGCCAGGCCGCAAGCCGGCCGCAGTTGCCGAAACCCACAGTCTTACAGGGTGTCCATGTCCCATTGGCACTACGGATCCAGCCTTCAGTGCCAGTTCCCGCAGCCCACATAGGAGTCACCTAAACTGCAGGCACCGTAGAGTCGGCTAACCCGGCCGCAAGACGACAGGACAACGGATTGGTGGCATAGTGACCTTGACACTACCCGGAAACAGCTGGCGTGCTGGAACCAGGCTGGGCAACAGGGAGTACCCGTGCCAAAGACACTGCCGAGAACCAACTGGCGTTGTTGGAACCCAGGGACAATCATGGTGAAGGCCGAGGCCTACTTGGTGGCAGTTTTATATTGTTTGTAGGCTACAACAGACTGTCAACGTGCTTCAATTAGGCATCTGTCTCCACTCTGTTTCCAGGATTTCACGTGACCACCAACACCGCCAGTTTATGCATACAGTAGCTGTCTGCCCAATCCACACGTGTTCCTGTGTTACTGGGGTTCTGTAATGTCAGCAGATCCCCTGATGTGTGTTTGCCACTGTCTCCTGCTCTGTCCACATTCCCACCGCTTGCAGTGGGAAGGTGGACAGCGCAGGAGACAGTGCCGGACACACATTGGGGGAACTGCTCATGTAACAGAACACCAGGAACACAGGAACAAGTGTGGAATGCGTGGACGGCAACTGTGAGCAGGAACTGGCGGTGTTGGAGGTCAGGGGAAATACTAGAGACAGAGTGGAGACAGAGGCCAAATCAGAGAATGTTTAAATCTGAAGTAGTTACAATTTGGAGGCAGCAGCAGTTTGCCCGCCACACAGCAGGGGATCAGCTGACGTTACCGACCCCCACTTTCACATTAACGAGTGTTTTTTTCTGTGTGGACAGCACTTCCGAGCAACAACTGACGATGTTGGAGCCCAGGGATAGTCATTTTGTAGGCTGAGGCCTACTTGGAGGCAGTTTAAGATAAGACGTTGTTTGAATTTGGAGGCAGCAGGAGAGTTTGCCGTACACACAGCAGGGGATCAGCTGACGTTACCGAACCCCACTTTCACATGAACGAGTGTTTTTTTCTGTGTGGACAGCACTTCCGAGCACCAACTGGCGTTGTTGGAGCCCAGGGACAATCATGGTGCAGGCCGAGGCCTACTAGGAGCCAGGTGTAAATCGGAGGTATTTTGACTTTGCAGGCAGCAGGAGAGTTTGCCGTACACACAGCAGGGGATCAGCAGACGTTACCGAACCCCACTTTCACATGAACAAGTGTGTTTTTCTGTGTGGACAGCACTTCCGAGCACCAACTGGCGTTGTTGGAGCCCAGGGACAATCATGGTGCAGGCCGAGGCCTACTAGGAGCCAGTTTTAGATTGTTTGTAGGCTACAACAGACTGTCAACGTGCTCCAATTAGGCATCTGTCTCCACTCTGTTTCCAGGATTTCACGTGACCACCAACACCGCCAGTTTATGTGTACAGCAGCCGTCTGCCCAATCCACACGTGTTCCTGTGTTACTGGGGTTCTGTAATGTCAGCAGATCCCCTGATGTGTGTCTGCCACTGTCTCCTGCTCTGTCCACATTCCCACCGCTTGCAGTGGGAAGGTGGACAGCGCAGGAGACAGTGACGGACACACATTGGGGGATCTGCTCACGTAACAGAACACCAGGAACACAGGAACAAGTGTGGAATGCGTGGACGGCAACTGTGAGCAGGAACTGGCGGTGTTGGAGGTCAGGGGAAATACCAGAGACAGAGTGGAGACAGAGGCCAAATCAGAGAATGTTTAAATCAGAAGTAGTTACAATTTGGAGGCAGCAGCAGTTTGCCCTCCACACAGCAGGGGATCAGCTGACGTTACCGACCCCCACTTTCACATGAACGAGTGTTTTTTTCTGTGCTGACAGCACTTCTGAGCACCAACTGGCGGTGTCGGAGCCCAGGGAAAATCAGGTAGTAGGCCGAGGCCTACTTGGAGCCAGGTGTAAATCTGAGGTTGTTTGACTGTGGAGGGAGCAGGACACTTTGCCATACACACAGCAGTGGATCAGCTGACGTTACCGAACCCCACTTACACATGAGCGAGTGTTTTGTCTGTGCGGACAGCACTTCTGAGCACCAACTTGCGGTGTCGGAGCCCAGGGAAAATCAGGTAGTAGGCCGAGGCCTACTTGGTGGCAGTTTTTGATTGTTTCTAGACTACTACTAACTGTCAACGTACTCCAATTAGGCCTCTGTCTTCACTCTGTTTCGAGTATTTCCTCTGGCTTCCAACCACTCCAGTTGCTGCTCTGAAATGCTGTCTGCACAACCCACACTTGTTCCTGTGTTACTGGGGTTCTGTAACAGTAGCTTCTCCCTAGAGGTGTCAGGCAATGTCTCCTGCTCTGTCCACATTTCCACTACAAGTAGTGGAAATGTAGACAAAGCAGGAGACATTGCCGGACTCACCTCTGGAGATGAGCAGATGTTACAGGACCCAGGTAACACAGGAACAAGTGTGGATTGTCCAGACGGTACTTGAGAGCAGAAACAGGCGGTGTTGTAGGCTGGAGGAAATACTCAAAACAGAGTGGAGACAGAGGGCAAATCAGAGAACATATTAAATCAGAGGTAGTCAGAAGTTGTAGGCAGCAGGAGAGTTTGCCGTACACACAGCAGGGGATCAGCTGACGTTACCGAACCCCACTTACACATGAGCGAGTGTTTTGTCTGTGCGGACAGCACTTCTGAGCACCAACTGGTGGTGTCGGAGCCCAGGGAAAATCAGGTAGTAGGCCGAGGCCTACTTGGAACCAGGTGTAAATCTGAGGTTGTTTGACTGTGGAGGGAGCAGGACACTTTGCCATACACACAGCAGGGGATCAGCTGACGTTACCAAACCCCACTAACACATGAGCGAGTGTTTTGTCTGTGCGGACAGCACTTCTGAGCACCAACTGGCGGTGTCGGAGCCCAGGGAAAATCAGGTAGTAGGCCGAGGCCTACTTGGTGGCAGTTTTCGATTGTTTCTAGACTACTACTAACTGTCAACGTACTCCAATTAGGCCTCTGTCTTCACTCTATTTCGAGTATTTCCTCTGGCTTCCAACCACGCCTGTTGCTGCTCTGAAATGCCGTCTGCACAACCCACACTTGTTCCTGTGTTACTGGGGTTCTGTAACAGCAGCTTCTCCCTAGAGGTGAGTCAGGCAATGTCTCCTGCTCTGTCCACATTTCCACTACAAGTAGTGGGAATGTAGACAAAGCAGGAGACATTGCCGGACTCACCTCTGGAGATGAGCAGATGTTACAGGACCCAGGTAACATAGGAACAAGTGTGGATTGTGCAGACGGCACTTGAGAGCAGAAACAGGCGGTGTTGTAGGCCGGAGGAAATACTCAAAACAGAGTGGAGACAGAGGGCAAATCAGAGAACATATTAAATCAGAGGTAGCACTTCTGAGCACCAACTGGTGGTGTCGGAGCACAGGGAAAATCAGGTAGTAGGCCGAGGCCTACTTGGAGCCAGGTGTAAATCTGAGGTTGTTTGACTGTGGAGGGAGCAGGACACTTTGCCATACACACAGCAGGGGATCAGCTGACGTTACCGAACCCCACTTACACATGAGCGAGTGTTTTGTCTGTGTGGACAGCACTTCTGAGCAACATCGGGCGTTGCTGTAGCCCAGGAAATAAACTTCAGGTCATAGAAACATGAACACAACAGGAGACCTGGATCCTGTTGCCAACCAATTATTTATTCTGGAAGAGGACTGGCAAATTCAGGTGAGATCCAGGCCTTGTTCATTTTCAGAAAAGTAAGCCGGTCAACTTTATTGGCGGATAGTCGCGTGCGACGGTCTGTTACCACACCACCTGCAGCACTAAAGACACGTTCCGATAATACACTGGCAGCAGGGCAAGCCAGCACCTCCAATGCATACTGGCTAAGCTCTGGCCATGTATCCAGCTTAGAGACCCAATACTTGAGCGGGGAAGAGCCGTCTGGGAGTACACTAACAGGGCAAGACAAGTAGTCTGTCACCATCTGACGGAAACGTTGCCTCCTGCTGACTGGAGCCGTCTGTGATGGTGTAGCCGTTTGTGGCGGTCCCACAAAACATTTCCACATTTGGGCCATACTGGCCTTGCATTGTCCTGCGGCACTGCCTCTGCTACCTCTTTGTGCAGAGCTTCCTCCACTTCCTCTACCCACATGGCTGCTTTGAAAAGCACTACCAGCAACACTTGCGGGGGGAATGGAGAACATGATGGTCTGCACAAGTGTTTCTTGGTACTCCCGCATTTTATGCTCCCGGTTCAACTGTGGTATGAGGCTTTGTAAGTTGTCCCAGTAGCGAGGATCTAGGAGGGTGTACACCCAATAATCAGCCGTGTGGAGAATGTTGACGATGCGGCGGTCATTTAACAAGCAATGCAGCATGAAATCAACCATGTGCTGCAGACTGCCAGCTGGACCGGAAATGCTGTCCCCAGCTTGAGGCAGCATCTCAGCCTGCTCAGCATCACCCCACCCTCGCTGTACACACTGACTACTAGAGCCTTGTGTACTTCCCTCATCTGGAGAGATGTGTTCCTCCTCCTCCATTGACTCCTCGTCATCCTCCTCACTAAGTGTCCCCTGCCTGGGCCTTTGTGTGGAAGCACGTTGCGCAGACTTGCCAGAAGCAGATGGCATTTCTGACTCCTCATCCTCGACCTCTTCAAAAACCTCCTCACTTAGTGCTTGTAAGGTTTTTTGAAGCAGACAGATAAGGGGGACAGTCATGCTGACTAGTGCATAATCTGCACTGGCCATCCGCGTGGAGTCATCGAAGGCACGCAAAACTTGGCAGATGTCCCTCATAGTGGCCCACTCAGTGGTGGTGAAGTGTGTTATGATTGAGTCACCGTAGGAGGCAAAAATAGAAATGCTAGCTAAGTCCAGAAAACCAGAGAAGTTGGCAGCTATCGGATTGAAGACCCCTGAACCTATCAACACAACTAGCAGTAGCCGTGGGGGGCTCCTACGATGCCCTAGGCCCCTCGATCACAGCCGGAGGACTACATAGCCTTAAGACAGAAAGGGAAATCTAAACTGCCCCAGAGCAGACCCCAAAGCAAAAGGCAGCCCCCAACATATAATGACGGTGAAGCAAGAAGAAAGAACAAAACACAGACAGAAAGATAGACTGAGCAAAGATGGGGCCCCAGCTAGCTTAGATAGGAAAGGACAGGAAGGCTGCTGTCTGCAATCCGTGAAAAACCCTATGAAAATAAGAGCCAACAACTGACAGTAAAAAAGGCCCTGAAGACGCTAGGCTTCCAAAAGCTATGTCAGTACTCAGGAATATTCTGAAGACAGAGCAACAGGCAAAAGGAGATTCAGCTCACCCCAGCAGGGAATGGCAGAATCCAGAAAAGCAAGGAAAACAAAACACTAATGCAAAAAGGCAAAGCAGAAATCTTAGCTTTAGATGAGTAGGAATCAGACTGGTTTCCTAGAAGTCCACAGAGAAATCACCCGCAGGCCAGAAGGGCGTCGGCAGCCTTATATCCAGTCATTAACTCCACTCAGCCAGTCATCATCATCAGCCCCAGGTGTTTGACAATCAGGCTCACTACCTTTCTTCACCAGAAGAGGGAGTTCCTCGGGCCTCAGTAGTGAAGGGGAAAATGAACTCACAACAGAAGTGTGTCCGGCGCACAGTGCGACTTGTTTGCACCTGATGCAGCTGGTACTCCATTACTGCTGCCTGCTGCTCACACAACCGCTCCAACATATGTAACGTTGAATTCCACCTGGTGGGGAGGTCACATATGATGCGATGATCTGGCAGGCGGAATCGGCATTGCAGAGATGCAATGCGCGATCTTGCCATGCTGGAACGCCGCAAGTGAGCACACTCTAGGCGAACCTTGTGCAGCAGTGCATCAAGATCTGGATAGTCCCTCAGAAAGCTCTGCACCACCAAATTGAGCACGTTTGCCAGACATGGTATGTGAGTGAGGCAAATAGGTAATAGACATATTATATGTGGAGGCCAAAAATCTACGATTTATGATGGCCGTAAAGGTGATCAATAATATAAATCATATATCATGATCCACATAATTAAAACAGGACAAATGCAGGACAACTGCACATTAACTAGAAATTACCAAAAAAGGAAGCAGTCAAAAATCCATAAAATAACAATGTTTATTGAAAATACTAATAAATATAGACACACGGTATGTGGAAGGGGAGGAACAGCATATAAACAAGCACAATGGTCCTTAGGGCCAGCTATGCTGCAAACATCTCATCAGGCAAATAGTATGCAGAGCTAGACATTATAGCCAGTGATAAGTCAGGGGCACATAATTACATGTAATATGGCAAGAGGTGTGAATAACATCATCATGTAGCAAGTGCCACTGCTCTTAATGAAAGATGTTCCCTGACAAAGTAAAGGGTACAAGGTCATTAAATAAATTGTGCACTGAACACATCATAGCAACAATATAGAGGACTGCACAACTATACCTGGGAAGCAGTGAAGCAGCAAGGTCGGTCCTGTCCCCGACGCGCGTTTCGGAGCCAAAAAGGCTCCTTCCTCAGGGGGCGTGGAGAGTGGCGCAACCATCGGGTTTATATAATGCACCTGCCATAGGTCATCAAGATGCGCAACAGCCCATCATCAGCCAGCTGGATCGGTGCTGTGGCGAAACCGGAAACACGCAGGCCCACGTGATCCAGCACACCGGGCAAGGAACGCCCACTGGCTAACCAATGGACAGCGCGCATGCGTGTAAATGACGCCAGGCTGAAGCCGCCATATTTAAAAAGGGCAAAGTATGGGGCAAGCATAAATGAATGTACAAAATAACAAGGTATAAATAGAATATACCCAGAATATAGTGTCAAGGTACAAACTAATAAGAAATATACAAAAAAGCATGTATAAAAAAATAATATACAGACAGCAAATATTACACTGGGCATATTGCACCGGCCTATATCAATAGCAGATGGCCATTGCCAATAACAGATGGCTGCATATAGAGTACATCAATGCTCACATATTCGGCAAATTCGGAGCTAAATTGACTCACAATTATGCGAAACCCTATGTTTTTGGGTCTATGTTGTACAAAAATAGTATCCATATAAAAATGCAGTCATCAAAATTTACACATAGACTATTACTATATGCCAGAATATCTTAAGACCATCAAAAAAAAACCCACATATGGATGATTAAATACATGGAGGAAAGGTCACAATGTACATATACACAGTGAAATAAAAAAATTACAAAACACAAAAAGTTAACAAAATATGATTGACCAACATGAAAATATACAGTACACTAGACTATAGTGCAATATGGATGGCACAAAACAGACTGTCACTATAAGATTGACAAGTATATACTACCCCATATATATATATTATATATTAATAAAATTAGTAGACTGATACATAACACAAATCTGTCAAATTATGTCAAATTATATAAAAAAAAGCCAACATAGGTATGGCATCCATATAACAACTCTATGGTGCCAGACGATCTTCAGACTCTATCCACAATTCCAAAAGACATCGGATCATGTTCAGAATACTACAAGAATAAAAGACAGAGAATAAAAGACAGAATAATTAAAATACAAAACCACAGTGCTCGTATGAGTATCAACTCAGGTGAAACTACAAATATGGAACATATGAGATATTTTCATTTAATCCACGTGGATGAATAGTGTCTAAAGTCCAAATCCATCTGGTTTCGGACCTCGCCAAGCGATTGGACAATTTGCCACCCCTTATATTGATGCTAAGAGCATCAATACTCCTTACTTTAAGGAGTGTAGCATTGCACTGATGGAATTGCTTGAAATGTCTGGGCAAGGTCTTTAGACTTCCAACATCATCACAGGTAGCTGCAGCCTGTATGCCCAAGACATGTTCCCTTTTACGCACTTTCAATTGACGTGTGGTCATCCCCACATAAATGAGTCCACAAGGGCAGGTAGCATAGTATATCACGTACCGAGTGGTACATGATATACGTTGCTTAATAGAGAATGTCCTGGTACCGTCATAATTGGTAAAAGAGGTACTCCTCTCAATATTCGGACAGGCTATACATCTGCCACAAGAGAAGCATCCATTTTTAGTCGGGATATCATCCAAAAAAGTACGTATTGGGTGATCCGCATAGACAGGAAGAGGGGCTGTGGGAGAGGGACCTCTTCCTGTCTGATAAACAGGGGTCAATTGAGCGTGTCCAATTATGGGCACGCTATATCGACGATATCTTCTTTATCTTTCAGGGCAGCTCCATCGACCTTCTGCAATTCATATCCACCTTGAACAGCAATGATCTCAATATTAAGCTTACTTTGACCTGGGATCCGGCAAAGATTAATTTTTTGGATGTTTCCATTAGAAAGGATACAGAAGGAATAATCCAGACGGATATCCACGGTAAGGAAACATCTAGTAACACCCTGCTTCACGCCTCATCCTGCCATCCGCAACAACTTATCAAGGCCATCCCCGTGGGGCAGTTCTTACGTCTCCGTCGAATCTGTTCCACTGATGTGGATTTCGAATATAGTGCTAATGAGCTGAAAGCTCGTTTTCTATCCCGTGGATACAGTAGACGGAGCGTTAAAAAAGCCTATCAACGTGCTAAACATGTGACTCGTAATGATCTACTCTATGGGAATCGCAAAAAAACGGAGGGGAGTGATATTGTTAGGGTCATCACTTCCTTCCACCCCCAACATAAGATGATGCGTGATGCAATGAGAAAGGCTTGGCCTATCCTTGCGGTGGATCCAATTTTGAGTAAATTTCTCCCGGAATATCCGTCCATTACTTTTAGAAGGGCAAGGAATTTACGTGATCAGTTGGTGGCTAGCCACTATGCGGATCACCCAATACGTACTTTTTTGGATGATATCCCGACTAAAAATGGATGCTTCCCTTGTGGCAGATGTATAGCCTGCCCGAATATTGAGAGGAGTACCTCTTTTACCAATTATGACGGTACCAGGACATTCTCTATTAAGCAACGTATATCATGTACCACTCAGTACGTGATATACTATGCTACCTGCCCTTGTGGACTCATTTATGTGGGGATGACCACATGTCAATTGAAAGTGCGTACAAGGGAACATGTCTTGGGCATACAGGCTGCAGCTACCTGTGATGATGATGGAAGTCTAAAGACCTTGCCCAGACATTTCAAGCAATTCCATCAGTGCAATGCTACACTCCTTAAAGTAAGGGGTATTGATGCTCTTAGCATCAATATAAGGGGTGGCAAATTGTCCAATCGCTTGGCGAGGTACAAAACCAGATGGATTTGGACTTTAGACACTATTCATCCACGTGGATTAAATGAAAATATCTCATATGTTCCATATTTGTAGTTTCACCTGAGTTGATACTCATACGAGCACTGTGGTTTTGTATTTTAATTATTCTGTCTTTTATTCTTGTAGTATTCTGAACATGATCCGATGTCTTTTGGAATTGTGGATAGAGTCTGAAGATCGTCTGGCACCATAGAGTTGTTATATGGATGCCATACCTATGTTGGCTTTTTTTTATATAATTTGACATAATTTGACAGATTTGTGTTATGTATCAGTCTACTAATTTTATTAATATATAATATATATATGGGGTAGTATATACTTGTCAATCTTATAGTGACAGTCTGTTTTGTGCCATCCATATTGTACTATAGTCTAGTGTACTGTATATTTTCATGTTGGTCAATCATATTTTGTTAACTTTTTGTGTTTTGTAATTTTTTTATTTCACTGTGTATATGTACATTGTGACCTTTCCTCCATGTATTTAACCATCCATATGTGGGGCTTTTTTTGTTGGTCGTAAGATATTCTGGCATATAGTAATAGTCTATGTGTAAATTTTGATGGCTGCATCTTTATATGGATACTATTTTTTGTACAACATAGACCCAAAAACATAGGGTTTCACATAATTGTGAGTCAATTTAGCTCCGAATTTGCCGAATATGTGAGCATTGATGTACTCTATATGCAGCCGTCTGTTATTGGCAATGGCCATCTGTTATTGATATAGGCCGGTGCAATATGCCCAGTGTAATATTTGCTGTCAATATATTATTTTTTTATATATGCTTTTTTGTATATTTCTTATTAGTTTGTACCTTGACGCTATATTCTGGGTATATTCTATTTATACCTTGTTATTTTGTACATTCATTTATGCTTGCCCCATACTTTGCCCTTTTTAAATATGGCAGCTTCAGCCTGGCGTCATTTACACGCATGCGCGCTGTCCATTGGTTAGCCAGTGGGCGTTCCTTGCCCGGTGTGCTGGATCACGTGGGCCCGCGTGTATCCGGTTTCGCCGCAGCACCGATCCAGCTGGCTGATGATGGGCTGTTGCGCATCTTGATGACCTATGGCAGGCGCATTATATAAACCCGATGGTTGCGCCACTCTCCACGCCCCCTGAGGAAGGAGCCTTTTTGGCTCCGAAACGCGCGTCGGGGACAGGACCGACCTTGCTGCTTCACTGCTTCCCAGGTATAGTTGTGCAGTCCTCTATATTGTTGCTATGATGTGTTCAGTGCACAATTTATTTAATGACCTTGTACCCTTTACTTTGTCAGGGAACATCTTTCATTAAGGGCAGTAGCACTTGCTACATGATGATGTTATACACACCTCTTGCCATATTACATGTAATTATGTGCCCCTGACTTATCACTGGCTATAATGTCTAGCTCTGCATACTATTTGCCTGATGAGGTGTTTGCAGCATAGCTGGCCCTAAGGACCATTGTGCTTGTTTATATGCTGTTCCTCCCCTTCCATATACCGTGTGTCTATATTTATTAGTATTTTCAATAAACATTGTTATTTTATGGATTTTTGACTGCTTCCTTTTTTTGGTAATTTCTATGGTATGTGAGTGAGGTTGCCTAGGCCCAGAGCTGCCACTAGATTTCGGCCATTGTCACTCACTACCAAACCTGGCTGGAGATTCGCTGGCACAAACCACACATCGCTCTCCTGCTTGATGGCATTCCAGAGCTCCTGTGCTGTGTGGCTCCGATTCCCCAAAGAAATTAATTTAAGGACGGCCTGTTGACGTTTGGCCACACCTGTGCTCATATCTGGCCTAACAGGCTCATGCAGTGCTGATTCCGAGGAACTAGAGTAGGAGGAGGACTCAATATGTACAGACTGCATTCCTGCAATCCTTGGAGTTGTCAGAATACGTACAGAGCCACTCTCCAGATCTGTACCCGGCTCCACAACATTGACCCAATGGGCAGTGAGGGAAAGGTATCGTCCCTGTCCATGGCTACTGGTCCACGCATCGGTGGTCAGGTGGACCTTGCTACTGACGGCGTTTAGTAGCGCATTTTTAATTTTTACCTCCACATGCTTTTGCAGGGCAGGGACGGCTTGCCTGCTGAAATAAAAGCGGCTGGGCACATTGTATTGTGGAACTGCCAATGACATAAAGTTCCGGAAGGTGTCAGTCTCCACCAGCCTGAATGACAGCATCTCAAGGGCCAGTAGTTTGGCAATGCCGGCATTCAGAGCCAGTGCTCGGGGATGGTTTGCCGAGTATGGCCGCTTTTTCTCCCATGCCTGTGCTACCGATTGCTGGTGAGTGGCCTGGGAGTGTGCTGATGACTGAGAATGTGGTTCAGTGGGTGGAATTTCACTGGGTCTCTGGACAACAGTGGCAGTGGTTCTTCCATGGCGTTCCAGTGAGGAAGCCGAACCAGCTGTGTGTGAGCTGGAGGAAGAGGCCCCAACACGAGCTGAAAAGGTGGCAGGTGCTGCTGAAGGTTGGCCTACATCTTCAGTGTGTCTGTGTAACTCCACCTCGTGCTTGGTAAGCACATGTTTCCACATATTTGTGGTATTGAGGTTGCTCACATTTTTCCCTCGTTTCACTTTCTGATGACACAGCTTGCATTTGACAAAGCAAATGTCATCTGCAACTGTGTAAAAAAAAGACCACGCACTGCAAGTCCTGGGAGCGCCCGTTTTGTGTTTTGGAAGAGGATTGCTCCTCACGGGTGCCAAAGTGGAGGCTACAGGCAACCAAGTCTGCCCCTGCCCTCTCCCTCCTCTTTTGGCCGTTCGGGGAATCTCTTCCTCAGAGCTGCTCCCACCACCTTCCTGTGGCTGACGCCATGATGGGTCAAGGACCTCATCATCTCCACTCCCCTCTTCAAGCACCGGCTGGTCCTGGGTTGTCTCGCCAGCACCGTACGCACCAGAAATTGGCAACTGAGTCTCATCATCATCAGATGAGCACTGAGGTGTGCTGACAATAGGCACTGGCCCACCCGCCTCTTCAGATTCAGAGGGACAAAGCAGTTGCGCATCACTGCATACTCCCTCTTCTTCACGCTCTAGAATGCTGCTTGGCTGGCCACCTCTTTCCAAGCCAACAGATTCTGAGAACAGAAGTAAAGATTGAGATGGTTCCTGTCCAGGGCTTTCAGACTGCCTGGGCAATTTGGCAGGTGGTGAAGAGACAGATGGTTGCTCTTCAGTGCTGTGGCCCTGGGAGGATGCGGAAGTCATTGAAGTGGATGCGTTAGCTGCCATCCATCCGACAACGGCTTCAATTTGTTCGTCACTCAGCAGTGGGGTACGGCGAGGTCCTACAAAGCTGCACATGAAGGACTGTTGCCTGGTAAAAGTGAGGGATGCCGGGTCACTGGTGGCCGCAGCAGACACAGAATCCCCACGTCCTCTCCCTGCTGAATCCCCCCGTCCTCTCCCTGCTGAAACTCCACGGCCACGACCACGTGCCTTACTCCCTGCCTTCTTCATCTTGGTAGACTGATAAATATAGGCAGAAAAATAAAAAAGGGTGGCTTAGTGTTCTTATTCCTGAACACCTGCTAACCAGTATAAGAAACACTAATTTGGCTAAGAGTGTGTGTACTACACTTTAATATGATCTAATGTGGCCTACACAACTGTAAAGTGGAGTGTTTGGTGAACTTTATTTCCTTTTTTTTTGGGGGGGGGAAAGAAAATGATGTGACCAAAGTTTGAAAGCTATAGTATCACAAACTTTTTGGAGCGATTACAATGCAGGAAGCTAACCTACAATGCAATTGATGAGGCTCCAAAAAATAGGGTGATACTAGTCTGGCTGGCCCTGAAGGGCACAAGCCAGCAAAAAGGCTCCTCTATCTAATCCTATATAGTGTTTGCAACCAACCAATGACAATGGATGCGGATGGATGCACACTAATATAGGAGCAAAAATCTGGATAAATTAGCTGCAAAAAAGGACTATGTATGAGGCAGTGACGCACGCTGAGCAGACTACAGCTAGCGGTGGCTGTAGAACACACTGCAACGTGAGCTGCACTCACACATAGAGAGACCTATCAGACAGCCAAAAACAGTGCAGAGAAATGGGCTATAGCACTGAAAGGCTGCTGAAAGGCTCCGCTGACCACTCCTTAAGTGTTTGCAACCAACGTATATGGATACGTATGGAAGCACACTATACAGGAGAAAAAAAAAGCAGCAATAAAAGAAAAATGTGTATGAGGCAGAGACACACGCTGGGCGGCCTACAAGCAGATGTGCCTGCAGGACACACTACACAGCATGGGTCTGCACTCACACAGCCCTTGCAGACAGCTATTAAAACAGCGCTGCTGGGCTACAAAAATGCTACAGTGGTGGATTATGTAGCCTGGGTAGAGCAATAGATATGTTTGATGATCGCTATTTCTAACTGTCCCTCACAGTCTTCAACAGCAGCCTGTCCCTAACTGAATTCACAGCAGAGTGAACCCGAAATGGCGGCTGCTGCGGTTTTTATAGTGCATCATGACATCATTTCAGCAGCCAATCACAGCCATGCCAGTAGTTAACATGCCTACATGCCTAACAGGATGTGCCCACACTTCTGAGGATCCCCATTGGCTCAATCAAATCGAGCGGGCTCCTAGCATTATGGGAACTTCCGATTCCGGTATTCGATATGAAAAAAGTATCGGAACTAAGTATTGGTGTACTAGGCGAGCACCGAGCATTTCCAGGATTTCTCGGCGGGAACTCAGGTCTCCACCCAGCTTTTTTGGCAGACTTTACAGACCCAATCACACGATGCAGGGAACGTCTGCTAGGCAATGAAGCGCCGCAGCCATCTTTGTTGTGGTTGTGCAGTGATTGGCTGACCGCACAGCATCATCAGGGGTATAAGTGACCAAACGCCGGCCTGCTCGGCACATTCAGCTCTGGATTGAGATAGTGTAGGGAGAGCTGCTGCCAATATAGGGTCAGAATTGGGGATTTATTAGTTAGTGTGGGGTCTACCATCCTAAACTACTCAAATCCAGCTAAACCAACAGTCCTTCTAAGGACTATTTCCAGAGTATATACAGTTGTGGCCAAAAGTGTTGACACCCCTGCAATTCTGTCAGATAATACTCAGTTTCTTCCTGAAAATGATTGCAATCACAAATTCTTTGGTATTATTATCTTCATTTAATTTGTCTTAAATGAAAAAACACAAAAGAGAATGAAACAAAAAGCAAAACATTGATCATTTCACACAAAACTCCAAAAATGGGCCAGACAAAAGTATTGGCACCCTCAGCCTAATACTAGGTTGCACAACTTTTAGCCAAAATAACTGCGACCGACCGCTTCCGGTAACCATCAATGAGTTTCTTACAATGCTCTGCTGGAATTTTAGACCATTCTTCTTTGGCAAACTGCTCCAGGTCCCTGATATTTGACGGGTGCCTTCTCCAAACTGCCATTTTTAGATCTCCCCACAGGTGTTCTATGGGACTCATGACTGGACTCATTGCTGGCCAACTTAGAAGTCTCCAGTGCTTTCTCTCAAACCATTTTCTAGTGCTTTTTAAAGTGTGTTTTGGGTCATTGTGCTGCTGGAAGACCCATGACCTCTGAGGGAGACCCAGCTTTCTCACACTGGGCCCTACATTATGCTGCAAAATTTATTGGTAGTCTTCAGACTTCATAATGCCATGCACACGGTCAAGCAGTCCAGTGCCAGAGGCAGCAAAGCAACCCCAAAACATCAGGGAACCTCCGCCCTGTTTGACTGTAGGGACCGTGTTTTTTTCTTTGAATGCCTCTTTTTTTCTCCTGTAAACTCTATGTTGATGCCTTTGCCCAAAAAGCTCTACTTTTGTCTCATCTGACCAGAGAACATTCTTCCAAAAAGTTTTAGGCTTTTTCAGGTAAGTTTTGGCAAACTCCAGCCTGGCTTTTTTATGTCTCAGGGTAAGAAGTGGGTTCTTCCTGAGTCTCCTACCATACAGTCCCTTTTCATTCAGACGCTGACGGATAGTACGGGTTGACACTGTTGTACCCTCGGACTGCAGGGCAGCTTGAACTTGTTTGGATGTTAGTCGAGGTTCTTTATCCAACATCCGCACAATCTTGCGTTGAAATCTCTTGTCAATTTTTCTTTTCCGTCCACATCTAGAGAGGTTAGCCACAGTGCCATGGGCTTTAAACTTCTTGATGACACTGCTCACGGTAGACACAGGAACATTCAGGTCTTTGGAGATGGACTTGTAGCCTTGAGATTGCTCATGCTTCCTCACAATTTGGTTTCTCAAGTCCTCAGACAGTTCTTTGGTCTTCTTTCTTTTCTCCATGCTCAATGTGGTACACACAAGGACACAGGACAGAGGTTGATTCAACTTTAATCCATGTCAGCTGGCTGCAAGTCTGATTTAGTTATTGCCAACACCTGTTAGGTGCCACAGGTAAGTTACAGGTGCTTTTAATTACACAAATTAGAGAAGCATCACATGATTTTTCGAACAGTACCAATACTTTTGTCCACCCTCTTTTTTATGTTTGGTGTGGAATTATATCCAATTTGGCTTTAGGACAATTCTTTTTGTGTTTTTTCATTTAAGACAAATTAAATGATGATAATAATACCAAAGAATTTGTGTTTGCAATCATTTTCAGGAAGAAACTGAGTATTATCTGACAGAATTGCAGGGGTGTCAATACTTTTGGCCACAGCTGTAGGTCCAAGTGTTAGGTAGGCAGGGTAGCGTACGTCGCTCTATACACATCAGTTCAAGGCCTACAGGCACTGTATGTGTGTATATAGATCATTGCATACATCAAGAGGGTCCATTCCCTTTCTGTGTTCCGTTGCTGCTGCTACCTGTAGGATATATTGGCTGTATATAGCTAGCCCTAGGTGTATTTTTAATACAAGCCACACATTTTTTGGTGTGGTATCTCTGTGCCAGCTCATATCTGTGCGTGCTCAAAGTTTGGCCAGTTTACGGCGGTTTTATTTTTTTGTTTGGCTGTCACTGTATTTACATACAGCAGTATTTAGCAAAAAAATAAAAAAAAACAGGCCACACATTTTTCGGTGTGGTATCTCCGTGGCGGCTCATATCTGTGTGTGCTCAAAGTTTGGCCAGTTACGGCATTTTTCTTTTTTTGTCCTGGGTGAAAATGTACTTACAATATACACTCACTGGCCACTTTATTAGGTACACCTGTCCAACTGTGTTAAGACTTAATTTCTAATCAGCCAATCACATGGCGGCAACTCAGTGCATTTAGGCATGTAGACATGGTCAAGACAATCTCCTGCAGTTCAAACCGAGCATCAGTATGGGGAAGAAAGGTGATTTGAGTGCCTTTGAACGTGGCATGATTGTTGGTGCCAGAAGGGCTGGTCTGAGAATTTCAGAAACTGCTGATCTACTGGGATTTTCACGCACAACCATCTCTAGGGTTTACAGAGAATGGTCCGAAAAAGAAAAAAAATCCAGTGAGCGGCAGTTCTGTGGCCGGAAATGCCATGTTGATGCCAGAGGTCAAAGGAGAATGGGCAGACTGGTTCGAGCTGATAGAAAGGCAACAGTGACTAAAATTGCCACCCGTTACAACCAAGGTAGGCAGAAGAGCATCTCTGAACGCACAGTGCGTCGAACTTTGAGGCAGATGGGCTACAGCAGCAGAAGACCACACTGGGTACCACTCCTCTCAGCTAAGAACAGGAAACTGAGGCTACAATTTGCACAAGCTCATCGAAATTGGACAGTAGAAGATTGGAAAAACGTTGCCTGGTCTGATGAGTCTCGATTTCTGCTGCGACATTCGGATGGTAGGGTCAGAATTTGGCGTAAACAACATGAAAGCATGGATCCATCCTGCCTTGTATCAACGGTTCAGGCTGGTGGTGGTGGTGTCATGGTGTGGGGAATTTTTTCTGGGCACTCTTTGGGCCCCTTGGTACCAATTGAGCATCGTTGCAACGCCACAGCCTACCTGAGTATTGTTGCTGACCATGTCCATCCCTTTATGACCACAATGTACCCAACATCTGATGGCTACTTTCAGCAGGATAATACGCCATGTCATAAAGCTCGAATCATCTCAGATTGTTTTTTTGAACATGACAATGAGTTTACTGTACTCAAATGGCCTCCTCAGTCACCAGATCTCAATCCAATAGAGCATCTTTGGGATGTGGTGGAACGGGAGATTCGCATCAGGGATGTGCAGCCGACAAATCTGCGCCAACTGTGTGATGCCATCATGTCAATATGGTCCAAAATCTCTGAGGAATGCTTCCAGCACCTTGTTGAATCTCTGCCACGAAGAATTGAGGCAGTTCTGAAGGCAAAAGGGGGTCCAACCCCTTACTAGCATGGTGTACCTAATAAAGTGGCCAGTGAGTGTATACAGCACTAGAGTTGAGCGAAACGGGTCGAAAAATTTCAAAAGTCGCCGACTTTTGGCAAAGTCTGGTTTCATGAAACAAAACCCGACCCTAGGATGAGGTCGGCCACGAGGTCGGCGACTTAAGCACCAAAGTCGCGTTTCAAAAGTTTGTTTTGCGCTCTTTTTCAGCCAATCAGGATCCACGGACACTGTGGGCAACGTGATGACATAGGCAGGGGTCACCACCATCTTTCAGAAGGGCATGCAAGTGATTGGCTTGCTTTGGTGGGCGTCACAGGGGGTATAAAAGGGCGTGCACGCCGACCGCCATGTTACTCATGCTGATCTCAGAATAGGGAGAGCTGCTGCTGCTGATTCTGTAGGGAGAGCGTTAGGCAGGGAAGAAGACACCAAAAACTGCTTCTGCTGCTAGCGATTTTGCCTGTACAACACACCAGTCACTGTGTGTGCAGTGCAAGTGGAGGCTATATTTTGCTGGATCAGCGCTGTTGGTTGTTAGGCTGCCTTCTAAGGCTTCCTGACAGCTGCATTGCTGTTTACCCATTGCTCTGCAAACTGCTTTTTTAAAAGCAATCCCAAGTTTTTTTTTTGTCCTGGTGAGGTACTGAGCGTGCATTTTTTCACACCATACAGCGGTGCACACTCCTCACACAGTACTGTGTAACGGCTGTTATCACAGCCACAGTGAAGCTATCTGTGTGTCACTCTGTAAGATTAAGTCGAGGACATATTCCGTTCTTACAGACCTGCACCTTCTAGTTTTGTCTAGTTTTCAAACAGTTAAATATATTTGCTGTTTGATCACATTCAAAACTATAGAGAGACAGCGTGTGTCAGTCCGTATACTTAAAAAACACGGAGCTTGACAATTTTACGTACACCGGACAGCCGTGTACGTGCACGCTCCTCTCTCAGTACCGTGTAACGGCTGTTATCAAGGCCACAGTGAAGCTATCTGTGTGTCGCTCTGTAAGGATAATTCGAGGACTTGTTCCATTCTTACAGACCTACACTCTAGGGAGATTCCTATTCTGCCCAATTCTATTTACACCTTGTAGTTTGTCATACACTAGCCAATTTCTGCCTGTGACATAGCGCTGTGATATTCAATGGGCCTCACACAATCCAAAAGTGTCCAGTGTCCACAAGTGTGTGCTGAAATTCAAAATCTCCGTTATCCTCTAGTGACATTTTTCACACCTGCGACATCCAGCCTGTGACATAGCGCTGTGATATTCAGTGGGCCTCACACAATCCAAAAGTGTCCAGTGTCCACAAGTGTGTGCAGAAATTCAAAATCTCCGTTATCCTCTAGTGACATTTTTCACACCTGCGACATCCAGCCTGTGACATAGCGCTGTGATATTCAGTGGGCCTCACACAATCCAAAAGTGTCCAGTGTCCACAAGTGTGTCCTATAGACACCTTGTACCTTGTTTTACATTACTATATAGTTTGTTGGATTTTGTCTACATTTCTACCAAAAATGAGGAAGGCTGGTGGAAGAGGCCGTGGAATTGGGTGGGGGTTAGCAGCTGGTAATGATGGTGTTGGTGGTGGATCTGATAGTAGTGGCAAAAGCAAAATAGGACCGAATGCAGGAGGTGTTGAGCCTGCGTCATCGTCTGGCTCCACAAGGCCTCGCAGGCTTAGTTTTCTAGGAGTTGGCAAACCGCTTTTACAGCCAGAGCTTCAGGAAAAAGTTTTGTCTTACATTGCTGACTCAGCCTCCAGCTTTATCGCCTCCTCTTCTGAAGTTGTAAAAAATAAAAGCACTGAGTAGTCATTGGAGGCTCATGTTCATGAACCACACCTTTCCTTGTGTCCTTCACCCCAACCAAGATTGAAGGATGACGCAGGCCATACTACTGATAACTCCATGGAGCTGTTTTCACATACCATGCCTGGACTATCAAGTGAAATGGTGAATTACCCAGGCCAAGATGAATCTGACATGGAGTGCACTGATGCACAGCCACTGATAGATGATTCTGCTGGTACATTCACTCAGAGCACTACATTGTCCTCGCAGTGTACAGAGCCAGATTCTGACCCTGATGAGACTCAGGTGCCCCTTCCTGCACACTATACCACCATACACAGTGACACAGAGGAAGGTGCACATGACATTGAAGAGGAGGTGATGAATGAACCAGTTGTTGACCCAGATTGGCATCCATTGGGGGAAGAGGGTGCTGCTTCCAATAGCTCAGATGAGGAGGAGGAGCATCCACAGCAGACATCGACATCGCAACAGCTGTTATCTGGCAGGCCCGGAGCACTCCAAAGACAGGTTCCAAAAATCAAAAGAGTTGCTGGACAGCTTGTCCAGAGGGTCAAAATATCACAGCGTGCTAGGCCGCAAAATGTCTGCCAAAGTAGGAAGAGTGCAGTGTGGCACTTTTTTGAACAAAATCCTCATGATCAGGCCAAGGCTATCTGTAAGAAGTGCGCAAAGACCTTTAGCTGAGGGAAAAATCTGAAAAATTTGAATACCAGTTGCATGCTTAGACATTTAGCCAGCATGCACTTGCAAGCGTGGACACAACAACAAACCTCAAGTACCACATGTGCAACTGATCACAAAGTAGGTAGTCAGCAACGCTACATTGTTTCCCCCACTGTAAGCCCACCGGTTAGCACAGCAGCAAATGTTGAGGTGTCGTTGCAAGGCCACAGCAGTCAGGGAATCCCACTGTTATATCAACGAAAGACTGAATCTAGGCCATCAGAAAGAACACCAACTCCATCACCATCATCAACCCTCTCTCAGTCCGCCCTGTCCACCGCTACTTCCACCATATGCAGCTCTCAAGTCCAGCTCACCCTCCCAGACACTATGAGTAGGTCAAGAAAGTACTCAGTCTCTCATCCGCGTACACTGGGTTTGAACGCCCACATTGCCAAACTAATCTCGTTCGAGATGATGCCCTATCGGTTGGTGGAAAGCGCAGCTTTCCGCGAATTCATGGCCTATGCAGTACCACGCTATGACCTACCCAGTCGCCACTTCTTCTCTTGCAAAGCCATCCCAGCCCTCCACCATCATGTGAAAGACCGCATTGTCCATACACTCAAGCAGTCAGTGAGTGGAAAGGTGCACCTTACATGGTCCAGTCGGCAGGGCCAGGGCCGTTATGTGTCCATTACTGCGCACTGGGTTAATGTGGTGGATGCAGGGTCCACAGGGGACAGCAGTGGTGGGACAGTGCTGCCTAGCCCACGGTATAGGAAACAGTTGGCTGTAGGCGTTCGACCCTCCTCCTCCTCCAGAAGCGAAAGCTCGTCCACAGAGCGCAGTCGTATGAGCACTCCATCTGCAGCTGCCACTGTTGCACACGAGGTGTCCCCCTATCGAGCAGCTAGTGGAAAGCGTCAGCAGGCTGTGTTGCAGATGATGTGTTTGGGCGACAGACACACCGCCGAGGTGCTGGCCGAGTACTTGCAGCGACAAACTGAGTCATGGCTGGGCAGTGTACATCTTGAGGCAGGAAGGTAGTTAGTGATAACGGCCGTAATTTTGTGGCAGCCATAGCCCTTTCAAAACTCAGCCACATAAATTGCTTGGCTCACACCTTGAACCTGGTGGTGCAGTGCTTCCTCAATAATTATCCGGAGTTAACAGCCCTGCTCCAGAAGGTGCAAAGACTGTGCGCGCACATCCGCCGGTCGCCTGTACACTCCGTTCGTATGCAGAAGCTGCAGCGATTGCTCCACCTTCCCAACCACCGCCTCATTATTGACATTGCAACAAGGTGGAACTCCACCCTGCACATGGTTGAGCGGCTGTGCGAGCAGAGGCAGGCCATAATGCATTTGTGGGAGGATACACGGCCAGGCACTTTGAGAGCAGACATGGAGTTGACAGGTGTGCAGTGGTCGAAGCTGAAAGACCTCTGTAAAGTCCTTCAGTGTTTCGAGGAATGCACACGGCTGGTAAGCGCAGACGACGCCATCCTAAGCATGAGCATCCCACTTATGCGTCTGCTCATGTAAACTTTGACGCACCTTAAGGAGCAGGCGTCTGCAGCCAATGTTGAAGAGGAGGAAGAGGTGGAGGGAATCCTTGATGACATTCCGCCATTGTCTGCTCAGGGACCTCTCCTGGACGAGGTGGAGGAAGAAGAGGAGGAGGAGGATGATGATGGGAATGATTACTTAGGGGAGGAGGATGCATCTCGTGGGGCAAGTGAAAATGTTGGCTTGGCAAGGTCTGGTACAGGGTTTGTGCGTGACTGGAGGGATGTGGATTTGCCAGAAAGTGCTCCTCCACCCAGCACTCGCAGTGCATCATTGACACCGGGAACATTGGCCCACATGTCAGATTATGCCTTACAGATCCTAAAAAGAGACCCACGCATTGCCAAAATGATGAACGATGACGACTACTGGTTGGCCAGCATCCTGGATCCACGCTATAGAGGCAAATTACAAAACATCATGCCACAGGAGAACCTTGACCTAATATTGGCTACTAAACAAGCAACTCTGGTTAACCGGTTGGTTGAGGCATTCCCAGCACACAGCAGCGGTGATGGTTCTCACACGAGCCGTACGGGCGAGGGGCAGCTTGGCAGAGGTGTTCGTGGTGCACACAGCAGAAGTGGCGTTGGAGACAGGGGTTTCATGACAATGTTGTGAACTGATTTTTCACGGACCTCTCACACAACTGTTAATACAGCATCGATGGAAAGTGACAGGAGACAACAGTTGTCAACTATGGTTATCAACTACTTTTCCTCCCATATCGATGTTCTCCGCACAGGTCATTCCCCTTTGACTATTGGGCCGCTAAACTGGACACCTGGCCTGAATTGGCACAATATGCCTTACAGGAGCTCGCTTGCCCAGCTGCAAGTGTGCTATCGGAAAGAGTCTTCAGTGCAGCTGGATCAATCCTGACAGAAAAAAGGAACCGTCTGTCAACCCAAAATGTGGATGATCTAACCTTCATTAAAATGAACCATGCATGGGTTTCCAACGATTTTGTCCCACCTTCCCTTGATGACACATAGGTTGCCAGAAAAATGGCTTGCTTTGGTCCTCCTCTTCCTGGGACTTGAACAATTTTGCATCAGCTGAATGTCCAACATCAACATATGCCACTTTCTAAAACTCCCTAACTGTGCTGCCTCCCCCACCATGGCTGGAGTCACCACCTAGCGCACGAAACCGTGCGAGTGCCGTTGCCCTGGACAGGTGGGTAGGCCGACTCTTGGGCGCGGGCACTGGCACAGGGTCCCTCATAGCGCAATCAAGTGTCTCTGACAGTGGTGGTGCACACCCGCCGTCAGACACACCGCCGTACTATGAGGGGCCCTGTGCCAGTACCGACGCCCACGAGTGGGCCCCCCTTGCTTGGGCAGGGCCCCAGCATTTGCAATCTTTACCTCTTCCTGCTCCTCCACTGTGTAGTCTGGGCTGTCAAATCCATACTGGGCCTGACGCCGTCTGAGCCTGCCTCCTGATCTATAGACATATATTTTGAATGTGTACACTATGCTATCCATACATGTTATCCGGGGATACGGTACCCTTTCTCACCTTTGTGCAATCACGTGTAATCCATACTGGGCCTGACACCGTCTGAGCCTGCCTCCTGATCTGTAGACATATATTTTGAATGTGTACACTATGCTATCCATACATGTTATCCGGGGATACGGTACCCTTTCTCACCTTTGTGCAATCACGTGTAATCCATACTGGGCCTGACACCGTTTGAGCCTGCGTCCTGATCTACAGACATATATTTTGAATGTGTACACTATGCTACCCATACATGTTATCCAGGGATACGGTACCCTTTCTCACCTTTGTGCAATCACGTCCTCCTGATCTATAGACATATATTTTGAATGTGTACACTGTGCTATCCATACATGTTATCCGGGGATACGGTACCCTTTCTCACCTTTGTGCAATCACGTGTAATCCATACTGGGCCTGACACCGTCTGAGCCTGCCTCCTGATCTGTAGACATATATTTTGAATGTGTACACTATGCTATCCATACATGTTATCCGGGGATACGGTACCCTTTCTCACCTTTGTGCAATCACGTGTAATCCATACTGGGCCTGACACCGTTTGAGCCTGCCTCCTGATCTACAGACATATATTTTGAATGCGTACACTATGCTATCCATACATGTTATCCAGGGATACGGTACCCTTTCTCACCTTTGTGCAATCACGTGTAATCCATACTGGGCCTGACACCGTCTGAGCCTGCCTCCTGATCTATAGACATATATTTTGAATGTGTACACTATGCTATCCATACATGTTATCCGGGGATACGGTACCCTTTCTCACCTTTGTGCAATCACGTGTAATCCATACTGGGCCCGACACCGTCTGAGCCAGCCTCCTGATCTATAGACATATATTTTGAATGTGTACACTATGCTATCCATACATGTTATCCAGGGATACGGTACCCTTTCTCACCTTTGTGCAATCACGTGTAATCCATACTGGGCCTGACACCGTTTGAGCCTGCCTCCTGATCTACAGACATATATTTTGAATGTGTACACTATGCTATCCATACATGTTATCCAGGGATACGGTACCCTTTCTCACCTTTGTGCAATCACGTGTAATCCATACTGGACCTGACACCGTTTGAGCCTGCGTCCTGATCTACAGACATATATTTTGAATGTGTACACTATGCTACCCATACATGTTATCCAGGGATACGGTACCCTTTCTCACCTTTGTGCAATCACGTCCTCCTGATCTATAGACATATATTTTGAATGTGTACACTGTGCTATCCATACATGTTATCCGGGGATACGGTACCCTTTCTCACCTTTGTGCAATCACGTGTAATCCATACTGGGCCTGACACCGTCTGAGCCTGCCTCCTGATCTGTAGACATATATTTTGAATGTGTACACTATGCTATCCATACATGTTATCCGGGGATACGGTACCCTTTCTCACCTTTGTGCAATCACGTGTAATCCATACTGGGCCTGACACCGTTTGAGCCTGCCTCCTGATCTACAGACATATATTTTGAATGCGTACACTATGCTATCCATACATGTTATCCAGGGATACGGTACCCTTTCTCACCTTTGTGCAATCACGTGTAATCCATACTGGGCCTGACACCATCTGAGCCTGCCTCCTGATCTATAGACATATATTTTGAATGTGTACACTATGCTATCCATACATGTTATCCGGGGATAAGGTACCCTTTCTCACCTTTGTGCAATCACATGTAATCCATACTGGGCCCGACACCGTCTGAGCCTGCCTCCTGATCTATAGACATATATTTTGAATGTGTACACTATGCTATCCATACATGTTATCCAGGGATACGGTACCCTTTCTCACCTTTGTGCAATCACGTGTAATCCATACTGGGCCTGACACCGTTTGAGCCTGCCTCCTGATCTACAGACATATATTTTGAATGTGTACACTATGCTATCCATACATGTTATCCAGGGATACGGTACCCTTTCTCACCTTTGTGCAATCACGTGTAATCCATACTGGGCCTGACACCGTCTGAGCCTGCCTCCTGATCTATAGACATATATTTTGAATGTGTACACTATGCTATCCATACATGTTATCCGGGGATACGGTACCCTTTCTCACCTTTGTGCAATCACGTGTAATCCATACTGGGCCCGACACCGTCTGAGCCTGCCTCCTGATCTATAGACATATATTTTGAATGTGTACACTATGCTATCCATACATGTTATCTGGGGATACGGTACCCTTTCTCACCTTTGTGCAATCACGTGTAATCCATACTGGGCCTGAGAACGGCTGGCAAGCTGTTAAGCAAGCTACAGCACCTGTGGTTTGCACACGTAAGTTTTTCATTTTTTCAGGAATGACGGTTAGGCCTAATTCCGGAACTGCGGTTGACCTGCACTTACTGGGAAATCATCGTTCGCGGGTAATAATTGTAATCCCATATCCCCATCAATAACGTCGTTCAGCGAGTTATCTGCACCTGTAAGCGACAAACGCTGGCCTTTTCAGTGTAGCGCACAAGCAGCCACAGACATGTAAGGGCATGACACACCAGTTATTGGCCAATCTCACGTGCCAGAGCCTCGCGTGTCCCTCTAGTAAGCCGGACTCGGACCACGGGGCATGACGGAGTCTCGTTCATTAACGGAATTAAGCTTGCAATGTGTGCATCTTTTTTGTGGCTGGATGGTTGAGGTTGCCCATGTTGAGTCAAATTACGCCGTAGGCTTCACTCCTGGTGGTGCCCTTCTGGACATTCCTTTAAGGTTCAGCTTTGCAACCATACTGCCCACGTAAAACAAACACTTTGCCTTCATGAACGCTGTTTGGAGGGTCGTGACTCGTGGGAATAACGCCGCCCAATAAGTTAACCTGCTAGAGAGATCCTTCGTTGCTCCCAAGCATGACATCACACTCCCTAGGAGGAAGGTAATGCCACTGTGGCGACCGTACTCCTGGAGGCGACACAAGTGCACTGATGCCCAGCCACTGCTCAATGAATCTGCTGGTACATTGACCCAGACCACTACATTCCCCTCGCACGCTACACGGCCTGAATCTGACCCTGATGAAACTCAGGTTACCCTTCCCATATACAGTTCCATCTTACACGGTGACAAAGAGGAAGCTGCAGATGAAAGTGCAGGTTCGGCACACCTGCCGTTAGACACACCACCGTACTATCAGGGGCCCTGCGCCAGTGCCGTCGCCAACGAGTGGGCCCCCCCTGCTTGCTCAGGATCACAGCACTTGCAAGGTTGAAATACTGTGCAGTGAGCTGGAAGATGGGGACGACGAGGAGTCCAGACTAGTACAGGGATTCCCTAGCGAGGAGACTTATTTCATTGTTTTCAATGTTGGGACAGCAATTTTTGGGGAGCACTATACTCTGGAGAATGATAGATGGGGCCCACCATACACTGGAACATTCCAAAGGTGGACATCAGACACTGGAGCAGCATTTACAGGGCCCATTATACACTAGAGCATTAGAAATGGGGCCCATTATGTTTGGAGCATTATTTGGGTCCATAAGACAGTGGAGCTTCATCCATGGGGACCAACATATACTGTAGCATTATGTGGAGCTCATCATATACTGTTTCAAACATTATATGGGACCAATGATTCTGTATGGAGAAATAGATGTTTCTCGTCATGAGATGTAAAAAGTGAAGTATTTTTCATTGTACTATACCGCTATTTCTCTGCCGTATCGGAGCATCATGAGTTGTGGTATGTGCTAAAGGGGCGCTCTTTTGCCCAGGGCACATGAAACCTGGAGCCAGCCCTACCCCCCCACAACTTTAGCCAAATAACCCCCATTTTTCAGTGCGTAACTAGTATTATGAAGTTAATTAAGGTTGACAAGCTTAAGTAAGAAGAATTGATGCTTTTGGCATTCAAATGGGCACTGTAGGTGTGTTTCCTGTCCTCCTCTCACTGCCGACTTTAATTCTCCATTGACTTACATTGGGTTTCGTGTTTCGGGACGACCCCGACTTTTCCCTATAGTCCGCCGATTTTGCTCGACCCGACTTTTGGAAAAGTCGGGATTCATGAAACGAAACTCGACCCTAAAAAACCAAAAGTCGCTCAACACTATACAGCACTATTTAGCCAAAAAAACCACATTTGTCGTAGTAGTATCTCCGTGCAGCTCATATCTGTGCATGCTCAAAGTTTGGCCAGTTTAGGCAGGTTTTCCTTTTTTTGTCCTGGGTGTCACAGTACTGATATACAGCACTAGTTAGCCCAAAAATTAAAAAAACAGGGCACACATTTGTCGTAGTGGTATATCTGTGGCAGCTCATATCTGTGTGTGCTCAAAGTTTGGCCAGTTTACGGAGTTTTTCTTTTTTTGTCCTGGGTGAAACTGTACTTAAATACACAACACCAGAGAAAAAGTAGTTCACGGTGAGAAGAAATGAAATTAATAAATATCAATGTTTATTGTACATACAAAATATACAGGAAGTATCACAAAGTAAAATAACTATAGTGCACCAAGGAACATGCAGGCAAAAAGGGCCACCCCTCTGACAACATAACCCTAAATTAGTAAGCGCTCCAGTCAAATGACCAAAGAGAGTAAAGCATATAAGGCTATCAAGTAAAGAATGTGTGCCAAAATTTAGCAACTCACCTTACCGGGATAAAATGAATGCCAGAGAAGGTGCCCCGCGGCCAGACGTCCACCCCCGACGCGCGTTTCGCAGGCACTGATGCCGCTTTCTCAAGGGGATAGTAAGTGGTGAGGAATAGGACCTTAAAGTAGCCCATGTGATGTGTCACGTGGAGTTAAGGAGCCAATGACAGCGGTTTGTATCGGCGCAAGCGCAGTGTGCGCGCCAGGTCCTCCACATAGCCCGGGCGTCATGTCGTCACATGCACAAACGGGATAGAAATATCCCGGTGTGCATGGAGATGCTCTGCAGCCAGAGAACACAGGCGCCCACCACCGCAAATGCGCATATCCGCCTTGGCTCGCCCAGAATATCCCGGAAGGGCATAGTAATGTATACCGGCAGCCTTAAAGTGCATAGTGCATATTTACAATAATAAATCCCCCACAATACCAATATTAGAGTGTAAAGTTAAGGGGGGGTAAATCATAAAATAGCACAAAGGGCAAATAGGTTTACATGATTGTAATAATATGCTAAGATGGCCCTAAATTACGTGATAAACGGGACGAATAATAAATAGCCACCACAGTGACAACATTAAGATACAGATCACAGATACAGATATTTATAATGTGCACATGACGCAAAACAAAATACAAATAAATACAAAGTTAGGACCACATAAATCGAACTGTAATATAAACAAACAATATATCCCAATAGGTCCATCATTAGGACATCTTTCCTAACTTCTGCAGCCATTTCGGATGTAAGGGTCCTAGATACATCACGGAAGAGGATCCTATAACCACACAGAAAAATGCAAGAAATAAGAAAAGATTAAAAACAAAGGTTAAAAAATAAAAATAAAACCAGGGACATCTGAACAGTGATGGAACCAACAAAGAATAATAATAAGCCAGTAACATATCAAGGACTCACAAAAAGGGGCAAAGCTGAGGTGTTCATTTAGGCCCCTAGGAGCCATAGTATCGAGTAGAACAATCCAGCGGGTCTCCATCTGGGCCAAGATCTTCTTATTATTGCCCGTAGAACAATCCAGCGGGTCTCCATCTGGGCCAAGATCTTCTTATTATTGCCCCCTCTAATACCAAGATGGAGGATGTCAATACCACATATTTTGAGAGACCCGGCATCACAATTGTGATGGGTTTTAAAGTGCCGGGGGATTGTTTTAAGTTCCGAGGGGTCAGAAACCGCCTTGGCAGCGCCAATGTCACGGACGTGCTCACGCACCCGTGCTCAGAGTTCTCTGGTAGTCAAGCCAACGTATATCCTGGGGCAGCCACAAGTGGCATAATAAACCACATTAGTACTGCCACAGGATATACACTAGCGAATGTCAAAGGTGCGCAAGCCATCCGAGGCAGTAAAGTTAGTACTCCGCTGAACATTGGCGCATGCAAGGCAGTGTCCACAGGGCACAAAACCTGGGGTCGGACCACGAGAACCAAAGACATTACGGATGGTAGGGACATAATGACTTTTGACCAGTAAGTCTCCCAAGTTTTTGGAGCGTCGGGACATCATGGCAGGAAAGTCACCCAAAGTGGACTCAAGGACAGGATCAGCCTTCAAGATACCCCAATGTTTAATAAGAATCTGACGCATATTTGTCCACTGATGGTTAAATGTAGTAATAAAACGAATAGGACCGTCAGATTCAGTGTTTCGTTTGCCCTTCTTAGAGTGCAGTAGAGTGTCACGTGGAGTTCTCCTTGCCCGATCATATCCCTGTCTGATGCTCCTGCCACTGAGCACGTTTGTCATACTGTGTTTTGTTTCTGTGTCTTTTTTGTGCATGTTTCATGTGTTCTGAATCCATTGATTTCTTGCTCATGCAAGTCTTGGGAGATCCCCGCCTCTCTCTTTTGGGACATGCACATAAAAAGCCATTTTGCCCAGCGAGCCCATACCGGGCAGCACCTTTCTGAATCCTGCTCATGAAGGTATTATTCACATGTTCAGGTTTTAAATATATTAGATAGGACTGCTCCGAGAAGGGTATGCCTTGACGTGGCGGAGTGGCTTAGCGTACATTTTTTTGCAAAAAAAAGTATCAACAAAATACCCTGGTTTTGTTAACATCTTTTACTAGCACTTGCTGCTTACTGTTACATATATCTTACAACAGAGTATTTATGCACGTTTGTCATACTGTGTTTTGTTTCTGTGTCTTAGTTCTTGGGTGGTGTGAACAAGGTCTTATTGACCTGTTCATTTTTTGTGCATGTTTCATGTGTTCTAAATCCATTGATTTCTTGCTCATGCAAGTCTTGGGAGATCCCCGCCTCTCTCTTTTGGGAGTTGCACATAAAAAGCCATTTTGCCCAGCGAGCCCATACCGGGCAGCACCTTTCTGAACCCTGCTTACTGTTACATATATCTTACAACAGAGTATTTTAATTGTACTTAAATACAGCAGTATTTAGACAAAAAAAATAAAAAAAATAAATACATTTGTTGTAGTGGTAGCTCTGTGACAGCTCATATCTGTACATGTAACATAGCAACATAGTTTTGAAGGCTGAAGGAAGACCTTATGTCCATCTAGTTCAGCCTATTTTTAGTGCAGCTGTTCTGCATTGTTGATCCTGGGGAAGGCATGCTCAAAGTTTGGCCAGTTTACGGTGGTTTTCTTTTTTTGTCCTGGCTGTCACTGTACTTAAATACAGCAGTATTTAGCCAAAAAAAAAATACAGCCCACACATTTGTCATAGTGGTATCTCCATGCTAGTTCATATCTGTGCATGCTCAAAGTTTGGCCAGTTTACGACGGTTTTATTTTTTTGTCCTGGCTGTCACTGTACTTACATACAGCAGTATTTAGCAAAAAAAAAACCAGGCCGCACACATAATAACTCTCAATCTTCAAATTAGAACACAGATAAGCAGGATGGAGACGTTAATTATGGTGTCATTGACGCTCACCCTCTTTGTGGATTCGTCAAAGTTTTGGAGGATGTTACATACAGTATGTCAGAAATCCATGTCCACTCCTCACATGTTATGTGTGAAAACAGAACTGAATACCAACAACCTTGTTGATGCTGGATGCTAGATTAGTCACCAACTGCCCTCTTCTGCTCACAAATCCTTTCCAACATCTGTAGTGCAGAGTTCCAAGGCCTGGGGGAATCACACACCAGTCATTGAGCCAGAAGCTGCAAGCGCTGCTAAATCACGGGAAGGGCGGATATAGCTGAAACTGACTTTCTAAAATGGGTATTTCGAGCGTTGCACTTTTCCGAGCAGATTTGCCAGCTCCGTGTCGCTTTTCAAAAAACGGTGACCAATTTGGTTAAGCGCATGAGCCAGGCATGGCACATGTGTGAGCTCACCTCGACACAGAGCAGCCACCAGGTTCCAGCCATTGTCACACACAACCATGTGGGTTCAGCCATCTCAGCCACCGATCTGCCTGCTCTTTCAGAGCTGTCCAAAACTATTCAGTATTTTGGGGTTTGTCACAGAAGCATTTTAGCTTCAGCACAGCCTGTTCCAGCTTTCATTTGGCAGTGCTGCAGTGCTTCCAGCTTGTGACTGATGTGCTACCTTTTGTAGATGGAGGTTAAAGAGGAGGCAAAGGAGGAGAAGGTGCAGGAGCTGTAGACTGTGGGGGCAACCCAGATTGACATAGGGCCCGCAATACTTGTGGTTTGGGAGGACGTGCACCATACCAAGGTTGGAGTGGGTCCCGGCTTCCACTATGTTAACCCATTGTGCCCTCAGTGAGATGTACCATCCCTGACCACAAGCACTTGTCCACGTGTTTGTGGTTAGGTTTTCTTTCCAAGTAACAGCATTGTGGAGGGCACGGGTAATGTTGTGGGACACATGCCTGTGTAATGTCGGGACGGCACACCGGGACAAATATTCCCGCATGTTCGTGCCCTCGGGGTGATACTCGACTCTGCCCTCTCTTTCAAGCTAAGATCCAAGCCCTTGCCTCCTCCTGCCCATTACAACTCAAAAACATTGCCTGGATCCGTACATTCCAAGAAAAATCAAAAATGTTTGTGCACATCCTCATGATCTCCCGTCTCGACTATTGTAACCTTATACTCTCTAGCCTCCCCTCTAGCACTCTTGCACCACTCAAGTCTATCCAAAACTCTGCTGCTAGAGTAATCCAACTGTCCCTCCATAATTCCCCAGCCTCTCCTCTCTGCCATGCCCTTCACTGCCTTCCTATTGCCCATAGGCTACAGTTCAAAACCCTAAATATGACATACAAAGCCTTCCACAACCTGTCTCCTCCATACATCTGTGACATGGTCTCCCAATGACTGACTGGGTCATGACTTATTCTACACAAACCCAGTGTGCCATCAGCAAGATGTACCATCCCTGCCCACAAGCACTCGTCCACGGGTTTGTGGTTAGGTGCACTTTCCCTGTAACAGCATTGTTGATGGCCCGGGTAAAGTTGTGGGACACGTGCCTGCTTGTGTAATGTCGTGATGGCATACCCAGCAGGTGGGGACTGAGTACCTTGTTACTGTCACCGCCATTCAGTTGCAGAAAGCGTCCATCTCCCATGAGCCTAATATGCAACATTTAGAGCTCAAGCAGACAAGAAATTTGTGAATTTAGTAATGTGGCCTGTGGGCCGTTGGCTGTGTCTTTCCGCTTACGGTCCAATGACTGGGCTATGGACAACTGAAGGCTGTGCTGGGACAAGGATGTGGACGTGCTTGATGATGGTGCAATTTGCCTGTGGTCAACAGCAGTTGCAGGGCATCCTTGCATGCACCGTGTACAGGGGATTGGCTTACAAACACAACAGCAGAAAAAGCAGTGGTATCACCCGCAGATACTGTTCATAGAGCCTGATGTTCAACCAACAAAGTCGGGTAGTTTGCTGCCATGTGCCTGATCATACTGGTGGTGATAAGGCTGGTAGTTTTACTACCCCTTCTGATGTAACCATGACCGGTGTTGCAAGTGTCCTTTTTGGGGTTATCGGCCAAGTCTTTTAAAAAAAAAACAAGACTGGTAGGGGGACAGTCATTATCTACATCTCCCACACCACCTCCTCACCTCAACACCTGTTTTTTGGAGTTCCCCAAGGCTCTGTTCTAGGACCCCTACTCTTCTCCATCTACACCTTCGGCCTGGGACAGCTAATGTAAAGGCACAGTTTGCAATACCATCACTACACCGATGACATGCATATCTACCTATCTGTACCTGACATCACCTCCTTACTGATCAAAATCACACGTCTTCCCGCTATATCATCCTTCTCATCTGCTCACCTTCAAAAAGTGGACATGGACAAATCAGAATGCATAATCTTTCAAGCATCTCACGCTGAATACACCTAAGAAATGTGTATGCCTGCTTAGATACCACTTTAGTAAGAGGTAAACTTTGCCCTAGAGAAAAAGAATTTCCAGACATTCACTGTCTTTTTTGCACATTTTTTGCAGCTGTGATCTTCATCTTATTGGTGTGGATATGGTAAATTTCTAAGTCGTCATCAATGCCATCACCATCCATATGTTGTAAAGAGGAAATCAGGTGTTTCCAAAGGTCGTGGTTATGTACGTTTTGTGCCATTCCTTTAACAGTGTTCGTTACACTAGGACAATTAATTTTAGACTGGAATATTAGGATATTATTGGTAATATGTATGGTTGAAGGTGAAGAAGCTGGTGCCACCGGTGTGTTTTTTATAGTTACGGACGGTGCACTCCTCTTTAAACTTAGTTTTTCACGAGCATCCATTGGTTTGTTTGGTTTTCCTCCAACACTAATCTGCTTTCTCTAATTCAGCATCTCACGAACATGTTGCAGTTTGCCCTTTATACAGACACGTGTGTCTTTGGCAACATATTTTGGACGGGCATTTCTTAGGCCAAGTCTCACACGCGCATCTGTTACACCGATCTTCAAACGGGCATGAAACCAATTCTGGTAATTGATGGTGGCTAAACGACGAATTATTGTTGGCTGTATCCTGGATCTTATACCTCCCATAGCCACTGCTGTTATTAATCATGTTATTTCCCATTCCTGTCATCACCATGCCCCTTTTCCAGATCACTTCATCCAACGATTCGTCCGCCATATTGTTACTAAAAATATGCACCTTCCCAGCAGTAACTGTGTAGGAAACCTTGTTAGATTTTCTCAAGGTGTTTATGATGCCCCTAAAAAAAGTTACACACTATGTTGATATCTACCCCACAGGGGAAAATGTTTGCCAGCCAACACACTTAATGTATGGGCATTCCAAGTCTAGGAGACCCACTCCTTTAAAATGGGCATAGTTTTTAATCAGGCCTCCCTCCATGTTCCAAGCTGCTCCAGCCAGTGTCAAAATCATAACAAGGGTGGGTGTTTTTGCTGGGTATTAAATACTTGTTATGGAAAAGGTTGAGGTGTACCCCACAGGGGAAAATGTTGGCCAGCCAACACACTTATGGTATGGGTATTACAAGTCTAGGAGACCCCCTCTTTTTTAATGGGACATTTTTTGTTAAAAGACCCTCCTCCATGTTTCTTCCAAGGGGGGATTGGAGTTATTGAGGTGCATATGGCTTGGTAGTAGGGCAGGCCTTGCAGTCAATGCATGAGAAAATAGAATGGGAGTACAAAATGAATAATGTGAAGTGGATTTTCCTGTGCCCATCCAGTATGAGGGTTCAAAGGCTTATTGCGGTGCATATGACATGGTAGCAGGGAAGGCCTTGCAGTCAATGCATAACAAACAGAATAGGAGTACAAAATGAATAATGTGAAGTGGATTTTTCTGGGCCCATCCAGTACCTGGGTTCTAAGGTATATTTGGGTGCATATGACTTGGAAGCAGGGCAGGCCTTGCATTCAGTACAACATTTTTTATAGACACCCTACTGGACATCTCGTGAAAGGGGCATTGGTGTGTCATAATTCTTGGCAGCCCATCTACTCACTGCATAGGCTATAACAGTTTAGGAGACCCACTGTTTAATAATGGCCTTTTAAGCAGATTAATGCTGCCTGATGCTCCTGTAAAAATAGGCTCTAAGACTTTAAGAGTCCCTCCTTCCTAAATGAAACACTTACATTGGGCTTGTTGTTCTGTCCGAGTACCCGAGTATTCCAATTTGCCCGACCCAAGCAACGAGCACCTTTTTTTTCCCATTTGTTTGAGTTGAGGATTTGTTGCAGTTTTGTAGTTTTGAATGATAGCTTTCAGTTTACCATGTAGTAGTACTGAAAATCTGGAATTATTTAAAGTGATGCAAAATGGTAAAGAATCAATAAAGCTATTTTGGGGGGTCCATTTTTGTATGGAGTATAAGGACTTAATAATTTTTTTAATTTTTTAAGGCTGTACGGTGATTGAAAAATGAAGATGATTCTGACTTTTTTGTTTTTCTTTATATCACTTAGCACATGGGTTAATTAATTTAATATTTTTGTTGATTTAGACTTTTACAGACCTGGTGATACCATGCGTGTTTATTTTTTTATTTATTTTTTCATTTTCAGAAGGAGAAAAATTGAAGTGATTTGATTTTTTTTTTTACAAGTAAGTTTATTACATTCCATTATTTAAGATTATAATAAAAATTATGATTTCAAAGGTGTTCATAATGGGCGGTGATGGGCTGCTGCCAAAGGATCCCTGCTACCATGGCAATGCATTGGCACTAACAATCACATATATTTGGCAGTGAGGACCCATTAAAATTCTGCTGTCAGTGATTGCAGCACCTAAATGGTTAAGCTAGCTCTGACCTTTGCTTTTAGGGGCAGATTTAAGCTGTCACCTCCCCTGTATATAGGGGTCTAAGCTTCTTACAGTGCAGGTGTATGGGATAGTCCTCTTTTTGTCAGGTAAATCCTAATCATCTAATAAGGAGAGGTAACAAGCTGAAATAGAAAAAAAAGTGCTTGTTTTAGTGAATAACCCTTTTAAATGGAATTTTCTGAGTAATTATCCTACAGCAAAATTTGATGAATGTTTGCCATTTTGTGGTGGCCACTGGGATTGGCAGAGAATTGTGAAGAGGAGAAAGCACATGGGCCAGAGGGAGGATCCATCCAGACATGATCCTCTCTGAAATTTTGCTAAGCTGATTATAACTAGAAATGCTCGAGTGCTTGTTTCGAATAACGAGTCAATGAGAAATATAATCCTACAAGAACAAGGAAGTCTGCCGGATATAAAAAAAAAAATATTTTGAAGCAAAGCGTGAAACGCGCATTGAGGCTTTGTGCTGCATTCTCAGGTTGTATGCTCCACTCTGCCTGTATATACCATATTTGCTGCTAATCTATATACCATACTTGCTGCTAATTTCTACTCTACTATCTATAAGGTTTTTGCCAATGTCATTTTTTTGAACAAACATCTGTTGGATAGTAAAAATGTTTCATTATACATTATATCTAACTTTGCAGCATACTTTATATTTACTACACCTTGGCTAACAAGACATATTGGATCCTATGCTGCACTGTTATGGCACCATAAATACTTTTGATTAAACTTCTTGCTATAACCACACCGAATGTAAGTCTTGGCCCTTTAGTATATAGTGGAAAAGGTAACTGGTGGCAATGTTTACCTCTCCCAGTGTGCTATTTGCCCCAATACTTACCTCCGTAAAATATTTAGACCTCTGAATTTACAAGTGTTCAAGACCTGTAGTAATTGGAACATCCATACACAGTTAAAACTAATGCATGAGCCACTTGGCTCCATATATATATATATATATATATCCTGTATATAGTGTATAGTGTTGAGCATTCCGATACCGCAAGTATCGGTATCGGCCGATACTTGCTGTATCGGAATTCCGATACCGACTTCCGATATTTTTTCAATATCGGAAGTCGGCATCGGAATCGGAAGTTCAAAGTTCATTGACAGCCAAAATTACGTCATCATGATGCGCGGTGTGTGCGCATCATGATGCGCCGTCATTTCGGGCCTTCCGGGGGTCACTGCCGGCCTGCCGGGGGGCTGTGTGGACTGCCCGGGGTCTGTACCAGCCTGCCGGGGGGCTGTGCCGGCCTGCCGGTGGTCTGTGCACCCTGTGGGGGTCTGTACCGGCCTGCCGGGGGGCTGTGCCGGCCTGCCGGTGGTCTGTGCACTCTGTGGGGGTCTGTACCGGCCTGCCGGGGGGCTGTGCCGGCCTGCCGGGGGGCTGTGTTGATGTCCGGGGGTCTGTGCAAGCATCGTCCGATGGGACTATAAGTCCCATCTGGCGATGCCTGCTACCATGACAGTGATTGACACATTAGCCAATGATGGGACAGTAGTAGTCCCATCATCCGGCTAATGTGTTAAATGTTAAAAAAAAAAAAAAATACTACATGCATACTACATACATACTACATGCATGCTACATACATACTACATGCTACATACATACTACATATATACTACATGCATGCTACATACATACTACATGCTACATACATACTACATATATACTACATGTATGCTACATACATACTGCATGCTACATACATACTACATACATACTACATACATACCACATATATACTACATACATACTACATGCATGCTACATACATACCACATACATACTACATACATACTACATACATACCACATATATACTACATACACTACATGCATGCTACATACATACTACATACATACCACATACATAACACATATATACTACATGCATGCTACATACATACTACATGCTACATACATACTACATATATACTACATACATACTACATACATACTACATACATGCTACATACATACTGCATGCTACATACATACTACATACATACTACATACATACTACATACATACCACATATATACTACATACATACTACATGCATGCTACATACATACTACATACATACTACATACATAATACATGCATGCTACATACATAACACATATATACTACATGCATGCTACATACATAATACATGCTACATACATACCACATACATACTACATACATACTACATGCATGCTACATACATACTACATGCTACATACATACTACATATATACTACATGCATGCTACATACATACTACATGCTACATACATACTACATATATACTACATACATACTACATACATACTACATGCATGCTACATACATACTGCATGCTACATGCATGCTACATACATACTACATACATACTACATGCTACATACATACCACATATATACTACATACATACTACATACAATACATTCATACAATACATACATAGACATACAGTACATATAACATAGAGTAACATACTTACCAATACTTGTCACATTGTTCCCCGAAGCCATTGTCTTTTACGGAATAAATATTAACATAACAAACCACAAAAATACTCACCCACGATCCGAAGCAGTCCACGAGTGTGTCCCACGACGATCTTGGGTAGAGAACGGCAGCATCAGCTGTTGCTGCCGTTCTCTACGGGCTGCAGGAATCCAATGACGGAAGGTAGGTATCCTTCCGCACTGTATTCCTCCGCCACTTAAAAAAAAAAGTCCCTAGTCTCACTTTATGCCATTGCTGCGTGGGAAATTCCCACACAGCAATGGCATAAAGTGAGACTAGGGACTTTTTTTTTTTTAAGTGGTGGAGGAATACAGTGCGGAAGGATACCTACCTTCCGTCATTGGATTCCTGCAGCCCGTAGAGAACGGCAGCAACAGCTGATGCTGCCGTTCTCTACCCAAGATCGTCGTGGGACACACTCGTGGACTGCTTCGGATCGTGGGTGAGTATTTTTGTGGTTTGTTATGTTAATATTTATTCCGTAAAAGACAATGGCTTCGGGGAACAATGTGACAAGTATTGGTAAGTATGTTACTCTATGTTATATGTACTGTATGTCTATGTATGTATTGTATGAATGTATTGTATGTAGTATGTATGTAGTATATATGTGGTATGTATGTAGCATGTAGTATGTATGTAGTATGTATGTAGCATGCATGTAGCATGCAGTATGTATGTAGCATGCATGTAGTATATATGTAGTATGTATGTGGTATGTATGTAGCATGTAGTATGTATGTAGCATGCATGTAGTATGTATGTAGTATATATGTAGTATGTATGTAGCATGTAGTATGTATGTAGCATGCATGTAGCATGTAGCATGCATGTAGTATGTATGTAGTATGTATGTAGCATGTAGTATGTATGTAGCATGCATGTAGTATATATGTAGTATGTATGTAGCATGTAGTATGTATGTAGCATGCATGTAGTATGTATGTGGTATGTATGTAGCATGTAGTATGTATGTAGCATGCATGTAGTATATATGTGTTATGTATGTAGCATGTAGCATGCATGTAGCATGCATGTAGTATGTATGTAGTATGTATTTGGTATGTATGTAGCATGTAGCATGCATGTAGTATGTATGTAGTATATATGTGGTATGTATGTAGCATGTAGTATGTATGTAGCATGCAGTATGTATGTAGCATGCATGTAGTATATATGTAGTATGTATGTAGCATATATGTAGTATGTATGTAGCATGTAGTATGTATGTAGCATGCAGTATGTATGCAGCATGCATGTAGTATATATGTAGTATGTATGTAGCATATATGTAGTATGTATGTAGCATGTAGTATATATGTAGTATGCATGTTGCATGCATGTAGTATATATGTAGTATGTATGTTGCATGTAGTATATATGTAGTATGCATGTTGCATGCATGTAGTATATATGTAGTATGTATGTTGCATGTAGTATATATGTAGTATGTATGTTGCATGTAGTATATATGTAGTATGAATGTAGCATGTATGTAGTATGTAGTATGAATGTAGCATGTATGTAGTATGCATGTTGTATGTATGTAGCATGTATGTAGCATGTAATTTTTTTTTTTTTTTTTTTTTTTACATTCAACACATTAGCCGGATGATGGGACTACTACTGTCCCATCATTGGCTAATGTGTCAATCACTGTCATGGTAGCAGGCATCGCCCGATGGGACTTGTAGTCCCATCGGACGATGCCTGCACAGACCCCCGAAGCCTGCACAGACCACCGGCAGGCCGGCACAGCCCGCCGGCAGGCCGGCACAGCCCACCGGAGCCTGCACAGCCCACCGGCAGGCCGGCACAGCCCCCCGGCAGGCCGGCACAGCCCACCGGAGCCTGAACAGACCACCGGCAGGCCGGCACAGCCCCCCGGCAGGCCGGCACAGCCCACCGGAGCCTGCACAGACCACCGGCAGGCCGGCACAGCCCCCCGGCAGGCCGGCACAGACCACCGGAGCCTGCACAGACCCCCTGGCAGGCCGGCACAGCCCCCCGAAAGGCCCGTACAGACCCCAGAGAGGCTGTACAAGGCAAAAACAGGGTTTTTCTTATTCCGATACCGGAAGTCCCATAGACTTGAATGGGACTTCCGGTATCGGAATCGGCGATACCGATACTTTTTTTTAAGATCGGCCGATCCATTCCGATCCGATACTTTGAAGTATCGGACAGTATCGCTCAACTCTAATAGTGTATATATATATACACACATAATCAAAATTGTTGGTACCCCTCGTTTATTGACAGAAAAACCCACAATGGTCACAGAAATAACTTGAATCTCACAAAAGTAATAATAAATCAAAAATCTATGAAAATGAACAAATGAAGACATTGCTTTTCACCCATGCTTTCACAGAATTTAAAATAAAAATAAAACTCAGGAAATAGACCTGGACAGAAATGATGGTACTCTTAACTTAATATTTTATTGCACAACCTTTTGAGCCAATTCAGCTAGTATACAGTTAGGTCATATATATTTGGACAGAGACAACATTTTTCTAATTTTGGTTCTAGACATTACCACAATGAATTTTAAACAAAACAATTCAGATGCAGTTGAAGTTCAGACTTTCAGTTTTCATTTGAGGGTATCCACATTAAAATTGGATGAAGGGTTTAGGAGTTTCAGCTCCTTAACATGTGCCACCCTGTTTTTAAAGGTACCAAAAGTAATTGGACAGATTAAATAATTGTAAATAATATGTTCATTTCTAGTACTTGGTTGAAAACCCTTTGTTGACAATGACTGCCTGAAGTCTTGAACTCATGGATATCACCAGACGCTGTGTTTCCTCCTTTTTGATGCTCTGCCAGGCCTTCACTGTGGTGGTATTCAGTTGTTGTTTGTTTTTGGGCCTTTCTGTCTGAAGTTTAGTCTGTGACAAGTGAAATGCATGCTCAATTGGGTTGAGATCAGGTGACTGACTTGGCCATTCAAGAATATTCCACTTCTTTGCTTTAATAAACTCCTGGGTTGCTTTGGCTTTATGTTTTGGGTCATTGTCCATCTGTAGTATGAAACGACGACCAATCAGTTTGGCTGCGTTTGGCTGGATCTGAGCACACAGTATGGCTCTGAATACCTCAGAATTCATTCGGCTGCTTCTGTCCTGTGTCACATCATCAACAAACACTAGTGACTCAGTGCCACTGGCAGCCATGCATGCCCAAGCCATCACACTGCCTCCGCCGTGTTTTACAGATGATGTGGTATGGTTTGGATCATGAGCTGTACCACGTCTTCGCCATACTTTTCTCTTTCCATCATTCTGGTAGAGGTTGATCTTGGTTTCATCTGTCCAAAGAATGTTCTTCCAGAACTGTGCTGGCTTTTTTAGATGTTTTAGCAAAGTCGCCAGTCTAGCCTTTTGATTCTTGATGCTTATGAGTGGCTTGCACTGTGCAGTGAACCCTCTGTATTTACTTTCATGCAGTCTTCTCTTTATGGTAGATTTGGATATTGATACGCCTCCCTCCTGGAGAGTGTGGTTCACTTGGTTGGCTGTTGTGAAGGGGTTTCTCTTCACCATGGAGACTATTCTGCGATCATCCACCACAGTTGTCTTCCGTGGGCGCCCAGGTCTTTTTGCATTGATGAGTTCACCAGTGCTTTCCTTCTTTCTCAGGATGTACCAAACTGTAGATTTTGCCACTCCTAATGTTGTAGCAATTTCTCGGATGGGTTTTTTCTGTTTTTGCAGCTTAAGGATGGCTTGTTTCACCTGCATGGAGAGCTCCTTTGACAGCATGTTTCCTTCACAGCAAAACCTTCCAAATGCAAGCACCACACCTCAAATCAACTCCAGGCCTTTTATCTGCTTAATTGAGAATGACATAACAAAGGGATTGCCCACACCTGTTCATGAAATTGCCTTGGAGTCAATTGTCCAATTACTTTTGGTCCCTTTAAAAACAGGGTGGCACATGTTAAGGAGCTGAAACTCGTAAACCCTTCATCCAATTTTAATGTGGATACCCTCAAATGAAAGCTGAAAGTCTGAACTTCAACTGCACCTGAATTGTTTTGTTTAAAATTCATTGTGGTAATGTCTAGAACCAAAATTAGAAAAATGTTGTCTCTGTCCAAATATATATGAACCTAACTGTATATATACAGTATATATATATTTGTAAATATTATTTCACCAAGAAGGCATAACAGCCTAAGTATTTAATCTTACAAGTGTATTTTCAGTGTATTTATTCTACTTTGTTACATCATATAGTCTAATTCCATCCTTATATAATATTCAGTAATAAGATGGAATACTGTATATTTTTTAGGATTATATAGGATTTGAATAATGCTTTTTTCTTTGGATACTTATTCCGAATAGGATATGGCATGCACCCTATGCATGCATCATTTTTTGTAATTGTATTCCTCTCATTTTATCTATTTAGCAACAAACCAAGGCCCAACACTTTAAACAGAACAACAGGCGGTAACCCATGAAAATAAACCGCCATAACAGTAGTAGGTTCTGCTCCATAAACATGGAGAAAAAGGAGAAAAAAGGAGCTGACAAATCTGGATAATGTATAAAAAAGTTAATACAATCTTTATTAAGTTCTAGCACAAACAATACATATAAATAGCAAAATTGCAGATAATCAATTGACACCAATATCAGGAACTAACTTGCGGGGGGAAATGGTACATATCACCAAGTGCACTCAGAAGATTTTGGCCAAAATAGTATATAAAATACGCCGGCATATTCAAAAACCAACACAAATGCCCATAAATAGCCTCAGTAGTAGGTTTAAAGGATAATTATCCTAAGGGCCAGTTAGCCAGTATGCGAACAGGCGGTATACACCAGTGACGATAAGCTAAATCAGTGACATATTAACAATTGCATCATATATGGCGCCAAATACCAAATAGATGAAGCTTACCAAACAGTGCACAGGTGCCCCAGGCCGTGAGAATACCCTCGATGCGCGTTTCGCGCTCAAAACAGGCGCTTTCTCAAGGAGGATAGAAACTGAGATGGACTGAAGAACCTTTTGTAGTGGTAGTAACGGTCACATGTGCCATCATGTGTCCCGTGTGAGCCAATAGAGACGGCCGTAGCAGCGCATGCACCGTGCTACCGCCAGGTCCTCTACCATGGAGCAGGCGCCAGGCTACAGAGCGCACATGCAGGGAAATTATCCCCCGCGCCTGCGTCTGAAGACAGAGAGACACCGACTCCATGGGGAGGACAACTGGGGAGCACAGATCGCATGCACACAGCCAAAAAATAAGCACGTAGATCATAATACAGACCACTGGTGTAAATATTACAAGATTGCATATATAAATAGACATCATACTATTAAAAACACACACATATAATGGGTACAAATCTGAGACCTTAAGATCAAGTAGGCAGTAATGACAAAAACACATTTTTACAAAGAGAGAAATTTAAATATTTATGGCCACATACACTGTGTCCCCAATGAATCAATAATATGTATATAGAAACTGTCCATAAATCACGAAAAACTAGGGGACAGGTGGCAGATCAACATGTGGAGTCAAATCTTCGCAAAAATTTCATGTCAACACGACTGCATAACTGGAGCAAACATCCGCAGCATACGTCCCGAAATGTCCCATTGTCCAAGACAGCCAACAAATAGAGTTGAGCGATACCAGCCGATACTTGAAAATATCGGATCGGAATGGATCGGCCGATCTTAAAAAAAAGTATCGGTATCGCCGATTCCGATACCGGGAACCAATGCAAGTCAATGGGGCCAAAATATCGGAATTAAAAAAAACCTTTTCTTTCCTTGTAGGTTAATTCTACATGAAGAAAAACAACTAAGAATAATGTAGAATGTATTGTGGGAGGTGGAGGAGACATTAAAGCCATAGAGGTTTAGCCCAATCAAATGGAATAGCAGGAATTAAACTTTTTTTTTAAAGACGTTAGGAGTTACAAAGATATTGACTATGTTAGCCTCATTTATATTTTGCCAGACATGTATGTCTTCTTCTTCTTTCTTCTTTCTTCTTCTTTCTTATTCTTCTTCCTTTTTTTACCCTCTTCTTCTTATTCCTTTTTTTACATTCTTCTTCTTCTTCTTCTTCCTTTTTTTACATTCTTCTACTTCCTTTTTTTACATTCTTCTTCTTATTCCTTTTTTTACATTCTTCTTCTTCTTCCTTTTTTTAAATTCTTCTACTTCCTTTTGTTACATACTTCTTCTTCTTCCTTTTCTTACATTCTTCATATTCTTCTTATTCAACAATTATTATTCTACATATTCAACTTCTTCATCTTCTTCCTATTCTTCTTCATCATATTCTTGTTTGTGTCAGGCATTCCTGTAGTTGTTATCTAGAAAAGTTAGAAGTTTACACCTTCCGTTCTGCCTGTCACAAAAGATTTACAACAGGATTTGTCCGCGTTCAGTTTGGCCTGCAGCAGCAGGCCTTTTCCAGGGGCACCACGAGGAGGAACGGACTCAGCCCCATACACTGCTTAGTCTTCTTCTGCTTATAAATAAGATAATATCATTTGCTCAGAGTATTAGTCTTATGCTTAATGTTCTTCTGCTTTGTTTTTTTATGCTTCTTTGTCTTCTCTCTCTTGTTGTTCTGCATCTTGGTGGTTGTCTTCCTGTTCTTTGTCCTCTTGAACCAGCTGACGGTACTGGCACCCGTAGGGGCAGCAGAAGGAACAAGAGCCAATGGCACTACCGAGGACCAGCTGACGGTGCTGGAACCCGGTTACTAAGCAGGAGGTACCTGTGCTACAAAGCACTACCAAGGACCAGCAGACGTTGCTGGAACTCGGATACCGAGATGGAGGCACCTAGGCCAAAGGCTCTGACGAGAACCAGCTGACGGTGCTGGAACCCGGAGGGGTAGCATAAGCTGCAAGAGCAAATGGAAATAGCGAGGACCAGCTGACAGTGCTGGCACCCGGAGGGGCAGCAGAAGGAATAAGAGCCAATGGCACAACCGAGGACCAGCTGACGGTGCTGGAACCCGGTTACTAAGCAGGAGGTACCTGTGCTACAAAGCACTACCAAGGACCAGCAGACGTTGCCGGAACTCGGATACCGAGATGGAGGCACCTAGGCCAAAGGCTCTGACGAGAACCAGCTGACGGTGCTGGAACCCGGAGGGGTAGCATAAGCTGCAAGAGCAAATGGAAATAGCAAGGACCAGCTGACAGTGCTGGCACCTGGAGGGGCAGCAGAAGGAATAAGAGCCAATGGCACAACCGAGGACCAGCTGACGGTGCTGGAACCCGGTTACTAAGCAGGAGGTACCTGTGCTACAAAGCACTACCAAGGACCAGCAGACGTTGCCGGAACTCAGATACCGAGATGGAGGCACCTAGGCCAAAGGCTCTGACGAGAACCAGCTGACGGTGCTGGAACCCGGAGGGGTAGCATAAGCTGCAAGAGCAAATGGAAATAGCGAGGACCAGCTGACAGTGCTGGCACCCGGAGGGGCAGCAGAAGGAATAAGAGCCAATGGCACAACCGAGGACCAGCTGATGGTGCTGGAACCCGGTTACTAAGCAGGAGGTACCTGTGCTACAAAGCACTACCAAGGACCAGCAGACGTTGCCAGAACTCGGATACCGAGATGGAGGCACCTAGGCCAAAGGCTCTGACGAGAACCAGCTGACGGTGCTGGAACCCGGAGGGGTAGCATAAGCTGCAAGAGCAAATGGAAATAGCGAGGACCAGCTGACAGTGCTGGCACCCGGAGGGGCAGCAGAAGGAATAAGAGCCAATGGCACAACCGAGGACCAGCTGAAGGTGCTGGAACCCGGTTACTAAGCAGGAGGTACCTGTGCTACAAAGCACTACCAAGGACCAGCAGACGTTGCCGGAACTCGGATACCGAGATGGAGGCACCTAGGCCAAAGGCTCTGACGAGAACCAGCTGACGGTGCTGGAACCCGGAGGGGTAGCAGAAGTTACCCCTGAAAAGCAAAGTTGGCATGCCGCAAGCTGGCCGCAGTTACCGAATCACACAGTCCTACAGGGGGTGCTTGTCCTACTGGCACTACAGAACAAGCCTTTCTTACCAGAACCCGCAGTCCACATAGGAAGCACCTAAACTGCTGGCACCCTAGCCTCGGCTAACCCAACCGCAACACGACATAGCAACTTGGGGTGGCAAACTGACATTGACACTTCCCGGAAACAGCAGGCAGGGCTGGAACCAAGCTGGGCAGGAGGGAGTACCCGTGCCAAAGTCAGTTATGAGCAGCAACTGGCGATGTTGGAGCCCAGGGACAAGCACTTAGCAGGCTGAGGCCTGATGTGCTGTCAATTGGGAGGCAGCAGGACAGATTGCCATCAAAACAGCAGGGGAACAGCTGACGTTACTGAACCCCACAAACACAGGAGCTAGTGTTTTACTCTGTGAAGACGGCACTTCCGAGCAACAACTGGCTGTGTTGAAGCCCAGGGACAAGCACGGAGCAGGCTGAGGCTGCATTGAAGAAATTTTAAGATCGGTTGTAGACTTCTACTAATTTTAACCAAGCTCCACTTAGGCCTGTGGCTTCACTGATTTTCGTATTTCCCCTGTCCTCCAACCCCGCCAGTTACAGCTCCGAAGAGGCGTCTGCACAATCCACACTTGTTCCTGTGTTACAGGTGTTCAGTCCGGTCAGTTAATCCCCTGATGTGTGTCCGGCAATGTCGCCTGCTCTGTCCACATTCCCATAACTATGGGAATGTGGACAGAGCAGGCGACATTGCCGGACACACATCAGGGGATTAACTGACCGGACTGAACACCTGTAACACAGGAACAAGTGTGGATTGTGCAGATGCCACTTCGGAGCTGTAACTGGCAGGGTTGGAGGACAGGGGAAATACGAGAGACAGTGGAGCCACAGGCCTAATTGGAGCACGGTTAAAAATCAGTAGTGGTACGACTGTGTAGGCAGCAGGAGACTTTGCCATCCACACAGCAGGGGATCAGCTGATGTTACTGAACCCCACTGAGACACGGGAGCAAGTGTCTCTTTCCGTGTGGACGGCACTTCCGAGCTACAACTGGCTGTGTTGAAGCCCAGGAAATAGGAGGGTGTAGGCAGAGGCCTACTGTATTTGGAATGTGGAGACAGCAGGAGAGACTGCCATCCACACAGCAGGGGATCAGCTGACGTTACTGAACCCCACTGAGACATGGGAGCAAGTATCTCTTTCCGTGTGGACGGCACTTCCGAGCTACAACTGGCTGTGTTGAAGCCCAGGAAATAGGAGGGTGTAGGCAGAGGCCTACTGTATTTGGAATGTGGAGACAGCAGGAGAGACTGCCATCCACACAGCAGGGGATCAGCTTGCGTTACTGAACCCCACTGAGACACGGGAGCAAGTGTCTCTTTCCGTGTGGACGGCACTTCCGAGCTACAACTGGCTGTGTTGAAGCCCAGGAAATAGGAGGGTGTAGGCAGAGGCCTACTGTATTTGGAATGTGGAGACAGCAGGAGAGACTGCCATCCACACAGCAGGGGATCAGCTGACGTTACTGAACCCCACTGAGACACGGGAGCAAGTATCTCTTTCCGTGTGGACGGCACTTCCGAGCTACAACTGGCTGTGTTGAAGCCCAGGAAATAGGAGGGTGTAGGCAGAGGCCTACTGTATTTGGAATGTGGAGACAGCAGGAGAGACTGCCATCCACACAGCAGGGGATCAGCTGACGTTACTGAACCCCACTGAGACACGGGAGCAAGTATCTCTTTCCGTGTGGACGGCACTTCCGAGCTACAACTGGCTGTGTTGAAGCCCAGGAAATAGGAGGGTGTAGGCAGAGGCCTACTGTATTTGGAATGTGGTAACAGCAGGAGAGACTGCCATCCACACAGCAGGGGATCAGCTGACGTTACTGAACCCCACTGAGACACGGGAGCAAGTGTCTCTTTCCGTGTGGACGGCACTTCCGAGCTACAACTGGCTGTGTTGAAGCCCAGGAAATAGGAGGGTGTAGGCAGAGGCCTACTGTATTTGGAATGTGGAGACAGCAGGAGAGACTGCCATCCACACAGCAGGGGATCAGCTGACGTTACTGAACCCCACTGAGACACGGGAGCAAGTATCTCTTTCCGTGTGGACGGCACTTCCGAGCTACAACTGGCTGTGTTGAAGCCCAGGAAATAGGAGGGTGTAGGCAGAGGCCTACTGTATTTGGAATGTGGTGACAGCAGGAGAGACTGCCATCCACACAGCAGGGGATCAGCTGACGTTACTGAACCCCACTGAGACACGGGAGCAAGTGTCTCTTTCCGTGTGGACGGCACTTCCGAGCTACAACTGGCTGTGTTGAAGCCCAGGAAATAGGAGGGTGTAGGCAGAGGCCTACTGTATTTGGAATGTGGAGACAGCAGGAGAGACTGCCATCCACACAGCAGGGGATCAGCTGACGTTACTGAACCCCACTGAGACACGGGAGCAAGTATCTCTTTCCGTGTGGACGGCACTTCCGAGCTACAACTGGCTGTGTTGAAGCCCAGGAAATAGGAGGGTGTAGGCAGAGGCCTACTGTATTTGGAATGTGGTGACAGCAGGAGAGACTGCCATCCACACAGCAGGGGATCAGCTGACATTACTGAACCCCACTGAGACAAGGGAGCAAGTGTCTCTTTCCGTGTGGACGGCACTTCCGAGCTACAACTGGCTGTGTTGAAGCCCAGGAAATAGGAGGGTGTAGGCAGAGGCCTACTGTCTTTGGAATGCGGAGATAGCAGGAGAGACTGCCATCTCCACAGCAGGGGAACAGCTGGCAGTGCTGAACCCCACTAACACTCGAACGAATGTGTTTGGCTCTGTGGAGATGACACTTCTGAACACCAACTGACGCTGTTGGAGCCCAGGATTAGGCAAGGAGCAGGCTGGGGCCTGTTGCTTTTGGCAGGTGAAGGCAGCATGAGACTTGCCATCTCCACAGCAGGGGAACAGCTGGCAGTGCTGAACCCCACTAACACTTGAACGAATGTGTTTGGCTCTGTGGAGATGACACTTCTGAACACCAACTGACGCTGTTGGAGCCCAGGATCAGGCGTGGAGCAGGCTGGGGCCTACTGGATTTTGGCAGGTGTAGGCAGCAGGAGACTTGCCATCTCCACAGCAGGGGAACAGCTGGCAGTGCTGAACACCACTAACACTCGAACGAATGTGTTTGGCTCTGTGGAGACGACACTTCTGAACACCAACTGACGCTGTTGGAGCCCAGGATTAGGCGAGGAGCAGGCCGGGGCCTGTTGCTTTTGGCAGGTGAAGGCAGCAGGAGACTTGCCATCTCCACAGCAGGGGAACAGCTGGCAGTGCTGAACCCCACTAACACTTGAATGAATGTGTTTGGCTCTGTGGAGACGACACTTCTGAACACCAACTGAAGCTGTTAGAGCCCAGGATTAGGCGAGGAGCAGGCTGGGGCCTGTTGCTTTTGGCAGGTGAAGGCAGCAGGAGACTTGCCATCTCCACAGCAGGGGAACAGCTGGCAGTGCTGAACCCCACTAACACTCGAACGAATGTGTTTGGCTCTGTGGAGACGACACTTCTGAACACCAACTGACGCTGTTGGAGCCCAGGATTAGGCGAGGAGCAGGCTGGGGCCTGTTGCTTTTGGCAGGTGAAGGCAGCAGGAGACTTGCCATCTCCACAGCAGGGGAACAGCTGGCAGTGCTGAACCCCACTAACACTTGAACGAATGTGTTTGGCTCTGTGGAGACGACACTTCTGAACACCAACTGACGCTGTTGGAGCCCAGGATTAGGCGTGGAGCAGGCTGGGGCCTACTGGATTTTGGCAGGTGAAGGCAGCAGGAGACTTGCCATCTCCACAGCAGGGGAACAGCTGGCAGTGCTGAACCCCACTAACACTTGAACGAATGTGTTTGGCTCTGTGGAGACGACACTTCTGAACACCAACTGACGCTGTTGGAGCCCAGGATTAGGCGAGGAGCAGGCTGGGGCCTGTTGCTTTTGGCAGGTGAAGGCAGCAGGAGACTTGCCATCTCCACAGCAGGGGAACAGCTGGCAGTGCTGAACCCCACTAACACTCGAACGAATGTGTTTGGCTCTGTGGAGACGACACTTCTGAACACCAACTGACGCTGTTGGAGCCCAGGATTAGGTGAGGAGCAGGCTGGGGCCTGTTGCTTTTGGCAGGTGAAGGCAGCAGGAGACTTGCCATCTCCACAGCAGGGGAACAGCTGGCAGTACTGAACCCCACTAACACTTGAACGAATGTGTTTGGCTCTGTGGAGACGACACTTCTGAACACCAACTGACGCTGTTGGAGCCCAGGATTAGGCGTGGAGCAGGCTGGGGCCTACTGGATTTTGGCAGGTGAAGGCAGCAGGAGACTTGCCATCTCCACAGCAGGGGAACAGCTGGCAGTGCTGAACCCCACTAACACTTGAACGAATGTGTTTGGCTCTGTGGAGACGACACTTCTGAACACCAACTGACACTGTTGGAGCCCAGGATTACGCATGCCGCATGCAGAGGCCAATGGGCAGCGGTTTTTATGGAGGTTGTTGACTACTACTGATTCTAACCATGCTCCACTTAGGCCTCTGGCTCCACTGTCTCTACTATTTACCCTGGCCTCCAACCCCGCCAGCTACATCTCTGAAGTGGCGTCAGCACAATCTACACTTGTTCCTGTGTTACTGGTGCTCAGTCCCGTCAGTTGATCCCCTGATGTTTGTCCGGCAAGTTCGCCAGCTCTGTCCTCATTCCCACTACTGGTTATGGGAATGTGGACAGAGCAGGAGACCATGCCGGACACACATCAGGGGATAAACTGATGGGACTGAGCCACAGGAACACAGGAACAAGTGTAGATTGTGCTGACGCCACTTCAGAGATGTAGATGGCGGGGTTGGAGGTCAGGGGAAATAGTAGAGACAGTGGAGCCAGAGACCTAAGTTGGGCACGGTTAAAAATCAGTAGTGGTTTGAATGTTGATGAAGCTGGTGACTTTGCCGTCCACACAGCAGGGGATCAGCTGGCGTTACTGAACCCCACTAACACAGGAGCTAGTGTGTTTCTCTGTGCAGACGACACATCTGAGCGACAACTGGCTGTGTTGAAGCACAGGGATTATAGTTCAGGTGGTGGAAAAATGAACACACCAGCAGACCTGGATACAGTTGCCAACCACTAATTTAGTGTGTAAGAGGAATGGCAAAGTCTTTGGAGATCCAGGCCTTGTTCATTTTCAGAAAAGTCAGCCGGTCAACATTATCTGAAGATAGTCGCGTGCGACGGTCTGTTAGTACACCACCTGCGGCACTAAAGACACGTTCCGATAATACACTGGCAGCAGGGCAAGCCAGCACCTCCAATGCATACTGGCTAAGCTCTGGCCATGTATCCAGCTTAGAGACCCAAAACTTGAAGGGGGAAGAGCCATCTGGGAGTACAGTGACAGGGCAAGACATGTAGTCTGACACCATCTGACGGAAGCGTTGCCTCCTGCTGACTCGAGGCGTTGCTGATGGTGTAGACAATTGTGGTGGACACACAAAACTTTGCCACATTTGGGCCATAGTGGTCTTGCCTTGTGCTGCGGCACTGCCTCTGATCCCTCTTTGTGCAGAGTTTCCTCCACTGCCTCGACGCACAGAGCTGCTTTGTAAAGCACTAGCAACAATGCTGTCGGGTGGAATGGAAAACATTATGGACTGCACCAGTGACTCTTCGTACTCCCGCAGTTTACGCTCCCGGTTCAACGTTGGTATGAGCCTTTGTACGCTGTCCCGGTAGCGAGGATCTAGGAGGGTGTACACCCAATAATCAGCCGAGACGAGAATGTGGGCGATGCGGCGGTCGTTTCTCAGGCACTGCAGCATGAAATCAACCATGTGCTGCAGACTCCCAACTGCCAAAGAACCGCTGTCCCCTGTTTGAGGCGTGACCTCGGCCTGCTCTGCATCACCCCACCCTCGCTGTACATACTGAGTAGAGGTTTGTGTACCTCCCTCCTCTGGAGAGATGTCTTCCTCCTCCATCGACTCCTCCTCATCCTCCTCACAAAGTGTCCCCTGCCTAGGCCTTTGTGAGGAAACACGTAGCGCAGACTGTCCAGAAGCAGATGGCATTTGGGACTCCTCATCCTCCACCTCTTCCGAAACCTCATCCCTTAGTGCTTGCAGTGTTTGTTGAAGCAGGCAGATAAGGGGGACAGTCATGCTGACTAGTGCATCATCTGCACTCGCCATCCGCGTGGATTCATCGAAGGCATGCAAAACGAGGCAGATGTCCTTCATAGAGGCCCACTCAATGGTGCTGAAGTGTGAACGGCGCACAGTGCGACTTGTTTGCGCCTGATGCAGCTGGTACTCCATGACTGCTGCCTGCTGCTCACACAACCGCTCCAACATATGTAACGTTGAATTCCACCGGGTGGGTAGGTCACATATGATGCGATGTTCCGGAAGGCCAAGCGCGATCTTGCCGTGCTGGAACGCCGCAAGTGAGCGCACTCTATGCGGACCTTGTGCAACAGTGCATCAAGATCCGGATAGTCCCTCAGAAAGCTCTGCACGACCAAGTTAAGCACATGTGCCAGACATGGGATGTGTGTGAGGTTGCCTAGGCCAAGAGCTGCCACCAGATTTCGGCCATTGTCACACACTACCAAGCCCGGCTGGAGATTCGCTGGCCCAAACCACACATCGCTCTCCAGCTTGATAGCATTCCAGAGCTCCTGCGCTGTGTGGCTTCGATTCCCCAAAGAAATTAATTTGAGTACAGCCTGTTGATGTTTGGCCACGGCTGTGCTCATATCGGTCGTAACAGGCTCCTGCTCTGCTGTTTCTGAGGAACTTGAGTAGGAGGAGGAGTCTATGTGTACAGACTGGAGTCCTGCAATCCGTGGCGTTGGAAGAACACGTACAGCGCCACTCTCCAGATCTGTACCCGGCTCCACAACATTGACCCAGTGGGCAGTGAGGGAAAGGTATCGTCCCTGTCCATGGTTACTGGTCCACGCATCGGTGGTCAGGTGGACCTTGCTGCTAACGGCGTTTAGTAGCGCATGTTTTATTTTGCCCTCAACATGTTTCTGCAGGGCAGGGACGGCTCGCCTGCTGAAATAAAAGCGGCTGGGCACGTTGTATTGGGGGACTGCCAATGCCATTAAGTCCCGGAAGGTGTCAGTGTCCACCAGCCTGAATGACAGCATTTCAACTGCCAGAAGTTTGGCAATGCCAGCATTCAGAGACTGTGCTCGGGGATGGTTTGCCGAGTAAGGGCGCCTTTTATCCCATGCCTGTGCTACCGATGGCTGTGATGGATGGGAACGTGCTGCTATGGGTGGAATCTGACAGGGTCTCCGGACAACAGTGGCAGAGGTTCTTCCTTGGCGATCCTGTGAGGAAGTCGAACCAGCAGTGTGTGAGCTGGAGGAAGAGGCCCCAACACGAACTGAAGAGGTGGTAGGTGGTGCTGTACGTTGGCCTACGTCTTCAGGGTGTCTCTGCAACTCCAACTCGTGCTTGGTCCGCACATGTTTCCACATATTTGTGGTATTGAGGTTGCTGACATTTCTCCCTCTTTTGACTATCTGATGACACAGCTTGCATTTGACAAAGCAAATGTCATCTGCAACTGTGTCAAAAAAGGACCATGCACTGCAACTCTTGGGAGCGCCCGTTTTGCCTTTGGAATGAGGAATGCTCCTAACGGGTGCCGAAGTGGAGGGTACAGGCAACCAAGTCTTCCCCCTCCCTCTGCCTCCTGTTTTGGCCGGTAGGGGAATCTCTTCCTCCGAGCTGCTCCCACCACCTTCCTGTTCCTCACGCCATGATGGGTCAAGGACCTCATCATCTTCCCTCCCCTCTTCAAACAGCTGCTTCTCCGGGGTTGTCTCGCCAGCACCGTACGCACCAGAAAGTGGCAACTGAGTCTCGTCATCATCTGATGCGTACTGAGGTGTGCTGACCATAGGCACTGGCCCACTCGCCTCTTCAGATTCAGAGGGACAAAGAAGTTGCGCATCACTGCATACTCCCTCTTCTTCACATTCAGGAATGCTGCTTGGCTGGCCCCCTCTTTCCAAGCCAACAGATTCCGAGAACAGAAGTAGAGACTGTGATGGCTCCTGTCCATGTCTCTCTGACTGCCTGGGCACTTTGGCAGGTGGTGAAGAGACAGATGGTTGCTCTTCGGTGCTCTGGTCCTGAGAGGCTGTGGAAGTAATTGAAGTCGATGCGTTAGCTGCCATCCATCCGACAACGGCTTCAATTTGTTCCTCCCGTAGCGGTGGGGTACGTTGAGGACCTACAAAGCTGCGCATAAAGGACTGTTGCCTGCTAAAACTGGGGGATGCTGATCCACTGGTGCCCGCAGCAGGCCCAGAATCCCCACGTCCTCTACCTGCAGAATCCCCACGTCCTCTCCCTGCAGAATCCCCACGTCCTCTCCCTGCTGAAACTCCACGCCCACGCCCACGCCCACGCGCCTTACTCCCTGCCTTCTTCATCTTGCCAGACTGCTTAAGATAGGCAGAAAAGTACAAAGGGGGGCCTTAGTGTGCTTATTCTTGAACAGCTGGTTACAGGTACAAGAAACACTAATTTTATGAAGTGTGTGTGTGGACTACACTTTAATAGGAGCTGATGTGGCCTACACAAGTTCCAAATGTAGTGTTTGGTGAACTTTTTTTGTGGTTTCTTTGTTGGAAACAAACTCAAAGTATGTGAACAAAGAATTGAAACTGATAGTATCACCAACTTTTTGGAGCTATTACAATGCAGGCAGGTAACCTACAATGCAAAAGATGAGGCTCCAAAAAAATTGGGTAATACTAATCTGGCTGCGCCGGCAGGGCACAAGCCAGAAAAAAAGGCTCCTCTATCTACTCCTATATAGTGTTTGCAACCAACCAATGTTGATGGATACGGATGGATGCACACTAATAGGAGAAGAAAAAATGAGCTGCACTCAAAGACAAATATGTGTGAGGCAGTGACGCACGTTGAGCGTCCTACAACCAGACGTAGCTGCAGGACACTCTACTCTGCGTGAGCTGCACTCACACACAGTCAGAGACCTCTCAGAGAGCCATGAACAGTGCAGCTAAGTGGGCACTGGCACTGACAGGCTGCAGAAAGGCTCCGCTGTGTACTCCTATATAGTGTTTGCAACCACCGTAGATGGAGACGGATGGATGCACACTAATAGAAGAAAAAATGAGCTGCAATAAAAGAAAAATGTGTGAGGCAGTGACACGCTGAGCGTCCTACAACCAGACGTAGCTGCAGGACACACTACTCAGCGTGAGCTGCACTCACACACAGTCAGAGACCTCTCAGACAGCTGTGAACAGTGCAGCAAAGTGGACACTAGCACTGAAAGGCTGCAGAAAGGCTCCGCTGTCTACTACTAGTGTTTGCAACCAACGTATATGGATACGGATGGAAGCACACTAGATTGAAATTATGTAAAAAATGCAGCTCAAAAATTAAAAGATGTATGAGGCAGCAGTAATCACACTGGGTGGCCTACAGCCTGACGTGGCTGCAGGACCCACTCCACAGCGTGAGCTGCACTCACACAGCCCTTGCAGACAGCTGTGAACACTGCTGCTATGGCAAAGAAGGCTACAGTGGTGGTTTATGTAGCCTGGGTAAAGCACTAGATGTTTGGTGGAATCGCTATTTCTAACTGTCCTTCACAGTCTTCTACAGCAGCCTGTCCCTAACTGAATTCACAGCAGAGTGAACCAGAAATGGCGGCTGCGGTGGCTTTTATAGTGCATCATGACATCATTTCGGCAGCCAATCACAGCCATGCCAATAGTTAACATGCCTACATGCCTAACAGGATGTGCCCACACTTCGGAGGATTCCCATTGGCTTAATCAAAGCAAGCAGGCTCATAGCATGATGGGAACTTCCGATTCCGATTCCGGAATCCGATATGACAAAAGTATCGGAAGTCAGTATCGGAATTCCGATACCGCTAATATCGGCCGATACCCGATACTTGCGGTATCGGAATGCTCAACACTACCAACAATTATAAAAGATAACACTAAGAATAAAGAAAAAACAAATAGGTTAAAAATAAATAGAATGCCCACGGGAATGGGGAAAATATGTACAATAGTGAATGCAGGAGAGACACAAAACCTATAAAAAACCTATAAAAAGGACACAAATCTCAGGGACTCATTGAGGCCCTTAGGGGTCACTGTGTCCAAGGTGACAATCCATCTGGTTTCTCTTTGGGCCAATATTTTCTTATAGTTCCCCGCTCTAACCCCCAAATGAATGCAATCAATTCCTCTCACCATAAAGGTTTTTGGATCACAGTTATGAGACGTTTTGAAATGGCGAGGAATAGTTTTGAGGGTAGAGAGGTCAGCCACTGACTTGGCCGCCCGGATGTCCCGCACATGCTCATGCACCCTTACACATAGTTCTCTTGAGGTTAAGCCAACGTATATCAACGGGCACCCACATGTTGCATAATATATAACATTGGTACTGCCACACGATATACGTTGGACAATCTGAAATTCTTTAGACCCATCCGAAGTATGGAGCGTAGAGCATAGCAGGACATTCGAGCAGGCAAGACAGTGGCCGCAAGAAATGGATCAAGCTATTGGGCCCCTGGAGCCAAACAGATTAGTGGGTGCTGGAACATAATGACTCCTAACAAGAAGATCTTTTACATTTTTAGACCTCCGGGAGGTCATCATAGGGCGATCTCCAATAACTGAATGTAAAGATGGTTCGGAACTCAAGACAACCCAATGTTTCAAAAGGATCTCTCTCATATGGTCCCACTCGCAATTGAAGGTGAGAAAATGAAAGGGGCCAACAAAACCAGAGTTAACCCCACCGTCTCTTCTACCTCCCGTACCTGCCCGGGGATACAACAGGTCCCTACATGCCGTGCTCCTCGCCCTGTTGTAGCCTCTCCTTATACACCTGTTGCTGTATCCTCAGTCCTGAAACCGTGTCCGCAAATCCCGGGCACGGTTTTCAAATCAGTCATCAGTGGAGCAAATTCGTCTCATCCTGACGAATTGACCAACAGGAACGGCTCTGATGGTAGAAAAATTGTGTGCAGATTCAGCGTGTAATAAGGAATTGACCGAAGTCGAATTTCTGTAGACGTCAGTCTGGATATGGCGATCATGATCCACCTCCAGAGTAACATCTAGAAAGTCGATAGATTTAGAATCATATTTAAAGGTAAGCTGAATACCAAAGTCATTAACATTAAGCCACGCCATGAACTCCTCGAGCTACTGCACCGTCCCGTCCCAAAAAAATAGTACATCATCAATATAGCTGTGCCAGCACAAAACATGGGAGGCGGCCGGTGTGCCCCCATCGGCAAAAATGTGTACGCATACATTAAATAAAGAATGAAAAATTGTATATCTGGCATAGACTTCCTTGTTCTTGTAGGATTATATTGATTGGTGGAAGTGCCAAAAATCTAGGCCAATAGTGGGTTGCTCTGAGTCAATGAGAAAGCCATGCTTTTTTACAGCACATAATACAAAGAGATCTGGGGGCAGTGAAAATGTTTAAATGGATGGGAAAAGTGATGAATGGAAGGAGAACAGCATGGGAAAGGCCCCTGGAAACATCTCTGACTCCCAGATCTATGCTGAGAGCAATGGTGTCACACTTTTACTCCACTTTTAGAAGTGACAATAAAACATTTCAAGCTACCTTTGGTGCACAGTGCAAAGCTCAGAAGGGAAGAAACTCGACTGGTTTGAATGTGCAATGTCACACTGGCAGAGCCCCTGATTTGACAAAACAGTATAACCCCATAAGGGACCCCATTTTACCAACTATTGATGCTACAGGTATGTTACAGCATTTTATACCGTCGGGCAATAAAGAAAAAAATAATTACATTTTTACTACCAAAAATATGTTTTAGCCCCAGATTTTACATTTTCACACTGGGAAATGGGTAAAATTGGAACCAAAATGTGTCCCACAATTTCTGCTGAATGTAGAAATACCCCATTGCATTGACAAATAGCGCTCCGTCCCTCCCGAGTCTCAGTGTATGGCTAAGCAGTACTGTTATACAGCAAGTGACCTCATTTTGGAGATTATAACCCTTTGGGAATGTATCTACAGATGTAGTGAATATTTTGACTCCATGGTTGTTTTCCAGAAACAAGCAGCAGTGGATGTTACTGAATGAAAACTGCAAACTACTGGTTTATTGTTCCTATCCTAGTATAATGTTTCAAATCGTGGTATAACGCCCCCATTCTGTTATTATGTCCCCCATCTTGGTATAATATCTCGCTTTCTGGTGTAATGCACCCCATTCTGGTATAATGTACCCCATTCTGGTATAATGCACCACATCGTGGTATAATGTCCCCATTCAGGTATAGTATCCCCATTCTGACATAATGTCCTCATTCAGGTATAATGTTCCCCATCCTATTATAATATTGCCATCCTGATATAATGTCGCCATTTTGGTATAATATCCCTCATTCTGGTTTAATGCCCCCATCCTTGTATAATGCCCCCATTCTGGTATAATGCCCCCATTCTGGTATAATGTCTTCATATTCTAATTACCTTCTTCTGCTCCCAGGCGGTGCAGCACCCTCCTCTGTAGCTGTGCAGGAGTCAGCAACTGACTTCAGAGTGCCTGTATGGCATGATGTCACCTCTGATTGGCTAGCGGTATATTACTGCAGTGCAGGGACCCAGTGTGTCTCTGCAACACAATACATTTAACCTGAATATACATCTGAGGATGCACATCTAAGTAAATTTGGGGTCGGCAGGCCACCATGCATGGTCCTGTCAAGATTGCACTTTCTGCGACTGCAATTGTTAAAACTTTGGCTGCAACTAATCAACTTTCAGTTTTGCTAAAATAAATCAGATATTCATTAAAAAACACACTTCTGCAAGCAATAAGACTGTTACCCCGCATGCCATTGGGCCAATTTTAACAATGCACGTGCACTATATACATAATCACATTCACATTGAATGGTTGAAGGAACACACACACTCACCATGTCTTCAACCTCTTTCTTTCTTCCTACTCTGGTGAAGCCATTGCACCAGCTGTAATACAACCCCCACAGTCTCTCTGTGTAGTATGACCCTGCCTCACCTTTCTCATAGCCTATGGGTGGGCAGGAGATTGCTGAAGATCATGAATGAGCAACCCTCTAATACAAGAAACACCAGTCTGAGTAACCCTATGTTTGCTCAGTCACAGTTATGGAACACAAGGAAACTTCTCATAGCTATTCAGCTGCCTACATGTTTCCTCAATCCTATCTATGCGTACGTCTGAACTACTGTCTGCTCGATGTCGTCCACCGCCAAGCAAGTCATGACTTTGGCTGCGTCTTTTGTCTGGAAAAGCAACACACAGACTGAATCACAGTCTCTTCTTCCGATTTTCAACTGCCTACCTGCTCGCTTATGCAGGGGCACCCTTTATTGGGTAGTTGCCCAGTTTTCATTACCGTAATGTCAGCCCTGTATGGATGTGAACAAAGCATAATTTACAATAAATTCTTTACTGCTTTTTCTCAGACTTGTCTGCTTTATAGTTTCTTCACATCATTGTAGTCATTTTCATCTTCCTTCCAGATACAATTTAAAAATAGATGTGTACAGAAGCTTTTACTTTATATCTTCTGTCAATTTGATGTGCTTACTTGCATCACACAGCAGGCAAAACTGACTTTTAAAATATAGAAAATGGCTCTTAGTATAATGCTTTCTGTGCATGCCTTATAGCATTTAATAGGAATTAACCAGATATTCAGCTTTCTTTGTTTGATACAAGGTAAAATCGAATGTCATCAGCTCTCATCCATATCCTCTGGGAAACAACACTTCGGGGTCAAGAAACATCCATATGAAATGCAGCTTGTGTTTTCAATATCACTTTGTTCAGAAGTTTTCAACATACGTTAGTGTCCGCTCATAAAAAGGAACATTAGGACACATTATAAAATAGTTATTAAGGAATTAATAGATGTGCTCACTGTAAACAAAGGACTATAATGTATCCTGTGTCTCTAAGTTACAAGAATAATATTTAATTATACAATGATTAAAGGCGTTATATGACATTAGAAAAAGGTCTGGGTCTGTCGTCGAAATACAAAATAAGGACACAACTTCAAGACTGTCCTGTTAATCATACAGACCTACTTATATAACGGGCAATTTTACTATCCTTTGATATCGCTGGCATGGCCTGATATGGACACAGTATACTCAATTATTTATTATATTACACAGCACACCAGTATTACTTGCTCTATAATGATTATTCTTATTAAAGATTGATATAGCACCAGAAACTGTAGCGCAAAGGAAGAATTTTGATTTTAATGTTTCCAAAATTACAGTAAATATATGCAGTAGAATAGAAGGATTATATAAATGCACAAAGAGGTTTTATACAGGAACAATGTTACATGTTGTTTAGCTCTTTTTATATCTTATGGTGGTATTTATTAGCGCTAACTATTTTCATCAATTTATTCCACATTTCTCAACTTGAGTAGCTCCCATCTCTGTTCTGCCCCGAAAAGGCGCCAACTTCAAGAAATGGTCTCCCGAAGCAGAGGAGGCATTTACTTCTCTGAAAAAAGCCTTCTCTTCCGCACCCGTGCTCCATCGGCCAATTGCAGATAAACAGTTCTTCCTCGAGGTGGATGCCTCCTCCATAGGTGCAGGAACAGTTCTTACTCAGAAGTCTTCCTCCTGGTGAATGGTCGCTTGTGGTTTCTTCTCAAAGGTTTTTTCCGCTTCCAAAAGAAATTATTCCATCGGAGATCGGGAGTTACTGGTCATCAAGTTGGCTCTGCAAGAGAGGCGTCATCTTCTCGAGGGAGCAGTTCACTAGGTCGTTATTTTCACCGACCATAAGAATCTCAACTATCTCCAGTCTGCACAGAGGCTGAACCCACGTCAAGCCTGGTGGTCTCTGTTCTTTGCTTGATTTAACTTTGTTCGTCATTTTCGCCCTGCTAGCAAGAACATCAAGGCCAACTCTCTCTCTAGGTCCTTTCTGCCTCCCAACTTGGAGGAGGAACCTCAACACATCATCAAACCCTCCCGAATCGTGACAGTGGCCTCTGTCAACCTGTCTCAGATTCCTCCCGGTAAGACTTTGGTTGGTAGTTCTGACAGGAGATGAGTTCTTGAGTGGTGTCACTCTTCTAAGTTGTCCAGTCATGCTGGGCAGAGGAAGACTTCGCAACTCTTTTCCCGTTAATATTCGTGGCCTACCATGTGTAAGGACATCTTGGAATATGTTTTAGCTTGCCCCTCCTGTACCCGAAACAAAACTGTGAAGCATCTTCCATCCGGACATCTTCTGCCGCTTCCCATTCCTTCTGTTCCCTGGCAGAACATTGCTATGGACTTTATTACGGATCTCCCCATCTCTTCTGGCTGCTCCGTTATATGGGTTGTGGTGGACCGTTTTTCAAAGATGGCCAAATTTACCCCTCTGTCAGGTCTTCCTTCTGCTCCTGAACTTGCAGACTACTTAATTCAGCATATTTTCCGTCTCCATGGGTTTCCTCTTCATATCGTGTCAGACAGAGGTGTCCAATTCACTTTGAAGTTTTGGAGAGTGATCTGTAAACTAATGGATGTGGAGATGAATTTCTCTTCTGCGTGTCATCCTCAATCCAACAGTTAGGTGGAAAGGGTCAATCAGATCGAATCCGGCTTCCTGCATCACTTCATTAATGTGCACCACAATGACTGAAGTAAGTTACAATCATGGGCAGAGTTTGCCTACAGCAATCATGTAAGTGAGTCCTCTGCTAAGTCTCCCTTCCAGATTGTGCTTGGACCTGGAGTCCCTATTCCTGTCTCTTGCTCTTCAGGCATTCCAGCTGCTGACACTATTGTTCAGGATTTTTCCAAAGTGTAGGGAGACACCAAGACCATCCTAAAAAAGGCATTGCAACGTATAAAGAGGTTTGCCGAAAAGAGACGCCTGGATGCTCTGACCTTTCAGCCAGGGTACAAAGTGTCAGTTCTGGGTTGTATCCTGGTCACAAACAGAGCGCAAGGAAGGGAGAGGGTGAATTAAAATCTTCTTTTTATTAGTGCATGATCCACAACGCTGGCTGGAGCTGCATTTTTTAGGAGAACGCACGGCTAGCGCTCCTCTTTCTGACCGTCTCCACGTTATTAGAGGGTACAAAGTGTGGCTTTCCTCTAGATACATCCATCTGAAGATGCCATCTTATAAATTAGGACCTCGTTTCATTGGTCCTTTTGAGGTCTTGAAACAAATTAATGCCGTGTCTTACAAGTTGAAGTTGCCTGCCTCTTTATGTGTGCCTAACTTCTTTCACGTTTTCCTCCTCAAACCAGTTGTATTGAGCTCTTTTTTTAAGGACCCGGGTACCACTCCTGAACCCATCAGCTAGGAGGATGTCTTAGAGGTTGAGAATATTTAGGCCACGAAAAGGGTAAGGGGAAAGACCTTTTTCCTGGTAGATTAGAATGGCTTTGTCCCTGAGGAGAGGTCATGGGAGCCCAGGGAGAATTTTTAATTAATTTTTTGCTAACTTTATAATTTTTATTTAAAAAATTGGAAATAGTGTAATTTATGAAGGAAGCAAGAACTGCCAAAAATTAGATGGAATAGGGACTCAGATATACCCTCTATTAGGCATAAAGGAGAGCCTTATCCATATTATGTTTAAATTGTCATGTAGTGGTACTTCTAAACTCATAAAGGCTATACATACAGTGCAAGGTCTGCCAAAAATTACAAACAGTCATCCATACACCCTTGAAGGCAGCAACTGTATTACCTCATTTAAATATTGTGAACAAGGTGTAATTGTGGTACTCCTACACACAGTGCAAAGTCAGAAAAATATAAAGGAAGGGTCAACCATACACCCATAAAGACAAGAAATAAAGTGCCTCATAAAAAAAATTAAGAATGTACAGTTGTGGCACTTCTACACTCATAAAAGCTTTGCGCAAAATGCAAAGTCAGGAGCAAAATCTAAGGAGGGGAATATAGTCATCCATAGACCCTTGAAGGCAACAACTTATAGACCTCATTCAGATATTTTGAAAGTGTAGTTTATGTACTCCTACATCATAAAAGCTTTGCAAAAATTGCAAAGCCAGGAAAAAATGATCAGGAGGGTAATGAGGAAAAGGGCGACAGACCTCTGTCTCAGCTGCACCATCACCTACTCCCGCATAGAAAGTGGTGAACCCCAAGGACAGTACGATCTCTCAGGGGTGGTAGTCTTATCTTGAGCCACCTCGAGGAGCCTCTCCCTGGCCTGTTCATTGTGTAAGATGGGTTCATCCTGCTCACTCCCTTCTCGGATCACACTCCCCACATACACACCAAGTTGCCCCTCCGTTTTGAGGAAAGTGACCATGATTCCAGCCATCAGTTCTTGCAGTCTTCTAGGTAAGTGTTTCTTTTCTACTGCCCGCTGGTTGAACAAGATGTGATGGAGGGACCCAAACTCTTCTTTTGACCACGGTCTCCACTGCTGGTTGTACATTACAACCTCACCCCGGTATCTTGCAGCTAGCGGGCTCACTAGCATGTCTCCATCCCTTGTCCTGACTCACCTCCTTCTCTCTTCCAACCAGCCTAGGCCCCACAGTCTATTCACAAGTTACTGGATCCTGGCAGTCCCATTAGCAGTCCGCCAAGAGCCCCAGCGGTGAAGGCTGCAGCCTGGGATCAGGACCTAGTGATCCTTGGAAAATTAACCAAAGGCTACTGCCACCTCTGCTGTCGTGCCAGCTTGCCCTGGCTCCAATATTCCTCCAGTCGCACTTTTGGGAGTCTCGCGGGATTCTGCCATCTTTGTTGCCTTGTCGGCCTACTAAGTATGTTACACTGTATGGATTACATATTCAATCCAAAAATTTATACCACTGAAATGTAAAAGAAAGCATGTAATAATCTATGGATGACTAACTAAATACAGAAAACGTTTTGAATGTGTTTTTTTGGAGTGCTCTTTACCAACGGAATGTAGCTTAAAGCACATAATACTCTATGGTTGACAATATCGTTCATTTTTTAACCCCCCGAAGAAAAGAATGTGCAGCAGGTATAGTAGGAAATATAAGTATTTGATACACTGATGATTTTGCAAGTTTTATCACCTACAAAGAATGGAGAGGTCTATAATTTTAATCGTAGAAACACCTCAACTGTGAGAGATAGAATCTTACAATATAAGCTAGAAAATCACATTGTATGAATTTAAAAAATCATTTTATTGCATGAAATAAGTGTTTGGTCACCTACCAACCAGCAATAATTTTGGCTCGGTAAGGAGTGGCTCCGTAAGAAGCATTGCAAGGCCCTGTAGTGGCCTAGCCACTCTTCAGACCTGAACCCAATAGAAAATCTTCGGAGTGGACTGAAACTCAATTTTGCCCAAAGACGACCCCGAAACCTGAAATATCTGGAGATTTGTTTGAGAAGTAAGCCAAAATCCCTGCTGCAGAGTATAAAAACTTGGCCAAGAATTACAGGAAATGTCTGACCTCTGTAATTGCAAATAAAGGTTTCTGTACCAAATATTAAGTTCTGTTTTTCTACCATATCAAATACTTATTTAAACAGCTTGAAAACTGCAGTGTATCAAATACTTATTTTCCCCACAGTGCATATTAAGCAATGGACTGCAAAACCCTAAGTCCTGCCTAGATGCTGTATTCTGCCACTTTCCCTACTCCTGCAACTGTCCTTAGGCTAAACTCAGAATGTATCTGATACAAACAGCAAAGCATAAGATTAACCCTTAGAAGCACTGTTAGTATGATGGATCAGCATCAATACCAGTATCAACACTAGAGGACTCTAATCAGTTAAACTGTGCAGACACAGGCCTGGAAAACTGCTATCTCCTTACAGCTGCCAAAACAACTCAAATTGGGGGCAGACACTAGGAAAAGGGGCATAAATTCAAGCAGAGTACAAACAGTATAATTGTGCAGCATGGATGTATGCGATAGGGCTTGGACCAGCATTTTTAGCTTAAACATTGATCAGTAACAGGTGGATGAGTGACATGTGTTGGTCTAGTGCTCTGAAAGCCCTACCAAATTCAGGCAACACACATGAAGGGTACTTAACTTGGAGTTCACACATTTCCAAAAATGAGGTCAGACACCAGGAAAAGTGTCACTTGTTGACCCATAGTAGAAATTTGAAAATGGCACAGCAGCGGTCAGCCATGGGGCATACATGAGGCATCAGTGTCTGGGACAGCATTTAGAGCTTTGAAATTAAGGTTAAATTAAGACAAGGTGGGTGAGGGACTGGGAGCACTGAGACCTCATGCAAGAGCTCAAAATGCATTTTTACTCAGCCACACTCAGGTGTCACAAATCTCAGCTTCATAGACATGTCATGCCTGCTGCACCACAGTAGCACACAATCTCCACCATGGGTGAGGGTGAAGGAAAAACAGGTACACTCACAGTGAAACCACAGAGCAGCAGGCAGAAGCCACTAGGTGGTGAAAGAGTAGTCAGAAAAGCAGGGTCAGCAACAGAGAGGGAACAAAGTACCAGAGGTCATAGCAATACACGTGGTCAGAAACAAGCCAGAGAATCAGCAACGGTCGGAAGCAGATAAGACAAAAGGCAGAAGCAGGTCAGGATACAAGCCAAGTCAGAACCGGGAGGTCAATACACTAAAAGAGAACACTGACTCAAAAAAGGAGTGGGGGAAAACAGAGACACGGGCGGGTTCAGACAGCAAATGCAGGAGCACAAATCAGAGCAATCAGAGTCAGCTACAGCAGCCCTAGGCAAAACTATAACTGACATAACCTGCAGGAAGCAGCGGCAATAAATAGCAAACCTCAGACAAGTTAGAAAAGCTGGGTCAGCAACAGAGAGGGAACAACGTACCAGAGGTCACAGCAATATACGTGGTCAGAAACAAGCCAAAGAATCAGCAATGGTCGGAAGCAGATAAGCCAAAAGGCAAAAGACAGAAGCAGGTCAGGATACAAGCCAAGTCAGAATCGGGAGGTCAATACACTGAAAGAGAACACTGAGTCAAAACAGGAATGGGGAAAGCAGAGACACAGGTTCAGACAGCAGACGCAGGAGGAAAAATAAGAGTCAGCTACAGCAGACTTAGGCAAAACAATAAGCAAACATAGCCTGCATGAAGCAGCGGTGATATATAGCAAACCTCAACACAGACTGAGGCTGAGAAAGGTTAACCCCTTCATGACCAGACCAGGAAAAAGGGAAAACAGGACTCCAACCCCGGTCTGGATCATGACACTACTATTGTTAGAAACATTTAAGGCTAGTAACTAGTGTTGAGCAATACCATCCAATATCCAGAAATATCGGATCGGATTGTATCGGCCCGATACACAAAAAGTATCGGTTATTGCCGATTCCGATACCGGAAGTCCCATTCAAGTCAATGGGACAGAAATATCGGATTTAAAAAACCCCTTTCTTTCCTTGTACATCCAGTTTGGGAGGGGGAAGAGTGTGGGCGGCGCGTGGGCGGACACTGTGCGTGTCTGTGTGCACAGGCGGGCTCTGTGCGGGCCTCTCAGGGGTCTGTACGGGTCTAACAGGGGTCTGTGCCGGCTGCCAGCGATCTGTAGGGCCTGCCAGGGGTCTGTGCCGGCTGCCGGGGGTCTGTACGGGCCTGCCGGGGGTCTGTGCCGGCTGCCGGGGGGTCTGTATGGGTCTGCCGGGGGTCTGTGCCAGCTGCCGGGGGTCTGTACGGGCCTGCCGGGGGTCTGTGCCGGCTGCCGGGGGTCTGTGTGTGTCTGCAATGTCAAGTATAGCGTAGCACTACCACAAGGTGCACAAGTAGGTTACCCAGACCCAAGTGAATAATAATAAAGTAACTTGGCACTCAACTGAATTGTACTTTTTAAGTGAAGTTTTTATTTACAATTGTGGCCAAAAGTATTGACACCCCTGCAATTCTGTCAGATAATACTCAGTTTCTTCCTGAAAATGATTGCAAACACAAATTCTTTGGTATTATTATCTTTGTTTAATTTGTCTTAAATGAAAAAACACAAAAGAGAATGAAGCAAAAAGCAAAATATTGCTCATTTCACACAAAACTCCAAAAATGGGCCAGACAAAAGTATTGGCACCCTCAGCCTAATACTTGGCTGCACAACCTTTAGCCAAAATAACTGCGACCAACCGCTTCCAGTAACCATCAATGAGTTTCTTACAATGCTCTGCTGGAATCTTAGACCATTCTTATTTGGCAAACTGCTCCAGGTCCCTGATATTTGAAGGGTGCCTTCTCCAAACTGCCATTTTTAGATCTCTCCACAGGTGTTCTATGGGATTCAGGTCTAGACGCATTGCTGGCCATCTTAGAAGTCTCCAGTGCTTTCTCTCAAACCATTTTCTAGTGCTTTTTGAAGTGTGTTTTGGGTCATTGTCCTGCTGGAAGACCCATGACCTCTGAGGGAGACCCAGCTTTCTCACACTGGGCCCTAAATTATGCTGCAAAATTTGTTGATAGTCTTCAGACTTCATAATGCCATGCACACGGTCAAGCAGTCCAGTGCCAGAGGCAGCAAAGTAACCCCAAAACATCAGGGAACCTCCGCCATGTTTGACTGTAGGGACCGTGTTCTTTTCTTTGAATGCCTCTTTTTTTCTCCTGTAAACTCTATGTTGATGCCTTTGCCCAAAAAGCTCTACTTTTGCCTCATCTGACCAGAGAACATTCTTCCAAAATGTTTTAGGCTTTTTCATGTAAGTTTTGGCAAACTCCAGCCTGGCTTTTTTATGTCTCGGGGTAAGAAGTGGGGTCTTCCTGGGTCTCCTATCATACAGTCCCTTTTCATTCAGACGCTGACGGATAGTACGGGTTGACACTGTTGTACCCTCGGACTGCAGGGCAGCTTGAACTTGATTGGATGTTAGTTGAGGTTCTTTATCCAAGATCCGCACAATCTTGCGTTGAAATCTCTTGTCAATTTTTCTTTTCCGTCCATATCTAGGGAGGTTAGCCACAGTGCCATGGGCTTTAAACTTCTTGATGACACTCCGCACGGTAGACACAGGAACATTCAGGTCTTTGAAGATGGACTTGTAGCCTTGAGATTGCTCATGCTTCCTCACAATTTGGTTTCTCAAGTCGTCAGACAGTTCTTTGGTCTTTTTTCTTTTCTCCATGCTCAATGTGGTACACACAAGGACACAGGACAGAGGTTGAGTCAACTTTAATTCATGTCAACTAGCTGCAAGTGTGATATAGTTATTGCCAACACCTGTTAGGTGCCACAGGTAAGTTACAGGTGCTGTTAATTACACAAATTAGAGAAGCATCACATGATTTTTCGAACAGTGCCAATACTTTTGTCCACCCTCTTTTTTATGTTTGGTGTGGAATTATATCCAATTTGGCTTTAGGACAATTCTTTTTGTGTTTTTTCATTTAAGACAAATTAAAAGAAGATAATAATACCAAAGAATTTGTGTTTGCAATCATTTTCAGGAAGAAACTGAGAATTATCTGACTGAAATGCAGGGGTGTCAATACTTTTGGCCACAACTGTATGTGCAGTCCTACAAAAAGACGTTCCCATCATCCGGCTAATGTGTTGAATGTAAAAAAAAACATACATAGTACATACATACAACATTCATACAACATACATACTTCTTATATACTACATTCATATAACATACATATATACTACATACATACTACATATATACTACATTCATACAGCATACATACATACTACATACTACATACATACGACATACATACAACATTCATACACATACACACATACTACATATATACTACATACATACTATATATATACTACATTCATACAGCATACATACATAATACATACTACATACATACTACATATATACAACATTCATACAACATACATACATACTACATACATACTACATTCATACAACATACATACATACTACATACATACTACATTCATACAGCATAAATACATACTACATACATACTACATATATACAACATTCATACAACATACATACATACTACATACATACTACACACATACTACATATATACAGCATACATACATACAACATTCATACAACATACATACATACTACATTCATACTACATACATACATATTGCATATATACTACATTCATACAGCATACATACATACTACATACCACATACATACTACATATATACAACATTCATACAACATACATACATACTACATACATACTACATTCATACAGCATACATACATACTACATACATACTACATATATACAACATTCATACTACATGCATACATACTACATACATACTACATATATACTACATTCATACTACATATATACTACATTCACACAACATACATACATACATACATACTACATACATACTACATATATACAACATTCATACAATATACATACATACTACGTACATACTACATACATACTACATATATACTACATTTATGCAGCATACATGCTGCATACATACTACATATATACAACATTCATACAACATACATACATACTACATATATACTACATTCATACTATATATATACTGCATTCACACAACATACATACATAAATACTACATACATACTACATATATACAATATTCATACAACATACACACATACTACATACATACTACATTTATGCAGCATACATACATACTACATATATACAACATTCATACAGCATACATACATACTACATACATACTACATATATACTACATTCATACTACATATATACTACATTCACACAACATACATACATACTACATATGTACAACATTCATACAACATACATACATACTACATACATACTTAATATATACTACATACATACTACATATATACTACATTCATACAACATACATACATACTACATACATACATACAATGTACATAAAACATGCTACAGATATACTACATACATACTACATACAATACATTCATACAATACATACATATAGACATACAGTACATATAACATAGAGTACATACTCACCATTACTTGTCACTTTGATCCCCAAAGCCAGTGTCATCTATAAAAAATATGAAAAAAACAAACCACCAAATACTCCCTGTTCTGCAGAAATCCACGAGTGAGTGTCCCACGACGATCTCCCGTGGAGAACAGCAGCATCAGCTGATGCAACCGTTCTCTAGGGGCTGCAGGAATCCAATGATGGGAGGTAGGTATCCTTCTGCACTGTATTCCTCCGCCACTGTAAAAAAAATAGTCCCTAGCCTCACTTTTGGCATTGCCTTGTGAGAAAATTCCAACGCAGCTTTTACCATAAAGTCAACCCTGATGAAGAGAGTAGCCATCTCTCGAAACATGTCGGTATTGTGCTGCCTTTGAGCCACCATCTTAACCCCAGTGTGACATCACGCTAGCCCCGCCCCATCACACGCCGACTCCCTCAGCGTTGCTCTCGGCCGGAGCACGCGAGGCAGCGGCAGTCTCCACTTTCATACGGATAAGCAGCAGCAGCAGTAGCAGCAGCAGCCCCAGCCCCCACGCTGAGCACCCAAGTCTGCCTCACTGAGCACTGGCACTGCAAGTAAGTGCACCAGAATCAAGCACCCCGTTCCACTAGCGGGCACAAGCTGTCACTAACGCTCATTCACTTTGCAGGACCTGTGCCACCATTTGTTTTGCACAGGATTAATCATTCTGACCTCGCCTGTTGAAATTGCCATGCAGTAAGGTCAGCATTCAGGTATCATCCCAAACATCTATTTATCCCCCTCTTTTTTTGGTGTTTCATTTTATTTTTCAACTATTATATTTTTTTACATCAGAAACAGGCTTCAACATTACAATCTTAATACCTAGCAACAGCTACATTTACAGCATGTATTTTATATGGTTCTGACATACTTAAGTGAGTAAATCAAGATTAGTTCACTTTTTTTTTTCCTCGGAAACACACTAAAGGCTCACCCCCATTTAACCCTGTATTATCTACTCAGCAGTTTTGGCATCCAAATGAAAGGCAATATACATCTCTGACAAGGTGAATAGTCTCAGGATACTGCTATACATCCACCACCATGTGATTTTTTCACACACCAGCAAGTGAGTACTCAGTTATATTATTTTTTAATTTCCCAGTATAGCGCAGTGTATTTCTTTTCTTATCAGTATGTATGTATGTTGTATGAATGTTGCATATATGTAGTATGTATGTAGTATGTTAGTATGCTGTATGAATGTAGTATGTATGTAGTATGTATGTAGTATGCTGTATGAATGTAGTATATATGTAGTATGTATGTAGTATGTATGTATGTTGTATGAATGTAGTATATATGAAGTATGTATGTAGTATGTATGTTGTATGAATGTAGTATATATGTAGTATGTATGTATGTTGTATGAATGTAGTATATATGTAGTATGTATGTATGCTGTATGAATGTAGTATATATGTAGTGTGTATGTATGTTGTATGAATGTTGTATATATGTAGTATGTATGTAGTATGTGTGGATGCTGTATGAATGTAGTATATATGTAGTATGTATGAAGTATGTATGTATGTTGTATGAATGTAGTATATATGAAGTATGTATGTAGTATGTAGTATGTATGTTGTATGTATGTAGTATGTATGTTTTTTTTTTTGCATTCAACACATTAGCCACATGATGGGACTACTACTGTCCCATCATTGGCTAATGTGTCAATCACTGTCATTGTAGCAGGCATCACCCGATGGGACTTGTAGGCCCATCGGACGATGCCTGCACACAGACCCCCGGCAGGCCCGTACAGACTGCCGGCAGCCGGCACAGACAGCCGGCACAGACACCCGTCAGGCCCGTACAGACCACCGGCAGCCGGCACCGACCCCCCCGGCAGCCGGCACAGACCCCCGGCAGGCCCGTACAGACTGCCGGCAGCCGGCATAGACCCCCGTCAGGCCCGTAAAGACCCCCGACAGCCCGCACAGACCCCCGGCAGCCGGCACAGACCCCCTGCAGGCCCGTACAGACCACCGACATCATTTCAGCAGCCAATCACAGCCACAACAGTGGCTCATTGCATTATGGGAACTTCCGATTCTGGTATCCGATATTGAAAAAATATCGGTACTCGGTATCGGAATTCCAATACAGCGAATATCAGCCGATACCCAATATTTGCAGTATCGGAATGCTCAACAATACTAGTAACATAAGTAATAATAATAATCTTTATTAATAATAATAATTTTATTTCTATAGGTTCTGATTATTGAGGATGTTAACCTCAGGTCATTAGCAGAACAGAGGGCACAGGTAGGGTGGTAGACTGAGACGAGGGAGATGTAGGGTGGTGCTGAGCCATGAAGTGCTTTGTGGGTGAGGGTAATAAGTTTATACTGAATAACCAGTGTAAGGACTGGCACAAGGTACAGGCATCGGTATAACTATTGGTGAGGATTATGACCCTAGCTGCAGCATTCAAGACAGATTGGAGAGGGGAGAGCTTGGTAAGATGTAGACCAATTAGTAGAGAGTTACAATAGTCCAGACGAGAATGAATAAGAGAAACAGTAAGAGTTTTTGCAGAGTCAAAAGTAAGAAAAGGTCGAATTTTAGAAATGTTTTAGAAGTGCAGATAACTAGAGCACGCCAGTGATCAGATGTGGGGGGTGAATGAAAGCTCGGAATCAAGTATGACCCCAAGACAGCGGGCATGTTGCTGAGGAGTAATGGTGGAACCACACACGGAAATGGCAATGTCAGGCATAGGTAGGTTAGTAAAGGGAGGAAACACGAGGAGTTCAGTTTTTGACAGGTTCGGTTTCAGATAGAGGGAGGACATGATGTTAGAGACAGCGGTAAGACAATCAGTGGTGTTTTCCAAAAAGGCAGGCGTGATATCAGGAGAAGAAGTGTATAATTGGGTGTCATCAGCATAGAGATGGTACTGGAACCCAAATCTAATGATTGCTTGACCAATAGGGGCAGTATACAAAGAGAAGAGGAGGGGGCCTAGAACCGATCCTTGAGGAACCCCAAGAGCAAGGGGAAGATATAGTAAAGGAGCGGTCAGAGAGATAGGAGAACCAGGAGAGAACGATGTCCTTGAGGCCGATGGAGCGGAGCGTAGTGAGGAGGAGCTGATGAGCCACAGTGTCAAATGCTGCGGAGAGATCCAAGAGAATTAGCATGGAGTAGTGACCATTAGCTTTAGCTCTTAGAAGATCATTAGTGACTTTAGTGCGGGCAGTTTCAGTAGAGGATAGAGAGCGGAAATTGCATTGTAGAGGGTCGAGAAGATAGTTATCTGAGAGATAGCGGATAAGTCGAGCATGAACCAGGCATTCCATGAGTTTAGAGATGAAGGGAAGATTAGAGACAGGTCTATAGTTAGCGGCACTGTTTTGGTCAAGGGATTTTTTTTAAGTAATGGCTGTATGATGGCATTCTTAAATGAGGACGGAAAGATACTGTAAGAGAGAGAGAGGTTAAATATTTTTGTTAGGTGAGTGGTGACAACAGGGGAAAGGGAGTGGAGGCGATGTGATGGAATGGGGTCACTGGTGCAAGTGGTAGGGTTAGAAGATGCAAGGAGCCTGATTACTTATTCCTCTGTTACTGGTTCAAAATCAGAGAGTGAGCTAGATACAGTGGGGGAGGGAGGACAGTGCATGGTATGAGGTGATTGGGAGATAATTTCCTGTCAGATATGATCAATTTTTTCTTTGACATAATTAGCCAGATCGTCAGTGTGGAGATCTGTGGTTGGGGCCTGCACTATTGGGTTGAGTAGGGAATGAAAAGTGTCAAAGAGATGTTTCAGGTTATTGGATAATGAGGTGATGAGGGTGTTGAAATAGGATTGTTTTGAGAGGTGAAGGGCAGTGTTGTATGTTTTAAGCATAAACTTATAATGGATGAAATCTTCGTGTAGATTGGATTTTCTTCACAGACGTTTGGCACACCTGGAGCACCGCTGTAGGAAGCGTTTTTGCAGCGTGTGCCAGGGTTGTCGCCATCTGTGCCTAATTGTTCTATATATAGGAGGTGCAGTTTCATTCAGGGCCCTTTGAAGTATTTCATTGTAATGCTTCAGTGCAGAATCAGGACATGAGAGGGAGGAGATAGGGGCCAATGATGACTGAAAGTTCTTCATAAGTTTCTGGGTGTTAATGGCCTGTATGTTTCTAAAAGTGTGGAAAGTGGAGGTGACCTGGGTGGGATGGCACTTCTTGATAGTGAATTATAGAAAGTTGTGGCCAGAGAGCGGGAGAGGGAAGTTTGTGAAATCATCCACTGAGCAAAGCCGGGAGAAGACCAAGTTGAGAGTTTCCATCTTCATGCGTGGGGGAGTTAATATGCTGCGAGAGGCCGAAAGAGAAGGCTAGAGATAAAAGGTGAGAAGCAGATGGTGAGAGGGGAAGAGCAATGGGAATGTTGAAGTTTCCCATGATAAGGGTGGGGATGTCACAGGAGAGATAGTGTGGAAGCCAGGTGGCAAAGTGATCCAGAACTGATGGGAGGGTCCTGAAGGACGATACACCACCACCACTCACATGGAGAAGGGGATGTAGAGTCTGACAGCATGGACCTTGATAGAAGGGAAGACAAGTGAGGGTACTTGAGGGATAACCTAAAAGGTACATATCGATGATAGGAGCTAATATATAGCGCTAATACTGTATATTTTGCAGCGCTTTATGGTTTTGTACACATTTTCATTGCTGTCCCCATGGGGCTCACAATCTAAATTCCCTATCAGTATATCTTTGGAATGTGGGAGGAAACTGGAGTACCCGGAGGAAACCCAGGTAAACATGGGGAGAACATACAAACTCCTTGTAGATGTTGTCCTGGGTGGGATTTAAACCCAGGAATTCAGAGCTGCAAGGCTGCAGTGCTAACCACTGAGCCACCATGCTACCCATTGATTGAAAGTAAGTGCAGGTCTGGGAGCCCTACTGCAATAGGCAACACACATGAAGGAGACCCAACTTGAAGTGCAAAACATTTCAAAACATTTTTGCCACTCTCCACTAAAGTTGCAACAATTTCCCCAGAGTTAAAATAGTATAAAATATGGCTCTGAAACCCCTTCCTCTACAGGCAACCCACAAGATGGAGACTCAACATGGAGTCTCCACATTTCAAAAAATTGTTCGGAACGTCAGCAACAGTAACAACAGCAGGCACAGAAGCCACAATAAAGATACTCCTTGACTTGTTCACCTTGATGAAAGTTAGGCAGTCTGCACTTTCAGGGGACAGCTGGAAGCACTTATCCATCAGGGACACCACCAGTAGCGCTGAAGAGACGTTCTGAGAGAAAGCTAGCTTACGGGCATGACAAAACCTCAAAGGTGTGACAGGTGACTTCAGGCAGTCCTCTTCCATTTTTAAAGTCCAAATTTCAGAAGGGTCCAAATTCCCCCTGATGGCATTCATATTGACCTCGATATATTCCTGCACCATTGTCTCCAGTCGTTCACAACGTGTCAGACTTGTACTCTGTTCCGCTTGTGCACGGGTTGGTCTAAAAAAAGTTTTAATCTCACAAAAAATTGCTTCTGTCACTTAAACTGCTGTTGCTGATGCTAACGCTTTTGCGTTGATGACTCAAAGTCAATAACTGCAATGAATACTGTATCTACACATGTGTTTCGATCTTCCAGCATGCACAAGTTCATGAATGCTAATTTGCATCTGGCAAAATTTACTCTTGTACAGTGGATCAAGCAGAGTGGCAACCCAGTAGTCAGCACTATTTCTAACCCTAAGAATACAGGCATCATGATGTTATAAATATGCATCAAGAAGGCTCTCATGTGTTGGGCGTTTCCATGAGGTCCAAATCCATGATGTGTTTGTAGTGAGGTACCACTCAAGCTTGCTTCCTCCATCAACACTTGCCAAGCATGAACAACAGAGAGGAGATCAATATCATCTTCTCCTGACTGTTGCACACCCTTCACCACTTCGTCCTCATTCTCCTCCATTTCTTCCTTGCCTCCTGCACCTTCACTGACAGTTTATCTGGTACCATGAGCCCCCCTCGATCACTGTAATCCACCCTCCCATGGCACCCGCCTGTGTGACAACAGTCTGGAACTTAGAAATACTATTATCCATTCCGCATCCTCCTTTGCTTCCACCTCTACCTCAGACTATTCAAAGTATGTTGCAGCATGTAAATAAGCAGAATAGTGATGCTCATGATGGCTTCATCAGCTCTAACCATCTTAGTTGTCATTTCAAAGTTGCACAGAAGGGTGCAGAGGGCCTTCATCTGTGCTCACTTCACAAGGGTAATTTGCACCATGTCCTTACTTCATTGGCCCAGGCTATGCAAAAGAACATATTATAGCAGGGTTCTCCGCTGCTGCCACAGTCACTGCAACATGTGCAGGGTGAAATTCCACCATGCTGGCAAATCGCATACCAAACAGTTTACTGGTAGGCTGAAAGACCTCTGTAGCCATGCAAGTTGATGACCTGCGGGGTGCAAATAGCAGAAGTGAGCATACAGCGACCGCGTTTTCTGAAGCAGCTCATCCAGGCCAGTATAGTGGAGGAGAAATTGATGAACCATGTGTCAGTGTTGAAATGCACCCTGGCAGACAGATTTTTTTCAAGGAACGGGTGATGTTGTCTGGGACATGCTGGTGTAGCACAGGCACAGCTTTCTTAGAAAAGTACTGGCGACTGGGCAACTTGTACTGGCTGGACTGCGATGGCATCAGTTTTGGAAACCATCTGTATCCAACACGTGGAAAGGCAGCATTTCCGTGATCAACAGATTGGAGATGGTTGGGTTCAAACTCTTAACTTTACTAAGAAACTGTAGGAAAGATCAGCACAAATATGGTCTTATCTGAGAAATTCAGTAAGTTTTGCACTCAGACTAAACTCACCTTTTCAATCTGTTAAAAACGCATACAATGTAGAAAATCAGCCGCAGCGGATCCATGGGTCAGCAAGTGACCATCAGGCATCAGACTGTAAAGGGAGTTAGTTGACAAATTCCGCGCTGCCAACAGAATGGAGACGTATATCCCAACATGGTAAGTAAGGTGGTGGTTTATTTCAACGCATTTCAAAATATATAACTTCTTCAGGAAAAATCACATGTATGACGAGACAGTAGGAGTATCATTTAAATATGTTAACGCTTTGAATGTTGGCGCCAAAAAACTGAACCACATGACAACATGTCAGGGTTCAGTCCAGTACCACATGGTAGGACACATGATATACAAAAACTTTATTAAGTTTTAATGCAATACAATAGAGTCATTTTTAAAGTAACCTATATAGAAATCTGTTTTCAAAGGACTCGCAAGTGGAAACTTGAGAGAAGATACATAAAATGAAACGGTGTATTCACCTGGAAAATAAAATTTAAAAAATGCCCATGTGTGATGAACCCTGAGGACAACCGTAAAACTAAAAAAGCGTCCCTGATCAATGAGCCTCCTTGTCAAGAGGACTATGTAATCAGTATCAGTTGTTCCTCTGTTCTTGTAGTGCAGCCTTTGAGAGTGAAATTAAACCTTACTTTTTGCTTTAATAAACTAAAATAAATTTTAAAATGTGTGTGTTGGGTTCATATTTATTAATTTATTTAGAATACATTGTAAATGAATTAAAAGCAAAAATTGGAGGTGCAATGGATTAATCACCTGGGGTTTTAAAAAGAAAAAAATGTTATAAAATTATTATGAATTTTGCTTATTTGAGAAATGTACTGTGAGCTTACATAAAACTGTGCAATAAAACTACACCATTGTTGAGAGCAATGGTAATTCACATGGGGATCAAGCTAGTGCAGAAGTAACAGAGTCATACAGTTGTCCTCAGGGATAGAGTGTGTGAACAGCTCTGCAGACTTGCCCATCTGTGGTTTCCCACAGTCAGTTTGTTGTTTGTGGACAATGGCTTTCACTGTGGTTCACTGGAGTTCTAAAGCTTTAGAAATGGCTTCATAACCTTTTCCAGACTAATACACTGCTCAAAAAAATAAAGGGAACACTTAAAAAACAATATAACTCCAAGTACATCAAACTTCTGTGAAATCAAACTGTCCACTTAGGAAGCAACACTGTTTGACAATCAATTTCACATGCTGTTGTGCAAATGGAATAGACAACAGATGGAAATTATTGGCAATTATTTAGACACCCTCAATAAAGTAGCGGTTCTGCAGGTGGGGAGCCCAGACCACATCTCAGTACTAATGCTTTCTGGCTGATATTTTGGTCACTTTTGAATGTTGGTTGTGCTTTCACACTTGTGGTAGCATAAGATGGACTCTGCAACCCACACAAGTGGCTCAGGTAGTGCAGCTCATCCAGGATGGCACATCAATGTGAGCTGTGGCAAGAAGGTTTGCTGTGTCTGTCAGCATAGTGTCCAGAGGCTGGAGGTGCTACTAGGAGACAGGCCAGTACACCAGGATACATGGAGGGGGCCGTAGGAGGGCAACAACCCAGCAGCAGGACCGCTACCTCCGTCTTTGTGCAAGGAGGAACACGAGGAGCACTGCCAGAGCTCTGTAAAATGACCTCCAGTAGACCACAAATGTGCATGTGTCTGCAAAACGGTTAGAAACCAACACCATGAGGATGGTCTGAGTGCCCGACGTCCACAGATGGGGTTGTGCTCCCAGCCCAACACAGTGCGGCCCTCCAAAGAAATGCCACCCCACACCATTACTGACCCACTGCCAAACCGGTCATGCTGAAGGATGTTGCAGGCAGCAGATTGCTCTCCACAGTGTCTCCAGGCTCTGTCACATCTGTCACATGTGCTCAGTGTGAACCTGCTTTCATTTGTGAAGAGCACAGGGTGCCAGTGGCGAATTTGCCAATCCTAGTGTTCTGCGGCAAATGCCAAGCATCCTGCACGGTGTTGGGCTGTGAGCAAAACCCCCATCTGTGGACGTCGGGCACTCAGACCATCATCATGGAGTCGGTCTCTAACCATTTGTGCAGACACATGCACATTTGTGGCCTGCTGGATGTCATTTTCAAGGTCTCTGGCAGTGCTCCTCATGTTCCTCCTTGCACAAAGGTGGAGGTAGCGGTCCCGCTGCTGGGTTGTTGCCCTCCTACAGCCCCCTCCACATCTCCTGGTGTACTGGCCTGTCTCCTGGTAGCACCTCCAGCCTCTGGACACTACGCTGACAGACACAGCAAACCTTCTTGCCACAGCTCACATTGATGTGCCATCCTGGATGAGCTGCACTACTTGAGCCACTTGTGTGGGTTGTAGAGTCCGTCTCATGCTACCACGAGTGTGAAAGCACAACCAACATTCAAAAGTGACCAAAACATCAGCCAGAAAGCATTGGTACTGAGAAGTGATCTGTGGTCCCCACCTGCAGAACCACTCCTTTATTGAGGGTGTCTTGATAATTGCCATTAATTTCCATCTGTTGTCTATTCCATTTGCACAACAGCATGTGAAATTGATTGTCAATCAGTGTTGCTTCCTAAGTGGACAGTTTGATTTCACAGAAGTTTGATTTACTTGGAGTTATATGCTGTTGTTTAAGTGTTCCCTTTATTTTTTGAGCAGTGTATTTCCCAATTACTTTGTTTCTCATTTGTTCCAGAATTTCTTTGGATCACGCCATGATGGCTAGCTTTTGAGGATATTTTGGTCTACTTCAGCTTGTCAGACAGGTCCTAGTTAAGTGATTTATTGATGTGATAAACCACAGTAAATTTATGCTTTAAGGGGGGTAAACACCTCTTCACACAGGGCACTGTACGTTTGGATTTCTTCTTCCCTTAATAATAAAAACCTTCATTTAAAACCTACATTTTGTGTTTACTTGTGTTATATTTGTCTAATATTTAAATTTGTCTATGCAAAAGCATAGAAATTCAGGAGGAAGGAAAACACTTTTTCAGACCACTATAAGTAATTACAGGAAGTGAGTGGCCATCCTCAGCTCTCACTGCCTGTTGATAACTTATATGGCCATAGGCAGGGACAGAAAAGCTGGGGCTCGCGTCACATAACAACTTCACTTGAGCTGTTGAAGGGCAAGTGCTGACATCGCTGAACGCTGGACCTCGGCGTGTCATACACATCTTTTCAAGGCAACTAGATATTTTGCAGTACTTTTGATTCACGGACAATCAATTCACCTCAATAAGTTATTTTATAAAAATTCAGTGAATTTGGCGAATTTGTATTTAAAATAATTAGCTCCTCTCTTTAGGGTAGCATTCTCCTGCCAATAGAGTTGCATAGTGAATAGTTCATGTTAAACCATAAACTTATATTCCATAATGCATAGCATTAATATATATCTACACGAGTAGGACCATCTCAGAAGTATGATAATTACTAACCCCAGGATAAATCTATACAGAACATACAGAACACAACATAAATGAGTCTATTTTAAGCTAATAAATATATATCTGTAATTTCTACATTCACGACCAATTGAACTGTCTATTGGAATCCAACTGTTTTATGGATGTCTTAATCTCTATGTAGAATTATACCATTTTGCTTACACCATTCTTTTTAAGACGTAGCAGACTTAAAATCTAAATGAGAAAGTAATTTCCACTAATGGTAATGGCAAATTCCGTTTTCACTTCAATCTAATTTTACACCACTTGTAACAAATAAAGAACACAAAGCATTAAACACTTTCTCTTCTTCTTTTAAATAAGGTAACATTACTTTTATATAATTTTCAACTAACTTAAAATTGATAAGCTGTCAAAAAATCTCATACTGCACTTACTAATATATTTTTGAAGAATTTGTGAAAGCTTTTATTCTGACATGTACTAGAAGTTTTTAAGACTTTCTGTCCCATGTGGAATTTCCTATTTGTTTAATTCATTTTCTGTATATCTGAAAATTTGTAATGTTCAGAAAAATATGTGTTTTGTATTGCAACTAGATCTACATATATGTGAGCTGAAAATTCTTATTGTCCTACAATTACGATATGGTATTGTGATAGATCAGCTCATTCGGCTGCACATGGAGGCAGACACAGGTACACTGTCTCTTTAAATATTCCATTGGTTTATTACAAATGCAGCATAAACCAGTGCAAAGTGAAAATAAACATGACCCTTTTGGCAAAATAGGAAAACAAAACAAAATACAGTCTTTGTAGCTGCGGGGATACGCCCACTCAGGATAACAACTGGGTTCAGTACAGTGTAACACAAAACCACTTCCCTGGAGCTGTCAGCTCCATACCTACTGAACACTTGATGCTTCAGAAGGCCAAATATTTAAATCTCAGACGATACCCTGGGGTGGAGATAAGATGGACAACCTCCCACCCACTCTGTGGTTGTGTAAGGGGGTCAGGGCTTAGCCCCTTTAAATGCTGATGCTACTGTTTACATGTACATAATTGCCATATTTGTATGAGTTGTGTACATAATTGCTATACATTTCATTGTGACGTGTTTTCGTATCTTTGTACTATATGTAAGCTAGGGACAGTGCAGTTAGGGAAAAGGGCCACTAGATGGGGGCACTGAGTACACTGCATAGGAAGGTTTAGTTCTAGGACACTTAGAGGTTAATTCTAGAAGGGGTAGCTGGGAATAAGGTAGCTAGATTTCCTGGTTATAGTCAGTCGGGGGCAGACCCCCTGTGTGTGCTCAGGTGGCCTCTGGCCTGAGCTGCTTAGCTACCATGCAACATTCTGAAGTAGAAGCCCAGCCATCCAAGTGAAGAGTGGAAGTATTAAGGAAGAAGAGAAATGTAAAGAGCACGGTATCTGCAGCCCCTGCGTCTCCTATGGTCTCCGGCACCTATGTTCAGCAGTCACTTGGTACCGCTCATTAAAGTCATGAATATGCACATATTCATGACTTTAATGAGCGGTACCATGTGACCGCTGAACACTGGAAGAGCTGCAGCACCGGAGACTGTGGGAGAAGCAGAGGCTGCAGAGATGCGCCAGGAGGGGGTGAGTATGATGGGGAGGACGGGGGGAGCATATGTTATATTCCCCTGTCCCCATTCCACTGTCGCGTGCCGCTCTGTCCTCCGTGCCCTCTGGCTGTGACATTCAGGTCAGAGGGCATGATGACGTAGTTAGTACACACCCTCTGCCTGAACAGTCACTGACAGAGGACCTGGAAGACAGAGCGGTGCGTGGCGGTGGAACAGGGACAGGTGAATATCGCAGGTGCTGGGGCCCTGAGCCAGCGGTGACGCCGGCACCTGGTCCCCATAGTACGCCAGTGTCCCTGCCTGCTCAGGACACCGGCACCTGGCCCCCAGCGACGAGAGGTGGGAATGTCATTTTTTTTTTTATTCGCAGCAGCAGCATATGCGGCCATAACCTTTATGGAGCAGCATATGGGTCATAACCTATGGAGCATCTTATGGGGCCGTAACATTTATGGAGCAGCATATGGGGCATAATCTATGGAGCATCTTATGGGGCCATAACCTTTATGGAGCAGCATATGGGGCATATTCTATGGAGCATCTTATGGGGCCATAAGCTTTATGGAGCAGCATATGGGGCATATTATTCTATGGAGCATCGTATGGGGCCATTATTAACCTTTGTGCAGCACTATATGGGGCGTATTTTGTATAGAGCATCTTATGGCGCCATCAAGAACTGTATGGATCATTATATAGGGCTCATGATTCAATATGGTTATTCAAAAACACTTAACCTACTGGTGTCTCAATTAATTTTACTTTTATTGGCAACTATTTTTATTTTTGAAATGTACCAGTAGCTGCTGCATTTTCCACCCTAGGCTTATACTCGAGTCAATAAGTTTTCCCAGGTGTTTGTGGCAAAATTAGGGGGGTCGGCTTATACTCGGATGGGCTTATACTCGAGTAAATACAGTATATCTCTCCCCAGCACTATGAAACGTTGAACACCTCACTGACCATTTCCTGTCCGCGGCCATTTTGGATGACACATTTCCGGTTTGCGCTCTACGGGGCAGTTCACTCTCTCTGCCCCCGGTCTTCTCCTGCCAGCTCACACACGTGCGATGCAGCACGCACTTAAGCCGGGTATTTAATCCCGGCTCTGGACATTAGCCATCAGCGCTCCTCTCCATAATGAAGTAATGCACACCAGCTAGCGCCGATTTTCTTTTTGTATTAGTCTAGCCTGATGAAGAGACCTGAGTAGTCTCGAAAGCTTGCAATGTGTTACCATCTTTTCAGTTAGCCATTAAAAGGTATCAACTACTGAGGACTCTCAATCCTGAATGATTTTCTTTTGTTGTCTCTTCACAGCTCCACATGAATGCCTTTTTGTTTCCTGCTACTCTGGCCCACCAGGTCATTTATGAGCTTTAACAAAATTATTTTCATGTCTGAAGAAGGTCCATTGTAAGGACCGAAACGTCACATTAAGAGTACATGTCTTGTGGAAAACTAAGCTGTGAATAAAACAAATTTTCTTCTCTCTGCATATGGGAGTGCCGTTTTTTTGATTTTCATATTATATTGGGACTGGTACCCTTTTTCCGTGCACCCCACATTCAAATTCGGAGTGACGTGCCCTTTTGTAAGACTGTTTATGACCTGACACTAGCCTGAACTTCCTGCCTAACAGATAGTACATGAGTATGTCAATTGCCCATTTTATGGCCAAGCACTCTTTCTCTACGATGGCATAGTTCTTCTCACAAGAGGAGAATTTCATACTCACGTATTGGACTGGATGTTTATCTCCATCTCTTTCCTGGGACAACACAGCTCCCAAACCGACCTCGGATGGATCCGTCTGGACTACGAACTCCTTAGTGAAATCAGGTGCGACCAAGCTATGGGCATGTACGAAGCTGCAGGAAGCAGTGACACGCGTTGGGCGTCTGTGGGCAGAGTGGCTTCCTTTGGGTAATTATTATGTGATCTGACATTGCTCTCTCCCTCTCCTCTCACATGCATGGTGGAATTGCTTCCCTTGGATAATTATTATCATGTGAATTGGCATTGCTTTCTCTTTTTATGTTCATATGTATGGGGGACAAGCTTTTTTGAGTACACATGTATGTTTGGCATAATTTAATTATTTATATGATTATAATATTGAACATTATTCATTAGCTAACAGCTGGTCCTCTCCCCCACAAGTTTAAAAGAGAAAAAAACATTAAAAAATATTTCTTGTCATATGTTATTTATTGGAAGGAAAGCGCATTGCTGATAGTCTATATAATCTGGATACATATTATTGTCATATTTTGTACTTTTTGAATGTATGTATATGCCTATGTCACCTGCCCACATTTCTTCCATTGGTGTTTTTTAACTGTTTTTATTATGCACTTGGTTTTTCTGGCATTTGCATGATCAATAAAAGTTGTTTTGAATATTTATATCTAGCTGTGAGTGCGCATAATTTCTGTGCTTCTTTTTTTCTTTCTTGGTGTTTCAGCACTGTGCTGCACCCAGCACTTATTTATGTGTTATATATTGAGTGCCCACCTTACACACATACATAGTGATACATACTTTGGTAACAAGAATCACGTCCAGATGAAGAAATGATATGAAACAATAGTAATACTGTTTATTTCAAACATCACCACATGACCAATTGAGGCCAATCACATGCCTCAGCTTAATGGAAGACAGAGGAGCTGCAAAGATAGTGGAAATTACATTAGAATGAGTTAGGAAAGGTGAATCTAATTTTTTTTAATTTATTTAAATACCTTCCTGGCCCTCTAAAGAATCAAGCTAATTGGAAATTTGTAATGAATTCAATTAGTTTTCAATTGATTATTGAAATTATTGAATTTACTTGAAATTTAAATAAAAGTATTTTACCACAATTGACACTGATAAAATTCAGGTGACATACCATTATAGTTATTAATAGTGCATGATAGGGCATGGTACATTATGCTTATTTTCTGAAACTTAAAGGGCTTTTCTGTAATTAAAAAAAGAGCCCATGATGTGCATTTTCAACTTTGTCCAAAAATGTTCCAATCTGCTCCTTGCAGATGCATTTACTTGGACAGGTCATCCTTTCTTTCAGTTTTCCACAAATTGTTCAATTAATTGATTCAGGTTCACTCTAAGTACAGATTTGTTTGAGTCAGTGGATTAATATCGTAGACCAATATGCCATTAAATTTCTGATTCTGATTTCTGAACTTGTGTGGAATAATGAAGCACATTTAGCAGTCTTCTATGCTGGACTCTCAAGCTAGACACAAGAAATAGCAAGTGGATCTCGGTTTCCAGGGGAGAACCAGAGAGAAAGGTTTTGATCACCGGCTGCAAATAGCTTTTATGCAATCTTCATTCATGGGGGTATTTTTTTTTTCTTGTATTTAATTATCACAGCTGTGATAAAGACCCATGTAGGGTCGAAACGCGTATCTGGTGTCTCAGTGCCTCATTGCACATCCATCTATTCTTGAGGAGAAAGCCGCTGTACTATTTTAATTTTTCAATAAAGCAAGAAATTTTATCAGCTGGAACGCCCCTTCTGTTTCTGTCTGAAATCAAATCCTGCAATATTCTTATTGAATCTGATCATTTCAGCCAGTGGCTCTATCGTTAATACAAAGAGCAAGAGTGACAAAGGGCACCCCTGTCTTGGGGTTCGAAATGGGGAACGGGTTTGACAGGCAATTATTAGCATAAATTGTGGTGGTGAGGCAGAATATAATGCAAAGACCGATGATAAGAATCCTTGGCTAAAACCAAATTTAGATAAAGTTGCTTCCAGGTAAGACCAATTCAGCCTGTTAAAGGCCTTTTTTGCATCCAACGCCAGAAACGCCGAACTAGTATTGGATAGATTTGCCCTGGTAAGTAAATTCAAAACTCTCCTCGCTCCATCCGCCGCCTGATGTCCCTCTACAAAGCCAATCTGGTCATCGGAGAGCAATCGAGGGAGTATATTTTTTAACCGTTCGGCAAGTAATTTAGAATAAATTTTAATGTCATTGTTTATGAGTGATATTGGCCTGTAATTTTGCATCCTCTCCGGGTCCCCCCCCCTGCTTTCGGAATCAGAACAATTACAGCTTCCAGCATCTCTTTTGGGAAGGAGCCCTGAGAGGACGCTGCATTAAATACTGAGACCATATGTGGGATAAAGGCTTTAGAAAAGGTCCTGAAATATTCGGAGAAGAAACCATCTGGTCCTGGGGATTTTGGGGTTTTTAATTTATTTATAGCGGACAATAATTCCCCTTCCAAGAAGGGCTGTCAATTTTCTCCAAGTCTGATTGAGTCAACCTGGGAAGAAGGACCTAAGGATTTGAATTGATGAGGGCATTTTTTGTGCTGGAAATATGGTTGGTGGTCAACTGCCATCTTAACCTCCTGTAAACAAACAATATCAGCGTGAATGTGATTGATCTCCTTCCATATTGCAAATCTCTTATGGGGGCTATTGAGACCCCTAACATTGTAAGATAAAATCTGCATAACACTCCTAAAAGGGAAAAAGCAGGTTAACAACTAAAAAAACAAACAAAAAACAGGAAACAGATAGGCAAACTTGCTGTGGCAGGGCTAAGGGTCGTGTAATCGATGGGAGATATGTGTCTCATAAATGGCTTGTCTCCATAATGTAAGGCATAACAAATATTGCTGTATTATTATTATTTTGAAGGACCTGTGGTGAGTTCACAGTCATGTGACCAGTCAGCTGCTGGGTTCGTGGGTGTGGCTACACCCTTAAAATGTGGCCTGCTCATGAACAAGGCAGCTGTATGTGAGGGGGTATACACCTCCTGTGTGTGCTGAGGCTCGCGAACTGAGCCTGAAGGAAAGGACATTTTGATGTTATTTTGTCGCCTGAACTGAAGGCTGTTTATTTTGGTGACATGCTGTTTGGTTTATGACGTAATAAACCGCATGAACTTCAAGCGAACCTGCCTCCTGACTGTCTCCCATCGCACCTAAGCGAGTAGAATCCCTACATTGCCTAAAAAGTCAGACCTAAGAGGAAAAGGAGAGCTATCCTAAAAAAAAAAAAAAATTAAAAATCTATATAAGGTAGCAAGAGTTCTCCTGGCGGACTTCAATACAGCTGAAGTCTCACCTTAATTTGGGAGCAAAATTAGAAATATGTGGCCGAGATCCCGGAAGGACACCATGTGTTTAGAGGTATATTGTACCAACTAAAAAAGCATATAGTACCAAAGATAGTTATTAAAGAGCAACAGACAACATCTCAATTCCTAATCTTTATCCCTGAAAGCTGGTTCCTCCCGGAGAAATGCCAGGAACCGCTGACCCTCCTGAGGGGTGTTGATAATGTGATTTTTATCATGATACCAAATAATCAGTTTAGTGGGAAAGCGCCACCTGTAGGGGACTTTGATTTTCCTGAGTTTTGTGGTAGTATCTTTAAAAGACCTGCGAGCGTCCATCGTGGTTTTAGAAAAGCCAGAGAAAACCTTTATATTTCCATAAGGGTCTGGAAAGGTACCCCTGTCTCTAATAGCCCTCAATATTTTCTCCTTGGTGCCAAAAAAATGGACTCTGAGCATGGTGTCTCTAGGCCTGTCTTGAGAAATCCTCCGTGGGCGAGGGAAACAGTGGATACGGTCAATATTTACTTCAAGGTCTGTTAAGTTGGGGACCAATTTCTTGAATAGGTGTTTTGTGTACCCTGAAAGACTATCTGGTGAAATAGATTCCAGAATACTTAAAAATATTTATTTGCGCTAGTAATACCCACAATATTGTCTCTCTTCAAAAACAAACATACAATATAAAAATATATATATATGTGTAAATAAATTCCCTTTATAATCTCAAGAACCACATCAATAGTGCAACTAAATAATGCAAAATGAACAATAAATTAAGGAGGAAGCAGATAAACTAATAAACTGATAAAAAACCAAACCGCTCCCCCACATAGCAGTGTGTAAAATTAGGCACACATAAATGCACCTGAAATTGGCAGATGATAAAAATTAGTCTCAATTCAAATAGCGCACATACCTATTGTGCTCCCCTGCTGGACTTCCTTATAATCCAATAGTGAAGCGGCGTGGATAGAAAAAATAATAATCACGAAAGGATCTGGGTAAATGTTGCAAGAGGGTCATCTTTAGTGATGTGCAAACTACTAGCGGGGGATGCTCCGGCCGGTAGCAATCCCCCTGTTCACCGCTGATACTCCACCCGTTGACAGAAGGGCAAGAAGCGGAGGATGCTGTTTGGAGCCGGCAAGGTACAGGACCTTGCGTGACGTCACAGTCACGTGTCAGAGCACGTGATCGGCTTGAAAAAGATTGACAGAAATTTAGACCAATCCTACGCGTTTCGGAGGCTTACTGCTTCCTTCATCAGGAATGGTCCCTGCCAATAAGGTGGCACCTATATACCCAGCCCATGTGATTATATATTATTATTTATTAAAAGCAAATAACTCTATTTCACTATTTAAACCATTTGGCATAAGTGTGTTCATCTTAAAAATCCACTCGCTTTCCACTTTTGACATTTGTTCAATAAAATTACCTTTTCTCCAACTTTTTTAACTATCTTAATGCCAGTTACCGTAATACCCCTAATAGAACCCCCATGATGAATACAAAAATGATTAGAAAGGGGGTGACCAGCGAATTTATTAATAATATTGCGAAGGTGTTCAGCAATTCGTACCTGCATGGGACGAATAGTCCTTCCAATATACATTTTACCACATGGACAAGTTAACCCATAAATGACTCCTTTGGTGTTACAATTAATAAAATCAGTGATTTTATTATCAATCCCTCTATTGGTAATCATTTTTTGCTTCTTTGTATTTAATTTCTTGCACGGTCCGCATTTTTTACATGGAAAAAAAACACTTGGCAGTTTCAATTCACCTTTATCTTGTTTATTTAGGATTCTAGGTATTGAGGGCGCAATCAAATTTCCAAGGTTATTAGCTTTTCGAAATACAAATCTGGGGTGCTCAGGCAGCAATTCCCCTATAATTTTATCGTTTTGTAAAATGTTCCAATGCTTGCTGACAATATTCCTAATAATTCCAACATTGGAGTTATATTGCAAAATGAACGGAATATTTTCCTCAACCCCAAAAGCATCCTGAATATTTTCCTTAATAGGGTCCAATAATTGAACTCTTGGTATTTTTCTAACTGTCTCTGTGGTTTTTTCCAATAATTTAATATCGTATCCTTTATCCTTAAATTTATTGTTCATAGATTCTGCTTCTTTTTCAAAATCTTGTGATTTAGAACAATTTCTGTGAGCTCTGATGAGCTGACTCTTCGGGACGTTCAGAAGCCAATTGTTATTTTTTAAATTTTTCTGCCACTACCAGCCAGAAGGAGGTGAATTTTTTAGATTTAAACATTTTTATTGAGGAGAACACTATCCAAACCCAAGTATACCATAAACCTACGGATTCGAAGAATTTTATCTCTTTAGATAGTTGTCATCTCCCAAAATGGCTTCTGAACGTCCCGAAGAGTCAGCTCATCAGAGCTCACAGAAATTGTTCTAAATCACAAGATTTTGAAAAAGAAGCAGAATCTATGAACAATAAATTTAAGGATAAAGGATACGATATTAAATTATTGGAAAAAACCACAGAGACAGTTAGAAAAATACCAAGAGTTCAATTATTGGACCCTATTAAGGAAAATATTCAGGATGCTTTTGGGGTTGAGGAAAATATTCCGATCATTTTGCAATATAACTCCAATGTTGGAATTATTAGGAATATTGTCAGCAAGCATTGGAACATTTTACAAAACGATAAAATTATAGGGGAATTGCTGCCTGAGCACCCCAGATTTGTATTTCGAAAAGCTAATAACCTTGGAAATTTGATTGCGCCCTCAATACCTAGAATCCTAAATAAACAAGATAAAGGTGAATTGAAACTGCCAAGTGTTTTTTTTCCATGTAAAAAATGCGGACCGTGCAAGAAATTAAATACAAAGAAGCAAAAAATGATTACCAATAGAGGGATTGATAATAAAATCACTGATTTTATTAATTGTAACACCAAAGGAGTCATTTATGGGTTAACTTGTCCATGTGGTAAAATGTATATTGGAAGGACTATTCGTCCCATGCAGGTACGAATTGCTGAACACCTTCGCAATATTATTAATAAATTCACTGGTCACCCCCTTTCTAATCATTTTTGTATTCATCATGGGGGTTCTATTAGGGGTATTACGGTAACTGGCATTAAGATAGTTAAAAAAGTTGGAGAAAAGGTAATTTTATTGAACAAATGTCAAAAGTGGAAAGCGAGTGGATTTTTAAGATGAACACACTTATGCCAAATGGTTTAAATAGTGAAATAGAGTTATTTGCTTTTAATAAATAATAATATATAATCACATGGGCTGGGTATATAGGTGCCACCTTATTGGCAGGGACCATCCCTGATGAAGGAAGCAGTAAGCCTCCGAAACGCATAGGATTGGTCTAAATTTCTGTCAATCTTTTTCAAGCCGATCACGTGCTCTGACACGTGACTGTGACGTCACGCAAGGTCCTGTACCTTGCCGGCTCCAAACAGCGTCCTCCGCTTCTCGCCCTTCTGTCAACGGGTGGAGTATCAGCGGTGAACAGGGGGATTGCTACCAGCCGGAGCATCCCCCGCTAGTACTTTGGACATCACTAAAGGTGACCCTCTTGCAACATTTACCCAGATCCTTTCGTGATTATTATTTTTTCTATCCACGCCGCTTCACTATTGGATTATAAGGAAGTCCAGCAGGGGAGCACAATAGGTATGTGCGCTATTTGAATTGAGACTAATTTTTATCATCTGCCAATTTCAGGTGCATTTATGTGTGCCTAATTTTACACACTGCTATGTGGGGGAGCGGTTTGGTTTTTTATCAGTTTATTAGTTTATCTGCTTCCTCCTTAATTTATTGTTCATTTTGCGTTATTTAGTTGCACTATTGATGTGGTTCTTGAGATTATAAAGGGAATTTATTTACACATATTTATATATATTTTTATATTGTATGTTTGTTTTTGAAGAGAGACAATATTGTGGGTATTACTAGCGCAAATAAATATTTTTAAGTAATTTTTTAATATCATCCAGATAAAAGGTGGCATTATCTGTTAATTTGCAGCTGTCATACCCTCATGCAGCGCCACTGGTTTTTATAAGAAGATTCCAGAATACCCCTTAACTTCAAATTATTTAGTCCATTTCGTTCCTTGAGATCGGTTAGTTTATTTTTATGAAATAAGACCTCTTCCTGAAGGACCAAATTATGTTTGGAGAGGAATCTAGTGTCCTCTACTGTAGTCAATCTTCTGTCATATTTTTCAAGTATTTGTTTAAAACTGCTATATGTGTCCTGAAGGGTCCTGGTTTGTGTTTCGAACCCTATTTTCATAGCGTCACTAAAGGATTTGAAAACCCCTGCTAGAAAACCTTCTGTAACTTGTTTACTGGAACCAAGATATTGGTCCAAATCAAGTGAAGGGTGTGCCACTGACATTATTGTTGTCACAGTTTTGTGTGTTCTTTAAACTCTCTGTCTCTCCAGACTATTGTTAGGGAAATAATCATTGGAGAAACTTTCAGATTCCGCAGCACAAGAATGGGGTGTGCTCTCTTGATCATTATGAACTTTTCGTTTAGCCGAAATAGTGGTGTCCATCCCCTCTGAAGGAGAATGTGATACTCCAAGTTTTTCATATGTCTTTTTTTTGTAATTCTCCTTTTTTTGATTAGTTCACAAATAAGACATTTCTGATTTGGTTCTTTCTTGGCGTCAGTTTTTCATCAAGAATTTTCCTTGTTCTCCTGCTATGGCTTTTTGCTTTTCTGCTCTGGTTTCTTAGAACTATCACACTTCATTTCCATACAGGCACTTTATAGATGTGTTTCCAAGCAAAAATCAGAGACCAGGCTCTGAACCTCCTCATAGAACCCTGTATCCTTTATCCCTTCCTGAAACCGAAACCATGCCGGCTTATATCAAAGAGAACCAGGAGTCTTATTCATAAATCTATATCACCAGCTTGAGTGTTTTCTTTTGTTAAATTAAAAAGATAAATTAATTAAATTACACATCTTTTATGCAATTTGAACAAGATCACAGTGAAGGATCTCTATTAGAGATGACCAACCCGAACAGTAAAGTTCGAGGTCCTTACTGAACACCTAGTTTTCGGGCATGGATCCTGAACACTGTCTTCTCCAGGAAGTCCATGTTATAGTATTAGAGTAATAGTAGATCTACTTTCATTGCAATGTGTAATGATGATAGGTAATGCTACAACCAGGAGATTGTAGTCAATAAATAGCTAATGAAACGCTGTCGTCATGCTGGCATATAGTGGTACACATCCCTAGTGAATACTTATTACATTGTGGGGAAGGAGCAACATCAGTGGGGGACTTAAAAATGTCCCTAGTACACACCCCTAGTCAATACTTATTCAAGTGTGGGAAAGGAACAGTGTCAGTGGGGGCGTGTTAAGAGTGGCCATTTTAGGATAGCCTAAGTAATAAGTGTAAAGCACAATTGTGAGGTACACCCACAATAAAATAAACTTATACTAAATTAGTGGGCCAGAAAGGATTGTCTAGCATGCTACCATATACAGTAATAAATGAGTTACATATCGCGCCGTTCTGCAAGAGTCGATGCCGGGCAAGCAGTAAAATATATTTGTTAAAAGCTGTAGAAAGCTGCAGCATCTCAAAGCAAGGTGTGAGAGGCTGATGGAGGGATGAGGTCATTACTGTGGGGACCATTGCTATGGCGCATGAATGGTTTGCCTTCCAGCCGTGAGGGAATGCTTTGTTAGTAATGGAGTGGTGCTATAAGACTCCCCCATTAGTAACCCCATAGTTAAATTGTAAAAAAGACACAGCCAGAATAAAATCCTTTAATTGAAAGAAAGACACAGACTCCTTTTTTAAATAAAAAAATCACAGTTATACTCACCTTACTACTATTCCATTGAAGCCCTTGTCCTCTGTAAAAAATAAAATAGTAAACAGCAATAAAACTTACCTTACGCCTAATCCACCAATGCCCATGTCCCCTGTTAAAATGCAAAAATAATAAACAACCATATTCCTCATCTGTCTGATGTGAAGATAACCCATACTGTCCCATGACAATTTGGACTGCTATCCCCACCAGCCAGAACACACTGACAGAAGCATAATGGCTCATCCAGTTTCTAGTGCTCAGCTCCCATGATAAACTTCTCGAGAGTTCATAGCTAAACCCCAATGACCTCACTTAAGGCACTGCTCGCTGTGATGAACTTTCTCATGCAGCGAGCAGTGCCATAAGTGTGGTCACCGGGGTTTATAAGGTTTGAACTACGGTGAACTTTCACATGGCAAGTTAGCGCTAAACACTGGAGAAGCGATTACATTCCTGTCAGTGTGTTCTGGCTGACAGTGATAGCAGTCTCATCACTGATGTGACCGCTATCCAAATTATCCTGATTGTAGGATAGTATGGATTATCTTCATATTGGACAGGTGAGGGATATGGTTGCTTATTATTTTTCTTTTTTACAGGGGATAAAGGCTTCAGTGTATTAGGTGTAAAGTGAGTATAACTTTGTTTTTTTATTTTTACATACATGTGTAAAATAAGGTGTTAATTTTTATTTCAAACTAGCTGAAGAGCCCGGCGTTGCCCAGGCATAGTAACTAACTTACTAGGTTATAACAAATTATAATGATTATCCTCCATCACATAGTCCCGTGTCCATATACCCATCATACATATCCTCCATCCAATAGTCCCGTGCCCATATACCCATCCTACTCATTCTCATCCCAAAGTCCAGTGCCCGCATACCCATCACACATCCTCCATAGTCCTGTGCCCATATACCCATTATGTCATCATCATCACCATCATGGCAACCATTATGACATAACCGTCACTCATATTGTTCTTATCAATCTAGGAATAATCTTAGCATATTTTTGTTCAAACCATTTCTTCTGCTAAGAATCAACAATTTTTTACTACTATCAAATTTTCTTCTGCATACACCAAACATCCTAGTATTTTATATAAAATTAATCAGATTTTGACATTTATTATAAGAGATACAGTCCTGAATAGAGATATTGGGTCACTAAACAGGGCATTAATTCAGGATACTGTCTCATCTCTGGGGAACTCATTTGGTAGAAGGTGGGTACTGTTACTTATGTCTACTTGATCCAGGAACTGCTTCTTTCTTCTGCCACGGTCCCTTACAGCAGCTTAGTACATCAGGTCTCAATAACAACCCAGTACACACCTTATAAGTCAGCTTAGCTAGTGGATTGCCATCTGATCATTCAGGTAATGGTTGTCCATGCCACTCGTGTGGACTGCTTCCCTCTGCCAGCTCTTCACTTGGCCTACTGTCAGTCTCAGTAGTGCTGTGCTGCTGGGCTGTGCTATATCACTAATTTTTAGTCTTCTGACAAATATAATTCTGCTTCATCACAATTGTGTCTCTTGACATACCCAGCTCTGCTGTGCTATATAGCTACTTGTGAGTTTCATAACAAATTAAGTGTGCTATTTCACTGGATCTGCTTTATCATAAGTGCTTCTCTTAACATACCAATATCTGCTGTACAGCTGGGCTCTGTTTTATCCCCACAATTTCCTATCTTAAGGAACAGGGAAGAAGTCCAATGCGCCAGGAAATCCTGCTACCGTAACGTGACATGTAACCACTCTATGTGACGGCAGACTTGTGAATTACAGCGCACACAGTGTTAGAATTCTCTGGTGCTGATGGTGGGAGTGGGCAGATGCATGACTGCAAGTATGCAATTTGCATACATCCTGTCAAATGAAGACTAGACATGTGCAGCCTCACTCAATACAAGTGAACTGAGGGAGACTGAACATGTCTAGTGGGAATGTGTCCAAAAGTATGAAAATCACTTACTTGTGGTGACATGACTGCCCGAATCCTGACACTGTAAGGATTCACAAGTTTGCAGTCACATAGAGTGTCTGTAGACTTGATCCTCAAGCCCCGACATACCCTATAACATGTGACTCTAAATTAAATACTGCAAATTCTGTATAATGATGAAAATACACAAACTAGAATAAAACATTGAAATTAATTTGTCCTGATAGTTACCCACAAGGTCGTGGAATGTTACTTTTCTTTAGCGCCTTTGTAACACACATGAAATTAGATTAGTTCCATTCACTCCGGGTAGATATTAATCCCGAATGTTAGACTTTTCTGTGAATCACAGAATTCGCTGAGGAGTAAATTAAATCTATAATGAAATTATTTATTGCTAGCTGCATGCTAATACTGAGCACATCTCTTTGGAATAAAACGTAACTTTCTACCAGGATACCCACACACCGTATTAAATGTTTATGCACGCTTCTCATGCATTTGCATAATTCCCCTTACACTAAGTTCATGTAACTATTAATTCAGAGTTACAAAAAGTAAAAGTGAGACATAATTACACTTGATATGTTAACAACTCCCCAGTCTAAAATCAGAAACATATCTTTCTGCAGATGGTAAGGACTTTTGATTTCCTTTTAGCCAGAAGCAATACAAAATACTGCAGTATATGCATGGATTTTGAATTCTGACAAATTTCATTAGTTTGCTAAGGATTATTCTGTCAGGGCTTTTAGGTAGACATTTTATTAGACTTGTCTTTTTAAACACTAAGTGACAGCAAGACAGCTGCATGCTTACCTTGGAAACAACATGTTTAATTTCTGCACGACTGCATGCTTCATCTCTGTATTCATTTATTTTCTTTTTTTCATATACCAAAGAACAGCTGACTTGATTTATTACCAGAATCCATGGTCTAAATTAAAGCAGTAGCTTCTCATAAGAGGTCATGCAAGTGTGAATTTTGTGATGCTGTAAAGTGCCTTATTGTCTGGGTTTATCATATTGATGAATATTCTACTTCCTTTAGACTAGGAACTGAAAAAAGAGAACATGGAATTCTAATCTAGTTACAAGAAAAATTTCAACTTTACAAGAGAACATGATGAAAGGTGAATTCTAGTGGATGCCTATCTGGGCATGAAATCATAGCTCTAGAACAAAGCTTGCAGTAATGTACCATTGAATTAAAATTCTTTGTGCTATGCTACTTTCTTGACACATATAAAGCAAATTTATGATTAGAAAATCATATACAAATGTACTGTGATTGATAAAAAACACACACAAAAAATATAATATGAAAATATTCTAACCTCTTCATTTGTTAGTAATGGAAGCTATAAGACTTTAGTCAAATAATTATTCTTTATAGTAGAAAGAAGCAATAAGTTCACATGCAAGGTTCCTAGTTGTTTCATAATTGTTAAACTTGAAAAAGATAGATGCATGAAAACAGCCTATAATCCTAACATGTTGATCCAGAGTAAGTACCCCATTGTAGGGGTAATATTCCTTTCTAACTCCAAGTATTAGAATAAATCCCTTGTGCAAAGTCACATCTGCTGAAATATAGCTCCCACAGCCTATAAAGATTACATAACTATATTCATTTTTCTGCCTCCACAAATAGTATTGAAGAGGGAACAGGAGGAGGCTGAGATCTTTCCTTGCTTTTCAGATGTGTACTCCACTACAGCTCGTGCTTTGCATTTAGATGCCTCGTCACGTAGGTGGTGCTCAGGTTAAGAAAATTTATTCCTCACTTCACTTTCTGATGGCACAGCATACAAACCACCCTTGTAGTTACAGGGAACTCCTTTGAGCTGGATTTGGTGTACTTGGTTCGTCAATGTGGTGGCTAGTTGAAGCTGACGTACTGGCTCGGGGCCGGATACTGCGCTTTTGCACCCTACTTCCTCTTTGGTGTGCAGCTGAGCCAGCATGACCACCTCTTTCTCCAAACTGCCCAAATCACTCAGATAGCATTAACTCCATGAGGGGTCTAGGACCTCATCATCCCCATCATATCATTGCACCTTTCCAGTCTGTCCTTAACTCTGCTGGCCTACTAATACACTTCTGTCCTCACTATTCCTCTGCTTATTCCCTCTGCAAAGTCCTTCATCGTTTCCAAATTCCAGAACGTATCAACGTCAAACTACTAACACTGACCTACAAACCCATCCATAATCTGTCTCACCCAAAAATCTCTTACCTAATCTACAGATATATCCCACCATGTAACTTCTCTCCTTCACAATCATACGTTCCTCACCCAATTACCTGCTAGACTTTTCTGAGTATCCCCCATCCTGTAGAATTCTGTAGCGCCACATGTCCGATTATCCGCTACATTCGGGACTTTCAAGTGGAAAACTCATATCTTCAAAATAACTTACAGCCTGCAATGACCCCACTGCCAACTCACCAACACCAGAGCTGCCGCAACCCCCAAAACTACTGTCAGCCTCCCCATTATCCTGTAAATGTAAGGCCGCAAGGGATGGGTCCTCTCCGCTCTGCTCCTGTCTGTCTAGTTTTTTCATTGTAATTTCTATTTGTGTTTAAAAATAAATATTAATAATAATCACCCATGTGGTGTTCTACCCAGCCCTCACCCTTTCCCTCCTTGCCGGTCTACATACAGCAGAAAGTTGCAGCAGTAGGCATCTGTATTTCATCATCAGCAGCAGCAGCACCACCACAGATGTGTACTACCCCTGTTATGTACTGACCCTCAAATAGAACAATTGGTTAGGCATCAGTGCACTTTCTTCCACATCACTTTTGGGGCAGGGTCATGGTGATGGCCCATGGAACCACAGCCAGCAGAGTCATCAAAAAGCAGAACAGACTGCAGCATGACTTGGGGCTCAGACTGCTTGCCTGATTTACTAGGGGTTGAGGTGGCAGACAGATGCCCATTGGCCGCAGCTGCAAAATCTGTGCTTTCAGCAGGGGACCAAGCAGAAGACAAAGCAAAGGAACTGTAGGCATTTTCAGCCATCCAATCTAAAACCACCTCTACTAGTTCTGGCCTCATAAATCATCGAGAGGTACTTGGGCTTTCGAAATTGCACAGAACATACTGTCACCTGCATGCACCAGAGAAAGGTGCATAGCAGGCACAGATCAACCACATCTTCTCCCTCCCTGTAGCAGCTACACCAGCACCACCATCAACATGGCTATATCCCATATTTGATGCTCTCCTCATTGTTTTAATCCATGAAAGGTGAAGAGTATTAAACAGCTTGTATGCAGAGAAAGAGTAGCCAGGAAATAATTAAAATGCCTGTTTTCAGAGTACCCCCTAAAAAATCATTAAAAAACAGCATTGACTACCTCCTCCTTGTATGCCTTTTTGACCTACTCCACCTCCACCTTCTCTTCAACCTCCTCCTCCACTTGGACCTCCAGCTCCTAATTCAAGATTATATTGTTTTTTTTTATTCTATGCTATTTAAAATCATTTCCCTATCCACATTTGTTTGCAGGTTAATTGTACTGCTCTTATCCCTATTTAGCTTCCTTTTGCAGCCCACTAGCCCTTACTATGCCCATTTTATAGCCGTTTTCATAGTAACACTTCATACAATGATAGAGTTGGAAGGGACCTCCTGGGTCATCTGGTCCAAGCCCCTGTTCAAAGCAGGATTCACTAAATCATCCCAGACAGATGTCTGTCCAGCCTCTGTTTGAAGACTTCAATTGAAGGAGAACTCACCACCTCTCCTGGCAGCCTGTTCCACTCATTGATCACTCTGTCAAAATGTTTTCTCTAATATCTAATCTGTGTCTCCTCCCATTCAGTTTCATCCCATTGCTTCTAGTCTTTCCTTGTGCAAATGAGAATAAAGATGATCCTCTACGATGTGACAGTCCTTGAGATATTTGTAGACAGCTATTAAGTCTCCTCTCAGTTTTCTTTTTTTGCAAGCTAAACATTCCTAAGTCCTGTAACCGTTCCTCATAGGACATGGTTTGCAGACCGGTCACCATTCTTGTCACTCTTCTCTGAACTTTCTCCAGTTTGTTGATGTCTTTTTTTAAAATGTGGTGCTCAAAACTAGACACAGTATTCCAGATGAGGAGTAGAGGGCAATAATGACTTAACGAGATCTAGACTGTATACTTCTGTTAATACATCCCAGAATTGCATTTGCCTTTTTTGCTGCTGCATCACACTGTTGACTCATGTTCAGTTTATGATCTATTAGTATACCCAATTATTTTTCACATGTGCTGTTGCTTAGCCCTATTCCTCCCATTCTGTATATGATTTTTTCATTTTTACTGCCCATATGTAGTACTTTGCATTTTTCCCTGTCAAAAACTATTCTGTTAGTTGCTGCCCACTGCTCCAGTTTATTTATGTCTTTTTGAATCCTCTC